>NW_008353747.1:732069-778385 GCF_000622305.1 Nannospalax galili | reverse complement strand
CCCTTCTCTCCGCCCCCCTCTCTCTCTACAGGAATCCATGTCCCCCAGTACGTGTGGAGGTCAGAGCACAGCCTTGGCTGTAGTTGTGGGTCTTCATCTTTCTTCTTGTTTGAGGCAGGTCTCTTGTTCTCCACTGCCTTCCAGCCTCCAGGAATTTTCATGTTTCTTCCTTGAATCTCATTCTAGGACCACTGGGATTATAGCTGTGCACTGCTGCACTGGCTTTATGTAGGTTCTGGGGATCTGGACTCAGGTCCTCACTTGCGCAGGAAGCACTTTACCCACTGAGCCATGTCCTCAGACCTTGTTGGCAACTGATTCTTATTCAGTGGAGAGATCAATAATCCTGTCTGCAGAGTCTATGCCACAGAATGAGGTGCTTCTGGAGGCTGTGGGAGGCAAATAGAATGAGCTCACTTAATCGTTCCTGGGAATCCATTCATTACTGTTGGTCTTGAATAAGTGACTTAGCTTCTTTAAGCCTTAGTTTTCCCCGTGTGCTATGATATTCATGACATGTATTACTTATTCCATAGACTTATAAAGACTGACTAACATGTTTATAATAGCTGCTACAGGCCCAGACAATGGGAATAAATATTTGCTTCTTTTATTGTGTGTGAGTCAAAGTATGTATGTGCATGGTTGTGTGCATATGGGTGTGGGTGCATGTGCACTCATGTGAGTAGGTACACATGTAGGTGTGTGCATGTGGGGGCAAGAGGACAACCTTGGTGTTGTTCCTTGCACACTGTCCATGATGTTTTTTGTTTGTTTGTTTTCCATGGATCTGGTCAAGTAAGCTAGGCTGGTTGGTCATCAAGCTCCAGGAATCTGCCTGTCTCTGCCTCCCCAGCACTGGGATTGTAAACTCATACCATCATGTCCAGCTTTTTTAGAGGGTTCTAGGGATCGAACTCATGTCCTGGTGCTTGCAAGGCAAGCACTTTACTGAATGAATAATCTCCCCAGCCCAACTTGTTCCTTGATTTTCTTATACTGACAAACCCAGGGCCAAGATGGAACTTCATGTAGTATATACCTACTATGTGCCAGGCACCAAGTAGGCCAGTTGTGCACCTTACCACAACCTACCAGTTAGGTCTTTTACCTAGGACTTTCTCTGTGGTGCATCCAATTAAATGTGAAGTCACAGTGGGTGCCAAGATGGGGGTCTGGAGTCTGTGTGGTCAGAGGAACACACGTTCTATTTCCCATCTTTGCAGGATGCCTGTAGATTGAGTATTCCAGGAAGGAAAAAAGAGCCATCAATCCCAGTCCTGTGTCCTAGGAGCCCTGGGTGACCCTTATTTAACTATGAGTTGGTTCAGGAAGTGGTTCAGGGTAGGAGAGGCATTGAGGAGGCTGTCCAAACATAACAGGCAGCTGAACTGAACCTTTACCACGTGCCTGGCACGGTGCCAATCAGTTGATGTTTGCCACCTCACTTAATCTGCAGAACCGCCCTGTCATGTGGATCCTATTGTTATCTCTGCTTCAGAGACAGGGAGACGGAGTTTGAGTGAGCTAAAGCAGCTTGTACAAAGTCAGCTAGCTAATAAGTGGCAGAACCAGCACTGGAGTCCAAATGCAAAGGGGTATTTGCTTGGAGTCTTCTTTGGGGGAGATGTGACCTTGGCTTATGGCTTTCAGATGTGTCTTCTTCTACCCATGAAGAGATTTTCCTCCCTCAGGGTCTCACCATGCATGTTCCTTCAGCCAGGAGCCATCCCCAACCTCTGCCCTGTTTAGGGCTGAGGTTAAGGATCCCACTCCTCCCGCCCCCATCTCCTTGCCAGAGTAACTAACCAAAGAGAGGCAGAAATTATTTCTTTTGTTCCAGCAGTCTGTTTAAGAGAAGAAGGGCAGGAAGGTGTTTTTCCACTCAAACAGGTCATTTCTCTTGCTCTCCCAGGGTGAAGCTCTCACTTTCTGCACTGCTAGATTAGATTTCTGTCTGTGAAAAAGGAGGGAGTCTCATGGCTGCTCTACCTCAGGATCGGCACAGAAGATGGACTCAGCTGGCTAGAGACACATCTGGCTACCATCATAAGCATCACCATATAATATTTGCAAAGTGCCCCAGAGTGGCTGCCCTAGACTAAGACTGCTTTGAGAGGACAGGTCAAGTGAGATGAAGTGAGCTTCCTGCCGTAAGGATGTGCTCATGCAAATCTCCATCTGCAAGACAAATTAGCCCCAGTCTTTGCCCACATAGGTGTATTCAGGCAAACACAACCTCAAGACCATGCTTCTCATGCTTGAGTGGCCATCATCATTATCAGAGGGGCTTACTAAGGCACAGATAGTTAAGTCCACCCTAAGGGATGCTGATGCTTGGTCAGGAGACCCTACTTTGAGAGCTAGTATACTCATACACCTGCCAACAGCACTGAGATAGTCACACACAGACTCAAACACATGTACACATCCAGATGGGTGTAATCAGACACAAGGTTTCTACCTGCCTCTTCTAAGTCCTCTGGATGGATGTTCCCTGGGGATTTGGGGGGCTTGAGCCTCTCCAGCGTTCTTTGCATTCTTCAACTAGTAGCCTCCTGCCGCAGGATGAAAGAAGATATAACAGAGAACTTAGGCTGAAAGCAGGTCTCTCTCTGTGTGGACATACTGGTAGAGTTCCTGGGAAGATGTGCACTTCCTGGTAGTCAGAAAGCAATTGGGGCGGGGGCAAGGGATACTATCTCTCTGCCCTGAGCATGGCTTTTGCTTTTTGTCTCATGAGTTGCATATTAGTTACTTTTCTGTTGCTGTGATAGAAACACCATAACCAAGAAAATTTATCAAAGGAAGAGTTTATTTGAGCTCACAGCTCCAAAGGGGCAAGAGTCTATCATGGCTGGGAGGCATGGCAACAGGGGATGGGTAGAGCAGGAGCAGAAAGTCGAGCGCTCACATCTTCAAGCAGGCACAGGAAGCAAGAGAGTGACTCAAGATCCTGTAAGGCTAAAGAACTCTCTAGCCCACCCCCAGTGACGTGCTTCTTCCAGCATGGCCACACCTTCTAAGACTTCCCAAAACAGCATCACCAACTGGGGACAAAATGTCCAAATACTTGTAGCCTATGGGGGACATTCTCATTCAAACCACCATAAGTTGTCTCCTTACCTTCAGCTCTCGGCTCTACTGTCCCTCTTCCAAGAAAGCCTTTCTGCTGTCCCCTACTGCCCAACCACCACCACCAGAACAGACAGAACCTTGCTATAGGCAACCATATCTTTAGTCTCCTTACCTTCAGCTCTCGGCTCTACTGTCCCTCTTCCAAGAAAGCCTCTCTGCTGTCCCCTACTGCCCAACCACCACCACCAGAACAGATAGAACCTTGCTATAGGCAACCATATCTTTGCATGATTTTTCTTCATGTATCAATGGAAGGTTTTGGGGTTTATACATTTATGTCCATTTGACTCCACAAGAGCTAAGATTACATTGGGCTCCTAGCAGTTGCATCCCTAGTTGACTGTCTCACAGTAGATGCTCAAATATATTTGTTAAGGGCTGGAGAGATGGCTCAGTGGGGAAGAATACTTGCTCTTGCAGAGGACCGGGGTTCAGTTCCTAGCACCTACATGGCAGCTAACAACCTCCTGTAACTCTTGTTCTAGGGGATCCAATCCCCTCTTTTGGCCTCCACAGGCATTGCATGCACAGGTGCACTTAATACATGTAGGAAAAACATTCAAAATAAAAATAAAATGTTTATTGAAATTTGTTAAAAATTGGAAACTATTTTACTATCTTAGTTAAACTTTTCACCACTGTGACAAATTTAAATTTCAAGAAGGAAATACTGGTTTTGCCTTATGGTTTCAGAAATTTCAGCCCAAAATTTGACTGATCCCATTGCTTTTAAGTCTTTGGCAAGGCAGAAACTTCATAGAGAAAAGGCTTTGTGAAGGAAGGCTGCTAACTTGTAAAAGCCAGGAAGTAAAGTAGATAGGGAGGAGCCCAGAACAATACAGAGACCCCTCACTGACCTGCTTTCTCCAACTACTCCCCAGCTCCTAACATTTCCACAGCCTGTCAATAACGCCATCAAGTTAGGAATCCATCGGTGGATTAACCCAATGATATGTCAGAGCTCTAATGATCTGGTTACTGTCAACAATTGGATCCTCCAGCTTGAGATCAAGGCTTCTACTCGGTGGGGTTGGGGGGATACTTCATAAACAAACCATGATGCTTGCTACTTGAATACTTCTTTAACAGCAAAGCATTTATGACTTAAGTAAACTGGTACATACTTGCACCAGGATGTTCTGAGACAATTAGAAATGATGAGAATACATAACCCCCTAGGGAAGGTGTTACATTTCATCATGCTGAGAAAAAGACATCAAGCTACAAAGCCACCTATTTAATATGATCTTACTGACATAAAATTGCATACCTCTGTCCACAGACATGGAGGGTTCCAGAAAAACTTCATCAAAATACCCACAGTACTTAACCCTGTGTGGTGAGACTTGAAAGGATTTTTAATTTTTTCCTTGCAATAATACCAACTTTATAATGTTAAGAGATTAAATAAGATAAAATATTTGACAGTTTGATGAGTTTATTTCACAATGCTTGGCACAAGTAAATAAGTCCTTTTATATTATCTTTATAGTTTTCAGGGTTCCTTGGCTTTTTCTTTTTCTTTTCTTTTCTTTTTTTTTTTTTTTTTTTTTTTTTTTTTTTTTTTTATAGTCTCCCTGTAGCCCCAGCTGTCCTGGAACTCACTATGTAGAACAGGCTGGCCTTGAACTCACAGAGATCTGCCTGCCTCTGCCTCCCAAGTGCCAGGATTAAAGGCGTGCATCACCATGCCTGGCTTGGCTTTTTCTTTTATCTTTTTTTTTTTAGGGCTCCTGTAATGAAATCTAAAGTACATTACAGATATGGTCAAGATTTTTAAAAACACAAACAGGTCTAGGGATGTGGCTTAGTGGTAGAGGACTTGCCTAGTGTAAGGCCCTGGATGTGATCTGTAGTATTGCAAAGGAAGAAAGGAAGGAGAGAGGGAGGGAGGGAGGGAGACCTGACCAGTGAGGTGACATTGTAATAAATTATCTATACCTGTGCCTCCGCCCTAGCTCCTGGCATTCAGTATGCTATTATGTGCCTGTGGCAGGAGCACGGGCAGAGGTCATACAGGTCATCATGGTGGGGAAGTTATGGTAGAAGGAGCAGGGGCAGAGGCCATCCTGTGTCCACATCAGGAAGCAGAGAGAGCCGATCACTACCTCTCAACCCATTTTCTCCATTTCATTCTATCTAGGACCCTAGTCCATGGGATGGTAGCACCCACATTTAGGGTGAGTCTTCTCACCTCAGTTTATTCTCATTTGAAGCATCCTTACAGCTATGCCTAGAGATTTGTCTCCTAGGTGGTTTTAAATTCCAAGTTGACAGTCAAAATGAACCATTCAGAATAATCATCTGAGAGGGACTGTTTTAGTTTCTTATTGCTGTGATAAAATACTTTGACAGCCTCAGCTTAAGGGAAAAAAGATTTATTTTGGCTCATGACTCAAGGTGCAGCCCACAGTGGCAGGGGAGTCAGGGTACTAGGAGCTTGAAACAGCTGGTCACATTGCATCCACAATCAGGAAATAGAGAAGAATGAGTGAATACATTCTGCTACTCAACTCCCTTCTCCACTTAGCAGTCCAGGATCCCAGCCAGGATCCCAGATAGGATCCCAACCTAGGAATGGTGTCACCTACAGTGGGCGAGTCTTCCCATCTCAGCTAACATAATCAATATATTCCTAACTAGGCAGGCCTAGAGGCCCATCTCCCAGGTGATTCTAGATCCTGTCAGAATGCTAGCACTAATCATCACAGAGACCAGTGTCTTTCTGATCCCTTGTTCTAACCACAAAGATCCCACCCAAACCTGTCATTGATTTTGAGAGCATCAGTTCTGTTTTCCCAAAATCTGGGAAAATGATTCAAATGTTTCTAAGATTAGCACACTCACTTGGGATGCATTAAGCCCAGAAAGTTAAGGACGTACAAATTCCCAATCATACTTCTTTCTCCCACCTCTGGTGATCTCCATTAAGCTGCGATTACATTAACATCCCTCTTCTTCAACTAGACCCAGCATCGAAGCAGAAAGCTGACTAGCCTTAGACCTCTTCAGATAATAGACTCTTCACTTATTCCTAATACCAAGTGAGGGAAAGAGAAAGACATGGTTCCAGTAGAATTTCCAGGAAGTATCTGTTGAAATAAATTTCAGCAGATTTCTCTTTCTGGGTGTTGTCTAATATAGCAGTCTTCAAACTGTAATCTAAAGACCCCCTGGGGTGCCAGGGCCATGTTGGGAGTAAGCAAGACCAAAATCACTTTCCTAAACATACCATGATGTCATTTGCCCTCTTCATTGTGTTGAAGTTTGCACTAATGGCACAGAAGTGACAACAAATAAAACTACTGGCTCCTTACCATGAACTAAGGCAGTGGCATCAAACTGTAGTCAACACGGAGCAAATGTCTTTTTAATATCTGACATGACTAACAGGAAGTAGGCATTAAGCATTTCTGGATCATACCCACGCACTAAGTCTATCCCAAAGAGAGGCACTTGGTTTCTGTTTGTTTTGGTTTTTGAGCTGTGTGCTGAAAATGTTTCCTTTCATGAAACATTATTTTTACATAAATGAAAGTTGACAAACTATGATTATTTAGACTTGATAGTTGGAACCTATTTTCTCAGAAATGAACAAAATAGGCTTGGCACCTCAGAAGAGGATAATATTTATTGCTAATCATAGAAAGCTTTTCAGGTGAAAATTAGAATTTTAGAGAAAAGACATACTTTCACCATCAGCTTGACGGTTTTCTAATCTTTAGAGACTTTTCAGATATTAATACATGTAATTTTGACACTGAATAATAAAGGGAATTAGGCTGGAGAGATATCTCAGTGGTTTAGAGCATGTACTGCTCTCACAGAGGACCTGAGTTCAATTCCCAGCACCCATATGGGTAGCTCACAGATGCCTGTAATGCCAGTTCTTGGGGATCTGTCACCCTCCTCTAGTCTCCTCTGAAATGTGTATGCACATGCACAAACTCACACACAAATGCATAAATAAATAATAAATCTTTTGGAAAACTGAATCAACACTGGGAGATATTCAAGACTCAGATAACTGATATTTTCCAAATGATCATTCAAACAATGCTACATAATTAGGCAAGGGTGAAAGACTTAGTCAAAATGCAACATAGAGCAAGAGATTTCAGTTTAAACTAAGAAGAAAAGGTCCATTATACAGCTTCAGATCTTACACTGTCAAATTAGAGTATAATATCAAATAAAAGCACCCACAATTATTTGAAAGGACTATTAAATATTCTTCAACTTTCCAATTCTTTATCTATGAAATTGAATCTTCTTCATATATGTCAACCAAGCAATATACCAAATAGATTGAATACAGAAACAAGTATTAGAATCCAGTAATCTTTTTATTTAGATATATAATAGAGGCTTGCAAAAATGTTGAACAATTCTTAATTTTTATTGAAATTTTGTGATTTTTCTTCAATATAATTTAATGGTATTTAGAGCCCCTCCTTATCCACACCTCCCTTTGTTGCCCATGCCCAATTTTATGTACTCTATTATATATACAATAAGGCCTATAGAGTCTAATTTGTGTCTCCAAATACCCTTCAGCATGGGTCCATCCACTGGAGCCTGGTTAATTTTCAAGAGTCCTATGCTTGAAAGAGATTGTCTCTGCCCCTCCCAGCAGCCATCTGTTGCCACAGTTTCTTTAGGTGGTGTTAGAGCTTCTACCCACTTCTTTGTATCTATGCTAGGATTCTTTTCTGGTTTGAGCTTGCATGGGATTTATGCATACTGCCACTGTTGCTGTGAGTTTATATGAGTAACTGATCAGTTGTCTGGAAAACTGTGTGGGTTTTGTGTGTGTGTGTGTGTGGTCATCTACCACCTCTGACGTAAATCTTTCTGCTCCCTCTTAAGCAATGATCCCTGAGCCTTGGGAGGCAGAAGCTTCATATAGGTGTCCTATTCAGGGATAAGCACTCTGCAGCCTCTTGTTCTCTGCACATTGGCCAATTGTGGGTTTCTGTGTTAATTATCATCTGTTGAAGGAAACTTCTCTGGTGAGAGTTGTGAGATGCATTAATCTATGGGTATAACAAATCATTAAGAATCAGTTTAATAAAATAACTATTTAGTAGAAAACTAGTGTTAGGTTCTTTCCTATATCCTGAGGCCTGTCTAGCCCCAGGTTCCTAAGCCTGATATCAATGTCAGGTATGGGAAGGGCAAAGAAGGGAGTACGGGGAGGGATAAGTAACACTAAAGGCCTTTAGAAAAAGCCATATAGAAACCTGCCACTATAGAAGCGTCTTAAAGTACATACATGTTCCTCGTGAAAAGAGATTAAAGAGTTATCCTATAACAGAGACATTGCCTTTTCTAGACATCACAGGTTAATGAAAGAAAAAAAAAAAAAACACCTTAATACCAGGAATGAACTCCCTCTCTAGAAGCTGTTGACCAGGGATCCCATAGACCCTCAAACAATACTGGTCATTGCCCCTGCTCTTGGTTATCCACCAGAACTGGACAGTAAGACCTTATTGCTGAAGAAACTACATATATTAGCGGTAGAACAAACAAAGAGAAATCAAGCTGGTGCTGCCTTCAGAGCGTCATCTCCACTGTCTAGTGTTCAAAGTGCTGGAAGATGCTATGCATGCTACCAGAAGGAAAAAGTAATCAACCTTACCCAACTGTGAATCCTGTGAACTACAATAACAACTGACCTGGACAAGGTGTGCCCACTGGTACAATGGTGGCACAAATATTATGGGAGTAATCAACTATTCTTTAATTGGATCTTTTCTTATATCTATTTTTTATTTATTATTTTGTTTTAATCTTAATTAATTAATTAATTAATTAATTTTATGTGTATGAGTGTTTGCCTGCATGTATGTAAGTGTACTTGTGCATACAATGTTCATGGAGGTCAGAAGAGGGAGTCGGAGCCCCTGGAACTGGAGTTACAGACTGTTGTTAACCACCATGTAGGAGCTGTGAACCCAACCCAGGTCCTCTGTAAGAGCAGCCAGTGCTCTTATCCACTGAGCCATCTCCCCAGTCCACAGAATGTCCATTTCTTTCACCTTCATGACATGAAGCAAATTTCTGCTGGCTTCATAGAAGTTACTTGGAAACCCAGGAGGAGATTGACATGGCCCAGATGAGCACTGACCATTAGCATAGCCCATTGCTATGGTTTCACATGTAATATTCCCCACAGGCTCATATTTTGCACACATGGTCCCCAGCTGGTGGCACTATTTTGGGATGTTGTGACACCTTTAGGAGATATGCAGCCTGACTGGAGGAAGTGAACTTGATTTGGGGTGGAGGATAAAGGGGGAGGAGTGCTCTCTGCTTCCTGTTGACTGTCAGGACAAAACAGGTCAGTCTAAAGCTCCCTCTGTTGTGCCTTCCCCACCAGGAGGGACTGATAACTCTGCAACCAGGAACCAGAACAAATCCTTCCTCCCTTTCTTGTTTCTGTTAGGTATTTTGTCACAGTGACAAGAAAAGTAACTAACACATTCATATACTACAGAAAAGAGCCTGGGGGTTATCTTCCCATAACAGTATCATAGAACTTATAGACCACTGAGAAAGAGCAACCAGAGGCCCAGCAGAGGGGAGAGCACTGATACGATGTAAGTCATGGTAATTTTGTCAAGAAAGGAGTACTCAACAGTTAAAGGCTGCAGAGATTTCAGTTGAGGACTTACAAACATCTACTAGATATATCAACACGGGCATTCACTAGTGTGACAGGGCAGTGGCTAGATAGCTATGGGTAAAGGACTCCCTCCCTTGGCTGAGCAGTCAGAGACCAGCAAGCAGGACACTAACTTCTAAGGAGACTTCTTCCAGGGCCAGGCAATTAGCCCCATTGGTGACAAGAGAGAGCAGGTGAGCCCAACTCAGTGGAGTTTTGCCACTTAGAGCTATCACCAACTGGAATATCCATCTGCCTTAAGTAATAGTGCCCCTCCTGGAATATCAGTCCATCTCTAAAAATCTAATGGCAAGTTTGTGCAGAGAAATGGCAAATTTGCTAGAACTTGAAGTATTTTGCATATTCCCTGTCTTATTTGTTTGAAGGACTATGGTGATGAAGGAACTGGCTAATCTCTTTGCCCTGCATATTTACTTATCATCCCATTTAATTTTGTAACTTGTAGGAGAGATGCACACATTTTACGTATGAGAAAATAAAGAGGTTAGCTACATAAGTGGCAGAGCAGGGATTTATACCTCTAGGTACTCCAGGAGTGGGGGTCCAACCCCCCTCCACTACAGCAGTGTAATTAGGAGCTATTCAAAGCACAAATGTGAAGCCTCCTCTGAGACTCAGGCTTGGACAGAGACGGTATCTTGTGGTATCCACATCCCATGTCCTGCTGGAAGGAGCTGAGCTCAGGAGGATCAAAGATCAAGCGGTCAAGCCTTCACCTTTCTCAGAGGTCTTCACTAGCAAAGCTTCCTGCCTGGGTGGTCCAGAGATGTTCAACCACACTGTGGGACCCTCCCAGTTCTCTGGACAAACACATTGTGAGATGTGATGTTATTTACTTCCTGGGATGGGCCACAGCTTTTCCTAAGGACAGGAAGCCTGGGTCAGTGCAGAGGGAGATAAGGAATGAATGGCATGTGTCTTTCAGAACCATTGACCCACATCAAAGAGACATGGAGGTGTTCTGGGGCTTGGGAAAAGCCTCTTGGAAGAGGACGGGGAAGAGTGTCTTTCAGAACCATTGACCCACATCAAAGAGACATGGAGGTGTTCTGGGTGACAGCTTGTGATGGCTTGGGAAAAGCCTCTTGGAAGAGGACGGGGAAGGGGCTTCCTCCCATTCCTGATGCCCTCCTTCAAGGTTCTGGAAGCTGCCAAGTCTAAGATACTGGTTATGTGACAGTTTGAGGGTTGTACCCAGTCTTTTCTGGAGGAGTTGTCCCACCCTTTCCATTCTGGAAAGATTCCAGATGGCAGCCCCTATCGAGGATGCAGCTAGGAGGACTTCACTTGGCTTTGGGAAGCGGCAGCATTCAGAGTGCAGGGAAACAGCTTCTACAATCACTGTCTGGATTCGGGATTCAAAGTCCAGTTCTGGCCCTTAAGCATTGTATGGTTTGGTGGGAACATAGTTCACTTCCCTTGGCCTTTGTCTTCTTATTTGTAAAGTAGGGAAGTAACCATGCCTACTTTGTGGGATTACAGGCTTATAGGAATAGTGGATATCAGGTGCTCAGCACAACATCTAGCACTTGGCAAAGGCTGAATCACTGTCCCCACCCTCCTCATTATCAGTGCCAAGAGCTCTCTATGCACATCTCCCCATGTTCTCCCAATTGCATCAGGACAAAGGCTGAGCAATTATGAGAAACAATGGCCCTTGGGAATCTAATCAAAGCCCAGAGGCAGCCAGATCACCAGCCAAGCTTCAAGTAGCTCCTCTCCACAGAGCCATCACCTGCCCTGTTCCCAACACACTGAGTCTCTCATATTCTTCCTAGAGAAATTCCATGGACACGCAACAGTTAATAGCGTTGGCAAAGCCATGGGGTTTGGTGCTATCTAGAGGTGTTTGGGATCTGGGAGCACAGGGCAGTGTCCTGTATTCACCGCTTACCTCTACCACATACTTCTCTGAAGGTCTGGGAAGTTCCATCACTCCCTTTCCATAAGATTTTTATCCCTTATAGATGCTCTGGGCCAAGGGACTATATTTGCCATTTCCTTTATAGAGCTTCCTTTGTTCTCTATAATATTTCCCTGCCCTCCTCTACCTACCAATCAATTCATAACCTAGAAAGTCTGACGCATCCAGGGTAGGGTTGGGTGTATAAGAAGAGAACAGAAGTGGCCTAAGCCCTGCCACTCCACCCCAGGTTTGGCTTCTGCAATTCTAGCCATCTTCTAGTGGGCAGAGATGGCTGTCTATGCTCCAAAATGAGTGCTCACTCTCCTGTGAGCAGCAGCCAAGGTCTGCAATTTCCAGTCCCACAGCCTCTAAGCGACACCACGTAACATCCTTGCATATATAAAATTTGAGTCGAAGCCACAGGTGTCACTTCTAGGCCATACATTTAAGACATGTTTTCTTTCTGGCAGAAGACAGACGGATGAGATGGAAAGACACAAGTCCTTGAAAACCCATGTGGAAGAAAGCCTCCAGGTGATGGAGCACCCTCACTGGACTGTTAAGGGATGAAAGATAGATTCTGATTAGGTTAAGCCATGGAAATTGTATGGGCTATTAAGTCGTGTTGCTATGACCAGGAATACAGTAAGCACAGCTCCCAGCCACCTTCCTTACACTTTTGTGTACAAGAAAAGGGTCAGAAGAAGGATTTTCCCTCACGTTGATAAGAGACACAAACTAAATTGAAGCATCCAAAGGCCAGCTATGTGGAAGTAGACCTGGAGGATGCTGGCTGTGGTCACAAGCATATGTGGTGTGGTGCTGCTGGACGATTATTGGTGGAATAGCAGCTATTGAGGTCAACATAGTGCATGCTGGGAAAGTGAGGATGCAGCATAAAGGGTAGATCTTGCAGAAGAGGCCAAGGAGTCTACTCAATCCGCTCACAAATTCAGTAATTGCTGGGCCCCATGAACATAATTCTTACTGAGCTAGCAAAGGCAGAGGGGGACGAAGAGGGGAAGGGCCAAGTCTCAGTGTGCCCTCCCCCTGCCCTGTCTGCTTTAGGAATGTTCACCTGTTCTTTAAGACTCATTTCAAACTTCGTCAGCTAAGCTTGCCCTGACCTCTGTAGGTGTGGCTGGTGGCACCTAAGCCCATGTTCCAAGCACAATATCTGCACGCAATCATCACTACCATTGCACAGGGTGGAGGGTGCTACCCTGCTCTGTGGATCTCCTGGGCTAAGCACCAGTACCTGGCCTAGAATAAGCCCTAATACCATTGGTGAATGAATCAATGACCAGATTTGTGATTAGGTAAGCAGGCCCAGAAGATGAAGACACTAAACCAGAACCATGTGTGAGGGGCCTGGGCACTTGGGCAGAGTGCAGGCAATCCTGATTTTTCCCGTAAGTCACCAATAAAACATTCAACAACTTCTTCATGTCATACACTTTTATTGAAGTCCATTGCTGGGATGGGAGCTTCTTTAGACATGAATGCTGCCCTCCTCCCGAGCCTAAATGTTCCAGCCCTGTTAGATGCTGCTCAACCACTCTGGCCACCTCCAGCCTGCCTGAGCTAGCCTGAACTGAGTTGATCTGCTTGGACTTGCCTCTGAGACCCATAGCACCATAAGGGGCCTGGACGGCCCAAGGAAGGTGAGAAGGGTGGAGCCGAGGAGGAACAGGTGACCAAGAGAAAAGGCCTGAGGAAGGCAGGGCCAAACCCACTTGGACCGCCCCCAGAAAGGATGTTCAGAGGTCCTAGGGACGGCACTCACTTTCTCTTCATGACCCTCAGTACAAAACTGGAAACAAACTTCACAGTCCCAGCTCAGCCCCTGGGTGAGAGGGATGTCATTCGCCTGGACCTTCCCAGGGCTCCTGAGAGGCTAAACAGGGCAGCACCTACATCTTCAGTTCTTTCTGCCTTGCTGTGGTCATTGGAGGCCAGAGCAGCATGCATTGGATTTGTCTGTTGGCCCAAATGAGGATTTGCTTCCCTGAGTGTCTCAAAGGGGCCCCAGTCACTATACCAACTTGGATACGTCTATCCTGAAGACTTAAAGTGCTTCACTTGATCCTGTGAACATGCCACAGGATGCTAGAGTAGTACAACTCCATGAGTCCCCTGAAGTTCTTGGAGTGATCCATGCAAACTTTCAAGGTCCTTGGGATTTTAAGACAATCTTTAAAATTATAGCTTTTTTCTATTTCTTAAATATAAAAATAAAATAAAATCCTTCCCAACAGCTTGTGACCAAACTGTTAGACCGAGTCACAGTCATCATCAAGAGATGGACAGTGATAGTGTAGCCCAGCTCTGGGCATCCACAGCAGCTGTAGGAGGTCTGTTCTAGGGCTCAATGCTCACAGCCCTGATGGGAACGGCTTTCCACTAAGGACAGATGGTCCAGGCACAGGGAAGCCAGACTCTGAGCTGTTCCAGCTCAGCAATGGCATCACCTGGGTATCTGCCTACTCTGGGCTAGTCTCCAAATCAGTCAGAAGAGCAATAATTCCTGGGGTCACCTTCTAGGCCCTTTTGGGGGGGGGCTCCACCTCCATTTATGGTTCTAAGGGACACACCTGGTGCCCAAACTCTTTTCTCCAGATTTCCAGCATGGGATTCTGGAAAGAGCTGAGAATTCTCCTCGTTTCTGAAGAACTTGGACAAATAGCAACACATTACAACACACACACACACACACACACACACGCACGCACGCACACACACATGCACATGGACATGCATACATGCATGCATGTACACATGCACAAATATGCACATATGCACCAATATGTACCCTAATAAGGCAGCAGACAACAGAGGTGGGAGGAACAAAGGTGCCTGGTGGCCCCTGGTCCAGATGTTGCAAGTGGCCAGGCCCTTTGGCCAGAATCTTCACGGAGCTCAGTGCTATGTGATGGAGCTGCTTAAGACTTCCGGAAGCGTACCTCACTCTGAGGAAACAGAGAAAATGGTAAAAGTGAGCAGAGAACACAGAAACCCAAGGGCTGGAGAGTCTGGGAGGCTCTGGTTCATCTCCTTCGCTCCATCTGAGCTCTGAACCATCTGCCCTTGCCTGCAGATCTGGCCATAGCTAGCTCCCATCTTTGAAGCTACAGACAGGAGGCGGAGGCAAGGTTGAACTGAGCTGAATCAACAGAACTGGAAGCAGATCCTGGTTTCCTGATACAAAACTTCTTGCCATGGAGGGTGGCCTCCTAGTATACTCTAGTGGCAAGTTTGAATGCCTTTGGCCATCATGGGGAGAGAACGGTATTGGGGCTGGCACTGTGCCTAAGTTCACCATTTTATAATCCTCTGGTCTCTGTTCCAAAAGGAGGAAAGGATGAAAAGACAGCTCATCTGATATCTGACCCTGTCTTGAACACCCTAAACGCACAGGGCTGAGATGGCCTCTGTCTGCACCTCTCCACTCTCCTCTAGCCTCTGTCCCTGTGCAGGGCTCTCACCTCCATCTTGCTATAAATCCAGGGGAGGACTTCGGTCACTTTGGTGTACACACCAGGTTTGTTTCTCTGGCCACAGCCTGTGCCCCAGCTGGTGACACCTGCCAGGTACCAACGGTTGTTCTGCTCACAGACAAGCGGTCCCCCACTGTCTCCCTGCAAGGAAGAGTCAATGAGTCAGCCATGTGGGGAAGGGGGTCCTAAGCAAGAAAAAGTGGGTCCCCAATTCCCATGCCAATCCCAACACCCCAGCCTTCTCCCATCTCCAGGGTCCTGGGACCTAGCCCCACCCACCAGGACCTCACCTGGCAGGAGTCCCTCCCTCCACGAAGGTCCCCAGCACACATCATCCTTGGGGTAAGGTAGCTGTCATAGACCAAGTAGTCGTTGCACTTCTTGAAGTCAATGAGGTTGACCTGGACCTCCCGGAGGAAAGGGGATGTCTTCTCTTCAGTGAGGTGAAAGTGGGGAGAGAGGATGAGAAACCAGTGAGATTGTGGCAGCTTCATAGCCATCATTTGTTCCCTCAGGACCCAGACTCAGCCTCCTGGGAGTAGAGTGCACCATGTCTGTGTCTGGGCTCAGCCCAAGGGAGCCTCTACGGCAGGAACCCAGGACATGTATGGGCACATATACCTTTCACACCAGACATAACTCAATGTACATAATACAGAAACTGTCCCTACACAAACTCACAAGCCTGTGGGCTACCTGATCATGATGGTTTATATGGATTGTCAACTTGACTGGACCTACAATCGCCCAGGAAAGAAGACTCTGGGCATGCCTGTGAGAGGCTATCTAGATTAAATTAACCTCTAGGCATGGCTGTGATTAGGGTAACTGAGGTAGGAAACCCACCCTAAATTCGGGCAGCACCTTTTCATCATCTGGGGTCCTAAACTGACTGAGAAAGAGAACAGGAACTGAGCAGCAACATTCATATTCCTCTGCTTCCTGACCGCAGATGCAATGTGACAGCTGCCTCAAGCTCCTGCCACCATGCCTTCCCTGCCATGGAACTGTGGGCCACAATATGCCTTTCTTCTCTTAAGTTGCTTGTTGAGTATTTTGTCACAGCCACATGTAAAGTAACCAAGACAAGGACTGCACCGTTGCCTACATTTGAAGTACCACCGCATAGGCCACTTTGTTTTCAGAAACTTTCAGTCCTAAAGAAGGTATGTCTTACTGGCCCATTCACAGGTAGGGCTACCTAGGGCTGAAGAAGTGACTTGCCCACAGCCATACAGCTAATCAGTGTTGAATACAGGGTCAGAAGGCTGTATCCAGACCAATCATCTTTTCATCAAGGGAGTCAGGGAACGGTGGCCTTGACTTGTAGAGTTAGTCTGAATGTAAGAGCCAGACTGGTCAGGCCACGGTGTCCCCCTTGGGGGACATGGATAGTCCTGTGGAACTGACACCAGACTAGGTACTTGGACTGAGATGAGGAGAGGCTAAACAAGGCAATCTCAGCATCCTCTTTAGGACAGGTGAAGACAAGGTCCCAACCAGGCCTGGTAGCACAGGTGTAGTCCTGGCTACTCAGGAGGCTGTGGTACAAGGATCATAAGTTCGAGGCCAGCCTGGGCTCCACAGTGAGTTCTAGGTCAACCTGGACAATTTAGCAAGACCTTGTCTCAAAATGAGACCTGGGATGTCGTTCAGTGGTAGAGAACTTCTTGTTAAGCATGAGCAAGGCCCTTGGCTCAGTACCTATTACTGGAAAAACAAAGTCCTGTGCAAACCACAAACACAAAACATCCTCTCTTCCCCCTCAGTGCAAGGGCCTGTTGCTCTTCTACCATGATAGCCTTAGCTCTCTCCTCCTTCTAGATGAGCAGAGATACCCCTGCTTCCCAATAGCAACCAACCTAGAGAAAACTTCCACTTCTCTGAACTCTCCCCAAGACACCCAGCTTCTACAATAAGCCCTTTCTAGCAGCTTTTTATTGAAATACCCATGGTTCTTCACATGTGTTTTCCCTCACTGTCATGAGCAGTGAACCCAACTCATTCAACTGCAGGGTTTCCTGGTTGTCTTGCATGGAAGGTGTTGTCACACCAACTGTTGACATATTCACATTTGTTTCAGTTCATATATTTACCATGAAGCTGTAGACCCAAACTCTCATCTGTATAGGCCCTTATCTGCATACCCAGACCTATGGTCTCCATACATATACACATGTACATATGCCTTTGAAAAAGCACATACACACACAGCCCTGGGTCTCTGCTACTCACCATCTGTTTCCTTGGTCTTGCCAAAGCCAGTGATCCAGCAGGTCTCATTAAGGCTGAAGGTCTGACCATGCATAGGGAGGCAGGCAGGGTGGATATGAGCTGCAACAAGGCCTCCAAGTGTTAGTAAAGAAGCAAGGTTGGGGGGTTGGGTGGAAGAATAATGGGAGCAGAGCACCCATGTTCTAGGAGTCCTATCCTTGCTCCCTCAGAGGTCTGAATCCTCCAGGGCCTTGAACTGACCAAGTACAAAACTCAATCACTTCATTTGAACTCTCCAGTCCTCAGGGTCCTGCCAGCATCCTTGAAGCCATTTTGGTCCCACTGTTGCCATGGAGACATATATATAACTTTGGAATCTGATGGAGGAGAGTCTCTCTAGCAAGATAGTTTTAGCTGAGCCTCTTCCGGGCCTTTCCTTCAACACATGAACAACATAGACTAAGTCCCAGATGTTAGGGCCATGTCATCTCATGGTATGTGCTATCTGATCTAGGAAGGCACCAGTTGGCTGGACAGCACTCAGAGCTCTCTCTCTCTCCATTCATCTGACACAGGGTGAGAAAACCCTCCAAGGAGGAAGAGCCCACCTCTAAAGACTGAGACCATGAACTACTGCTAACATGTTCCCATGCTTAGTGCTATCTATAAGATATTAACTGCATATCACTTCATAAGTTTCCTTGGCAGCCTGGATCCCCTTAGATAGCTTATGATACAGATCATTGAACTCCAGACTATAGGAGGGAAACATTCGCTGATAGAATTCTGCAGTGTTCTCAGCTGTTACATTCACTATGCATGCTATGTGGGTCTGCCACAGATTTAGGCATGTATGAACATTTGAGGATGGAGGGAGGGACTAAGGAAGGAGAGAGGAATTCATGTTGCAATGGTTGGTTTTAAATGTCAACTTGCCACACACAAGGAAACACACAAGTAAGTGGAAGGATAATATCAGTTATTAACAAAAAATGCAAAACATGATTTCTTTTCTGTGCCCATTGTTGAGATGAGGTCTTAACCTGTAACACAGTGATATGTTCTATAGTTATATATTCCCCTTATTTTAATAAGGGATTTAAAATTATTAGTGGGTTTTCACAGAAGGTGCTCAGCCTCCCAAAACAGTTTAAGAAAAATCTACCTTGGTTTGTAAACAACAACAACAACAAAAATCAGGGCACATGGTCTGACCCTGGGACTACATAAATCTGAGCTGTGATTCTCAGACTTGTGGTCTGTTTCATGCCCCAGGGCCCATCCTCACCAGGAAGGAGACTGCCACGTTCTGAGAAGCCTACATGATATTATAAGGCTTTAATTTGACTTTAGAAATTACTTTAGAAATTCCAAATAGTAATGGATGGGGTAGTGAAGTAAGATACAGATGTTTTAGTCAAATAGATTTGGGCTGTACAAGGCTGAGAAGGCATGTTTTGGTGGGGCAGATAGAGAGAGAGAGAGACAGAAAGAAAGACAGACAGAGAGGGAGAGTGGAGCAGGGAATGAGGCTGCCTGAGCCCCTCAGCTTAGCCAGAGGCTCCACAGACAATCCTGGGTGGGTATGGCCATACTGAACGTAGTTCAGGGATAGCCTGTTCACCAGAGCTCTGCCCAGGACTACTCCCCCTTGCCCTACTCTGATGAGCTAACAGCTCTGTCTCTGACAGATACTGCCTCCATAATGGAAACCCCAGCTCACAGGCTCAAATCTGAACTAACCAGAGAACTCTCCAAGGATTCTGGAAATCCCAGTCTTCCAAAGGAGATGTGCCTGTTTCCCTCTCATGAGAATTTTCTTATTCTGATGGCCCTGACCCCAATCTTCAGGCTCCCTCCTGAGCCTCCTTTACCTGTCTTCACAAGTATTTTTAAAGATTTTTTTAAAAAGTGTGTGTGTGTGTGTGTGTGTGTGAATGCAGGTGCCTGTGGAGGCCAGAAGAAGGTGTTGGATCCACTAGAACTGGAGTTACTATACTAGAGTTGGGTGCTGGGAACCAAACTTGGGTCTTCTATAAGAGCAGTATGTGTTCCTAACCACTGAGCCACCAGGAAGCATCCAGTCCCCACCAATCCTCTTAGAACCCACCTTATCTATCTTCTTTCAGTCTAGCATCTCCCAGCCTGACAAGTCTGATCAGATGCCCCCAACTGGACCACGATAGCTCCCCCTACTCCCCCCAACATGGCATCATTGGCCATATCTGGTTGTCTTAATGCAGATCGCCAATTTTGTTCTATTTGCCATTGGCCATGTAGTAGACACAAAGCAAGAAGTGAACAAACTAGTGAATGAGTGAATGAAGCTTTCTTTGACATTCCTTGTCCCCAGTGGCCTGAGAACATCTGTGGTCTTTCTGGCAGTTTGCCTCACTTGGTCCTTCGTTTCAATGACATAACAGTGATTCACTCAAATGTGCACTCAGCTCATGTTCTCCACTGCAGTGCACACCATTTGCTAGCCCACAGCCATGTGAGAAGGGCCCTTGCTAGGGGGCGGGGGGCAGATCAACCTGGATACCATCTGGACTGGACTGCAACCTATCACTCATGGCTGCAGTTAACATTGCTCTCTAAAGCTCCATTTCCTCATATGTTAAATGGAGCTCACAGGCTTGCGCCCAGGGCTGGATGGGAAGAATACATACATACATGTAAAAGGCCTTCCAATGTGTTATGGCTTAGATACAAAATGCTTCACATAGGCCCGTGTGTCTGAACACTTGGTCTCTGGCTGGTGGCACTGTTTAGGAAGTTTGTATTACCTTTAGGAGGCTGCTATAGTACCTTTAGGAGGAGATTGCTGGGGGCAGGCCTCAAGGTTTATAGCCCAGCCCTACTTCCTGTCCTCTCTGTGCTTCCTGATCTACTCTGATGTGAACAAGCGGTGACATAGTCCTGCTGCTGTCAGCACCGTGGCTTCCAACCAGATGGACTATATCCTTGTAAGCCAGGAACCAAAATAAATCCTTTTGCCCTTAGGTTGCTTTGATCAGGTACTCTGTCACAGCAATGAGAAAAGTAACTAATATACTGTCTGGCATCTGTTAAGTGCTCAGTTACAACTAGTTAGTCAATTCAGTCTCCTTATATTGATTAAGACCAGTAGCCAAGCCCTGGCTCTGTGGCGTGGCCAATTCGTAATGTGAAATGTGCCATTTGAGGCACTTGTATTTCTAACCACTGCATTTTAGTTTCTCCACTTGTTTTCTTTCTTTCTGTGAGTGTGTGTGTGTTTGTGTGTGTGTGTGTGCGTGCGTGTGTGTGTGCATATGAAGGTATGCATATCCGTAAGGGTTTATGTTTGTAGGCTAGAGGCTGACACTAGTGTCTTCCTTTTTTTAAAGACAGGGATCCTCACTGTCTTTAAACCAGAAGCTCAAGTTTTGACTAGATTGATCAGCCAGCAAGCCCCCAGGATCCTACTTCTACTCCCCAGTGTTAGGGTTATAGGCACTGCCACTAAGCAGAGCTTTTATTTGGGTTCTGGGGATCTGAATTCAGGTCCTTATGTTTGTTCAGCAAGCACTTTACCCACTGAGTCACCTCCGTAGGCCCCCAGTTTCCCCATTTGTAAAAGTGTTCCATGTGGTAATCACTGAGAGTCTTTAACTTCTGCTATAATGGAGCTCTTGGGACCCAAATGGGTCAATAGAAGCTGCTGCTCCCAAGGGTGCTGGGGAAAGAGGAAAAAGCACAGATTCACTTACCTGACAGGGTTAGGGGCTTGGAGAGCCGCAAGAGGGCGATGTCATAGTCATCCTGTTCATCTGTATAGTTGCCATTGATGATGATCTGAGAGATAGAAGCGGCCTGGGGTAGCTGGTGCAAATTGCTGGTGCCTGCATACACCTTCCAGCCCTCCAGAATCTTCTCCCGGGTCCTGCAAGAGCCACAAGAGTGTGAGCACAATTCAGTTACATGCCTGGCAGAGGTCACCAGAGCATCTGCTAATAGAGACCCCAGCAGAAGCACTGGCTTGGAGGCAGGAGAATGGACGAAATGACTCTGGAGGAGCCCTCTGTCTCAGGAAGCCCAAAGCCATCCCTCACTCTCCCCAAAGTTGTTCTGAACTGACCACTCTGCACCTTACAGTGTGTAAAAAGCAAAAGGATGAGTAAGACCCCCGTGTGGCATTGACCTCCACTGTGTGCTGCCCAGGATGCAATGTAGGGAGTGGGACAGATGGTACCAGCCACCAAGATCTAGACAGGGCTCATTACTCAGGGAGCCAGTGTCTAGGATATCTATGCTATGGGTCTCCAAAGGGCAAGACTTCTAGAGACTGTCAGAAGCCAGCTCACTGTCCTCCTGTAGCCCCTGTCCCTCAAGTCTTGAGACAGCGTTCCAGATTCTCAGACTTCTGCTATCAGCCTGGTGGCAGGAGGAGATGACAAGCCTGGAGCTTCTTTATTTCACCCAGTCTCCAGGAGACAAGTCTGAAGGCCCTCTTCCTGCCTGTCCCACTCTTCCTAGAGGCTACCAGGGTCATTTTCATCCTTAACCCTAGCTTGGAACCAATTCCTCACTCACAGTTGATCCTCTGGGCTGTAACAATATCAAATCAGAGGCTCCTCAGGCACTTACACAAAGAAGCAGTGGGCTGCGGTGAGCACCCACTGGGCGTCGATGAGTGTACCCCCGCAGATGTGGGTGGTGCCGAAGTGTAGGCTGACTTGCCAGGGCCACTTGCTCTCTGAGGTCAGGGTCCCTCCTACGATCCGCCCAGTCATGGCTCTCAGACCACAGTCTGGAGGAAATGAAGAAGACAGCCTGTGACACTTGCTTCTTTCTGAGAAGCCACCCTCCCTGAACCCAGGGCCAGCTTGGGCAATCCCACCCTGAAGGTAAGCCTTTGATCACTCAGTCCAGTGTGGCATGGCTGTTCCCTGCCTAAGCAGAAACAGCACAAGGTGAGCTTAGCTTTCTGGGGTCTTCCAGTAGGAAATTTGACCCAAGGCAGGTTCCTCTTTGCCTTTCTTTCTTTCTCTTTCTTTCTTTCTTTCTTTCTTTCTTTCTTTCTTTCTTTCTTTCTTTCTTTCTCTCTCTCTCTCTCTCTCTCTTTCTCTCTCTCTCTCTCTCTCTCTCTCTCTCTCTCTCTACTCTCTCTCTCTCTCTCTCTCTCTCTCTCTCTCTCTCTCTCTCTCTAACCAGGCAAATGCTTAATAGGTACCCAGTGCTTTGGCACCGAGTCAGGCTTGGTTAGAACTGCCATTAGAGGCTCAGGAAAGAAAACGGATGCTATTACCACCTTGAATTAATTAATGATCACTATTACAGCAACTCTTCATATCAAAATGAAGGAAAAATAAACTTCCCTGTATGCACAGCTGGGTTTGTATCCATGCATGCCTCGATGGATCATTTAGTGTTGTTGGGGACCCTTCCTCACAAGGACACAACTCTGGAATGAATCAGGCCCCAGACAAGGGGGGCAGCCTGATGTGTGTACCCAGACATGGGGCTTTTCTGCTTGCAGAGGGAAGAGAGCAGCGGTCTGAGCAGCGGGCACTGCATCCACATCACTGCGCCAGCCTGCACCCTGGCATCACCAAGAACAGAGGACTTGTGGAATGACTCACAGCCAAGAGTCAGGTCCAAGGTCAGATATCAACTCCTCACCTGCCTGGGTTTTGACCTTAGGCAAGGGAAAGTGGACAGTATTGGCACCTGCCTTGTAGAGCTCCCACAGGCAGTAAGTACAAGCCTGTCCTTAAAGGCATAGATACAGTGCCCTTTGTGTTCAGATGCTCAGGGAGTGTAGACACAAAGCTCTCAGCTGGCCCACACCTGCCGTCCTCCCCCAGTTTTTCAGCCTTTGCCCAGAGTCCAGGAGACTCACATGGCACCTTTGGAAATGAGCTCCCTGCCCCCCAGACAGAAGAAGGAAAGTGTTATCCTGGCTGCCCCAGTGCCTTACAGAGGCTCTGACCCTGAAGTAGGCTTAATGGCTTGGATCCCCAGGACCAGCCATCTACCCTAGAAAGGCTCCATCCCTCTGCCCACAAACTCCCATTCTACACAGGCCATACTCCAAAAAGAAGAAGATCTTACGGGAACATTGGAGTGAGACATACCGCTGGGAAGGACATTCAGACCTGTGGTAGGAGACACAAAAGGTGAGAAAAGGATTCAGTAGCTGCCTCCACCAAGAAGCCTTTCTACAATTGAGCAGGCCTAATTGATCCTCAACGTAGCATGCAGAGGACCTAGCTCAAAACAGGCATTGGAGGACCATCGCTCAGCTGGAGGCTTCTTCTTCTCTTGCTTGCACAAGGTAAGCAGCACTAGCTGAGGAACCCCTTCAACCTCAGAAGGGGCTGCAAGGCAAAGATGGCAGACAGTGTGGAGGCCCAGGAGGGGACTGGGGCTTCCCAGCTGGGCCTCCTGGGCCCTGACTACTTAACCCTGCTGGTCCCCTGCTCCTGTCCCCACCTCAGCTCCGGCCTCAACCCCAGCCCCAGCTCTAGCCCAAGCTATGCATATCTCTTTTCATTCCAAGTCCACTCTGCAGAATCCAAACACCTAGTTGCTTGGTGTCCCCAAAGTTTCTTAGTCATTGTTCCCAATCAAACAAGCTCTTAGGGGTTAGAGAGCAGAAACCTCTGACCTTAAGGAGACTTCTGCTCCAGACCTCAGATAAGAAACTGTAAACCAGGAGGTGAAGGAGGACTGTATCTGTGGTGTCCTGACCTTTTGCAATGGGGTCTTGGAGTCTGGGTCCCAGGAAGGCATGGGAGAGGGGCTCCCTGACTCTAAGTACCCTCCACCATTCCCTCAGTCCCTGTTTGCACACAGGCAGCCTGGTTGCTCCACTGCACCTGCGGAGGCTTTCCTGGATGGTGGAGTTGTATTCAGAAAGTAAGAAGCTGCTGGTAAAGTCCCCATGGGCCACCTCGGTTGTCCGGTAAGCACTGCAAGGAGGCAAGAAGAAGAATGAACTCCCTGAAGGCAGTCAGTATACCCCAAGTCCTCTGTGACCATGAGAGCAACCCTCACACCCCAGGGGTCAGACTGGAATAGCCACTCTTCCACCTGGCCACACCCACTTGTTCTGCCTTGTCCCCCAGCCCTATGACTGGGCCAGTAACTCTGTAGTGTGGTCAAGGTCCATATCAGTACTACCTAGTTAGAAAGGGCCTATAACCAGAGCTCTGAGGGGCACACAGCAACCCGTGTTCTAACAACTCCAGGTAATTCTGATGTATGCTTGACTTTGAGAACACACATCTAGCCCTTTCTATCCAAACTGTGATTTATAGTCTTGCAGCATCAGCACCACGCCAGACCTTTTGAGCACTCATCAGCATGCTCAAGACTGCCGGATGACTGATGGTGACTCTCAGAGCAGTGTGCCTCTTAATCACCTTGGGTGTTTGTTAAACAGGTTCTAAGTCCCAATGCTAGAGATTTGTATTCTGGGGTACATTTTCACAAACACCCTAGGTGATTCGAGTGTGTTTTACTCTTTGCCTGGAACTTACATGTGTTTCTAGACTATGGTATGCCCTTCCAAGGAACTGGGTCTTTGCATACACAGTTCCTTTCCCAAGCATAGTTAAGCATCCTCTCCATTGTGTGTCAACAGAGCTCCACACATGCCCTCCTGTGGGATTGCTGGGATAAGCCTTTCCCACACCACACTAGAGGATCTTCAAATATGGGGTCCTCTCATATTCCTTTATATCTAAGTGCCACATAGTCTTCTGAAAACTCAGCAAATGCTCTTTGCATAATGGCATTCAAAGAGCAGAACACATGAGAGATCCTAAACTCTTCTCCCCCATAATCTCACACACATCCATGAATCCTAAAGTCATTAAGCTTAAGAACTTGGAGAAAGAGCTGGGCAGATAGCTCAATTGGTAAAGTACTTTCCACAAAAAAAAAACATGAGGTCCTGAGTTCAGCCCCCAGAACCCATGCAAAATGCTAGCAATCCCAGCACTGGGGATGCAGAGACAGGCAGGTCCCTGAGGCTTGATGGCCAGGAAGTCTAGCTTAGCAAGCTTCAGGCTAATGAGAGATCTTATCTCAAAAAAATTAGGTGGATGGTTCCAGAGGAACAACACCCAAGTTTGACTCTCTGGCCTCCATACATATTCATATACCCATGCAACCACATTCACACACATGTGCACACACACACACACACACACACACACATACACACTCAGGCCAAGGCAGTAGATGGAGGTGTCTACCTGGCCTTCAGTTGGAGGATCTTTCAAATAGGAAGGTCATTGTCCACCCTATCCTCTGTTCTACCCACCAACACTGACTCCTTGGTATAAAATCTATGGAGCCAAAGCTTCACAGTACTTGGCCAGATCACACTGGTACCATCTTACTTCCCAGTCAATGAATTTCACAACCAAGCCACAACTGCTGTGGCTCAAAGTCCACAAATGGCTTTGGATGCACAGCAGAGCTCCTAGTGCCCAAGTGTAAGACAAGAACTTCTCAAACAACCAGCTGCTTCACAGGGCCATCCCAGAACCACTTGGTGTGGTGATAGACAAGAGGGTACTTTCATCCAAAGAGCCCTAGGGGCGAATGATACTATTACAGCTCTTCTGGAAATGGCTCTACTAGAAACAACTCACCCCACACTCAGTGGATTCCAGGCCACCACCTTTTTCAGTGACTCAGGGGCGTCCTGAGCTGGTAAGATCAACACTAGTTCCCCTCAGGATCCCATCACTTCCTTTTTTATTTCTCTTTCTCCCTTCCTTCCTTCCTTCCTTCCTTCCTTCCTTCCTTCCTTCCTTCCTTCCTTTCTTCTTCCTCTCCCTCCCTCCTTCCTTCCTTCTTTAAATTTTTTTAGTCTCTCTGTGAACCCCAGGTTGGGTTCATGATCATCCAGCCTCAGCCTCCCAAGGTGCCTGTAGCACCCCTGGCAAACAGCCTGAGGCATCCCTGAATGAGGACCCTCCCAGGTTTACCTGTCAAAGCCCAGTTGCTGGCAGGTCCTCTTGGAATCCGTGTCATTCCAGCTGCTGCTACAGATGGGAAGCCACTCACCAAAGGACCCAGAGTAGACCTTCAGCAGAGAACTGTCCCAGTCAAACCTCACTGCAGGGCAGAAAAAGGGAAGAGCAGGCCTTTAACACCTAGGAACCTCCAGGCTTTTAAGAATGAGCTGTGGAAGGCTCTATGAAGCTCCTGTCCTCAGACTCCTTGAAGAGGTCCAGAAGGCGGCCCAAGTAGTGATGGCCAGAGGCCCACAGTATTCAGTAAGGACAGAGCCAAGGCAAAGGGATGGGGCTTTGACAACTGTTCATCTGGCCCGACTCAGGGATGCCATTGTGGGGAGAGGGACAAGCATCACCAAGAGCAGTCACACTAAGAGGGCAATGACATGCCTAAAGGAAAAGGTGACAAGGGGAATAAGATCAATGATCTGAGGGCATGCCCATAGGACAGACTTGGTCACAGAGGAGTGCAGCCATGCCAAGTGTCTCTGTATTAATAAATTCAGAGGTGAAATGGATGGGGCCCCCCTACCCCACAGCAAGGTTGTGGAAGACCACACATGCACAAGCCACTGAGGACCAGAGTTCAAATGTGTCTCTGTGATTGCCTAGGACATCAAGAAATCATAGGTGTGGCAAATGAGAGGGCACCTGCTAGACAGAGGAATGGACCAGATCCCAAGCCTGCTCCAGTCAGAGATCGTCTTTTTTGGTCTTTTTGAGACATGGTCTCCCTGTAGCCCCAGCTGGCCTGGAACTTACTATGTAGACCAGGCTGGCCTTGAACTTACAGAGATCTGCCTGCCCCTGCCTCCCAAGTGCACCACCATGCCCAGCAGAGATCGTCTTTTTTTCTCAATCTGATAGAGTTTCAGATTTTATTAAAGTGCTAGCCATCTTGTTCAGGCCCTTCATTTTAAAAAGCAGGTACCTGAAACCTTAGAAAGGCAAATGACTTATCTATGTCACATAGCACTCAAAATCTGGTTTCAAATCCAAGTCTGCTGTCACTCAGACCTAGATCTTTCAAATCTCTGTCCATTGACTCTGCCTGGACTGTTAGAACTTGCAATACAGTATGTAGCCTCCAAGGTACACATGCAGACACACACACTCACACACACACGTGCCCAGCCTCCTTACCACAGCCCAGCTCGTCACTCTTGAGCTTGCAGTCCACCACCCCATTGCAGCGAACGGCATGCCTGGGGCAGCTCTCTATCGGCTCCTTGTACTTGATCCCGGTGTGGCCCTGCCAGAAGTAGACTAGAAAAAAAAAAAAAAAGACAAGCGGACATCTAGTCACCACCAGCTCCCAATAGAACACTCAGCAGCCCAAGGCCCTGGGGATTCTGAGACACCGACCTGCAGTCCCTCTTGGACTCTGGGGCTCCCGTCCCCCATCTGTATGGAGAGAAAGGCTGCTGCTCAGGAATGCTCTAGAAAGCTCCTGCAAGCAGGGTAGCCCCTGGCAGACTTGAGCAGCCAGCCATGCAGAGAGAGATGAAAGGAAATAGAAATGGAAGTGGATGCTACTTTGGGAGTGCCCCTACTCTACATGTTAGCTGAGATGGTAACCAAAGAACTCTCCTCCAGTATCCCAAAGTCCCCTCTCTGAGCCCCTCTGGCATCCCCTCTTCTCTATGCACAACTAGGATTATGGCAGAGAAATTTCTATCTTCACACACACACACACACACACACACACACACACACACACACAAAAACACTGCCTAGCTGTTCACACACACACACACACACACACACACACACACACACACACAGAACCACTGCCTAGCTGTCTCAAGGCGGGTTACCATGACATCAGTCTTGGCAGCTCCTAGATTTGTTTCCTCCTGCTCCCCCAAACAAGGGTGCCCCATGTGCTCGCTCCTCGCTATCATCCTTATGCCTCTCAATGGCTTCTCATTCAGCAAGCAATTCTAGGTAGTCAGTTCCCAAGATGCAAGAAAACATCTCAAGCCTCATGTGGGAATCAGCTTCCTGTCTCCTTCTGTCTCTTACACCAATCTTTCCAAACCCAGAACTGTCGTCCTACTTACTGGAGACAACTTTCTGTGAAGCCCCCACAGACCTATGGTTGACTGCCTCACCCAGGCCCCAATCTGTCATCTCCTCAGCCCTGACCCCATATTCCCTTACTAGCTCTGATATCCAGGAGAAGCACTTTTCCTATCCAGACACACATCTTCCTGATCCCTCAGTGCAGGCTCTCCAGTCAGTGTTCTATCTTCTTTTCAACTCCCATCCCCCAGATGTTGAGAACACCTCTGGGTGTCTCCTTCTGGCAAATGCTTGAGAAGCTTCACATTGTCGGGCCACTGTGAAATGTTGTAGACAGAGTGCTGGGTGGGAAACAAAGAGGCCGAGCTCTACCTGTACAGATCCTACTACCTCCCTGGCCTGGGAGATCCCTGGCCTCCATAAAGGAGCCATGAGGAATCAGGAACTGCTATAGAAGTGGACCAGAAGTTTTAAGTCTACCTGGCAGAGCCTGCCCTTGAGTGTCTCATGCCCCCTCCCGGCTCATTCCCTCTGCTGTCATAGAGCAGGGTACTCTGTGCTGGGGAAGGGGAGGAAGTAAACAGGAGATCTCAGCCCAAGGAAACCTAGATGCCATCACATACATTGTAACCATGACTGCACCATCCGATCAGGAAATGGGGAAACTGAGGCTCAGAATGTTAATTAATTTGCTGAAGTCACACAGCTCATGAGAAGCAGAGGCAGGATGCTGATGCAGGAATGCATAGTACTAAAGTTATGATCTAACAACACACCACCTTCTTCCTCTAACAACTCTGCCACCAGAAGATTCCATGCACCTATCCACCCCTCCCTTCACCACCTCATATTGCTTCTTCTATAGAATCCTTCTTCACAGTCTGGTGTTTAAAGCTTCCTGGCATCATGGAGCCAAGAAGGTAGCCCTCAGACCCCGAATATGTATCTCCCCTCTGGCTAAGTGGACTCTTCCCAATGTCAGCTTTGCTTGGCTGGCCTCCCCCATTTACAGTAGCTGCCCATCCATTCTGATGCCCAGGTTGGACATGACTGCTCACCTGTCTTCCAGGACCCCATCTGAAACTGCCTGCACCCTCGCTCATGCCACTGTCACCTCTTCCTTGAAGTCATATTGAAACCACTTAGCCTGACTTATTTCTAGTGCCCCAGGCATGGGTGACCTCCCTGGGGACAGGACAGCATGACATGTGCTCGTCTTTGCTCCCTCCTAGGACATGTTCTGGGTGACCTTTTCCAAAGACGGACCAAATGAGGGGCCTGAATCCCTGAACAGTGCATTTTGTCACATTGATCTTGGGAGGCTTTTTCATTGTTTCATGGCTTGTTGGTTTTCCTACCTAGCTATTTGTTTTCAGAGGGAGATTTTTGTGCCAAGCATCATGCCATCCTCTCACATGGTCCTCCTGACCTGGAGAAGGTGGGGTGAGAGCTTAAAAGGTACGTGGTAGGGACTGGAGAGATGGCTCAGAGATTAAGAACACTGGCTGGAGAGACCCAGGTTTGGTTCCCAGAATCCATGTGGTTGCTAACAACTGTCTGTAACTCCTGTTTCAGGGGAGCTAACCCCTTCTTCTGCCCTCCACAGGCATTGCATGCACATAGCGCACTTATATACATGTAGGCAAACACTCATACACATAAAATAATACACATAAATTTAAAAGGACTGGAGAGATGGCTCAGTGGCTAACAGCATTGGCTGTTCTTCTTGAGGACCAGGGTTCAGTTCCCAGCACCTATATGGCACCTAACAATCATCCGTAACTCTAGTGTCAGGGAATATGACACTCCCTCTTTTGGTTTCCTTGGGCATTGCATGCACAGGTGCCCTTACATACATGCAGACAAAACACTCATACACATAAAATAAAAAACAAAATAAATTAAAAATAAATAAAAGAGGTACATGGCAAATTGAATGGATTAATAGATGAACTTCATCCCATATTAAGATACTGAATTTGACCCAGTGAGTTTCTCAGAAATCAGTAGCTCTTAACCTGATACCCCAAGACCCAAGGTCCCTGTGTGGACATGGGGCCTCCTGTCCCTGTGGCATGACCCCGCACCTGGTCCCATTCCATTCTCGATGACCTGAACCCCCTGTTCCCTCCATTCAACTCACAGAGAAGGATGAGTGAGACAACGAGGCCGATGAGGAGGATGACACACCCGATGAGTGGCAGCTGTTTCTGGGTCTCCCGCCAGGAGAACTTGGGTGGACTGAGACCTACAAGCAGGACAGCAGGGGAAGGGAGGCTGCTGGGGAGGAGTGTGGTGTGGTGGAGGAGGGAGAAGGAAGCCGGGCTAGCCTCTGAGAGGCCTGCAAGGACCCATGCATCCCAGAACACAACCCCAGCCCTGCCTGGTAGCCACCCTCTCAGGGAATCCCTCCTCTGGGCCTGACAGACCCTGACAAGTGTCCTCCTATCTCATCCTCATTGCATCCTGTGAGTTGAGTCTTATTAGGTCCATTCAGTAGATGGGGAAACTGAGGCTCACAGAAATAAAATAAATTGCCCAAAGTTGCTTGGCTAGTGAGTAGCAGGGCAGATATTCAAATGCAGCAGTGTCTGATTCTAGAGCCCATCTCACGAAAGTGTCTCACCCATCATGGAGACGTAAGACTAGGATGGGCCCCAAACCCCCAGTGCGCCACAGTCAGATACCAACAAGGCCTGAATCTATGAGTAGAGGGAGGCAGGCTGAAGTCTGGGGCAGAGCCAGGCCCTGAGACCCACTTGTCTCTCTTACTTCCTGGCAGTGAAACTGCTGAACCTCACATCCCGCACCTTGGATGCACGGAGTGGTCAGAGTCCCTCCCAGACATCCTCCATCCACAGATAAGCATACTGGTCATGGCCTTGCTCCACTGCAGGCCCCAGGCTTGACTGCATGACCCCAGCAGATGTGCTGGACAGCTGAAGGAGACAGCACTAGTCTCTAGCCAAGAAAGAGCCCTAGCTTGAAAGCAGCACTCTGCCCTGGGCGGGGCAGCCTCCATTACACACTTGTCCCTTGCTCCTGGCTTCTGTGCCCCTCCCCTTTGCCTAATTTTCCACTGTCTTGGGTTGTCATGTCATGGTTTCTTTCTGTCCTCACCTCTCCAGGTCCCTCATGCTCCACCCCAGTTGATCTCCCAGGTCATTATCCCAGGAGCACGAGGAGCAGAGTGCTCACTGACATCTCCCCACTACCCAAGGACACTGCCCAGGTTGCCTGCCCTCCTTGCAATGGCCTCCTTACCTGGGCACTCCCTGGTGGCCCTGGTGGCTGGTGCTGACCTGGCAGGAGATGCCCGGACTGAGACAGCCCCCACAGGTGTTGCTCTAACAAGATACACTCTCGTTGGGGAAGATGTCGTAGAGGCTGACCTGGCAGATGATGACCCGCCCGACGATGACCTGGAAGGTGATGCCCGAGCTGGGGCAGCCCGGGCTGGAGATGTCCTTGCTAGGGATGCCTGGGCTGGAGATGTCCTTGCTGGGGATGCCCGGGCTGGAGATGTCCTTGCTGGGGATGCCTGGGCTGGAGATGTCCTTGCTGGGGATGCCTGGGCTGGAGATGTCCTTGCTGGGGATGCCTGGGCTGGAGATGTCCTTGGTGGAGATGCCTGAGCAGGAGGTGTTCTTGCTGGGGAAGCATTCTGCAAACAAAGTGAAGAGCGTTCCTGAGCCAGCTCCCAGCTAGCCTATCATAACTATGGATGCTAACTGAGTGGGAGGTAAGCTCTCTGGAGCAAGTGGCTTGGGACAGACAAGGAAGGCCCAAGAATAAAACATGGCCAAGAACGGAAGGAAAGTTCACAGAGCCTGCTCCCTGACACTTCCCTTCAGTGTTCCCTTCCCAGGACCTGCAGAGACTGGAGGGAAAGGAGAGAGCTAACTGCGGGAGGCATTTGCTTAGGCTACATCATCAAAGGAGGGTCTAAAGGGTCTGCTGGGCTGCATGCTGACTCAGAATTAAGAACATGTCCCCTTTGCAGGTAAAGGAACCAGCTCTCTGTTCTCTTCATTTCCAGCCCCTACATCTCCATCCCTTGTTTCTTGCATGTGTGATGAATATTAGATTTTTATTATTTTCAAGTATGTATACGTGCTCATATCTGTGCACATGTGCATGCAGATGCATGTATACATGTGTATCCATATATGTGGATGCCTGGGGTAAACATCTGGGGGGGGCTTCCTCTGTCACTCTCCACGTTATTTTTGAGACAGGGCCTCTCCCTAAACCTGGAGCTCACCGATTTGGCCAGGCTGACTGGCCAGCAAACCCTAGGGATCCTCCTACCTCTGTCTCCAGCATTATCATTATAGGCATGTGCCATCGAACCTAACTTTTTTTTTTGTCTTTTGAGACTGGGTCTCCCTTTAGCCCTAGCTGGCCTGGAACTCACAGAGATCCACCTGCCTTTGCCTCCCAAGTGTTAGGATTAAAGACATGCGCCACCATGCCCAGCTTAAACCTAACATTTAAAAAAATTTGTTTATTTTTTTCATTTGTTGAGACAGGGTATTACTATATAGTATTACCTGGCCTGAACCTCACTATGTAGACCAGCCTGGGCTCGAACTCACAGAGATCTGCCTGCCTCTGCCTCCTGAGTGCTGTGCCTTTTTTTTTTTTTTTTTTTTTTTGACATGGGTGTTGGGGATCTGAACTCGGGTCCTCATCCTTGTGCAGCAGGCACTTTGCTGGCTGAGCTATCTCCCCAACCCCACAGATCACAAAATATTGCTGTCACTCTGAGCTATTTTCCAAATGTGTAATGAGAACTGTTTAAGGAAAGTACTGACCTGCCTCACAACACCCATTCTCAATCACACTAGAATTCTTGCACACATGCCTGCATGTATACACATATACATGTATATACACATATAACACATGTGCACGTGTGCTCTGCAATCCACCAGGGAAACCAAAGTGCCTAGGCTAAGGTGTGATTCCCCACTTAGGAACAAGTTGTAGGTGGAGTGATTGACTAATTTATATTTACTATGTTAATTTATATATAACAGGGACCCAACATGCATTAAATATGTTGTATTTACTCATTTAATCCTCTTACCAATGCGATGATATAGGAAGCATTGCTATCATACCTTTTTTGCACAGGGGGAAACAGTAGAGAGATTAAGCAACTTGATCAGCTCCTCAGAGCTAGAAAGGAGCAGTCAGGATTCAAGCCTGTTAAGTCAGGCTCTGAGATGCCCCAAGGAAAAGGCATTGCTGCTCCTTTCTAGAGAGCTTGGACCTCTGGGCACCAACTCTGGGAGAAGGTCCCAGTGGCAGGTGGCAAGCAGGGGCCATGGGAATCCAGGGAGCACTCCCAGTTTGCTGTGTATTAGACTATGCACCTTCCTTCCTTTCTCTTGCCCTCTACAGAGATCTCTCTTGCCAACTATGCCACCTTAGCTCCTTCTGAGGTCCCCAGAGTGGCAATTGATCTGGTCCAAGGGCTACATGGGTCCTTCATTAGAATGTTTGCTGAGGACGTGTTGGTGCTCAAGAGGACAGCTGTCCTGAGAGAGCAGGAATGGTGGGGCCCATGGAGGAAGCCTGTCTGGGCCTGGGGACCCTGGGCCAAGCTGCAGTCCTTCTGAGCAATGGAGACAGAAGGTTCTGGCCTTCTTAGACCTCTCTCTACCCCTTACTTGAATACACTCAACACCAGTCCTAGACAAAGAGACTCAAAGCCCTCCTGAATGCATCTGATGCAAGCCATCACTACCATCTCTACCAAGTAAGACATAGAGGTTACACTGTTTTAAATTCCCTCTTTGGGGAGTCAGGGGCAATTGGTTTGGTCACATCTTCATTTTGGGGGGTCTGCAGGATGGATGTAAGGAAGACTCTTAAATTCCTGACCACACTCAAAGCAGGGACCAGAAAGACTCCCCCAGGTAGCTGCTGGTGTCTATCAATAGAGAGGGATGGCTCCAAATGGGGACTCATCTGAGTGTGTTCAGGGCCCTTCATTCAGGAGCTTCTGCTGCTTCTGTTGGCCTGGCGCTGAGGCTACCCTCTCACTGGTACTGTCTAGAGGATAGATTTCCAAAACAGGCAGGCTCACCTCTGGCCCCTCCCAGGAGGCTGGGGGCAAGGAGAGGTGAAACTAGAGACTGTATCTTTGTTTCTAAGGATGCTAGGAATTGAATTCAGGACATTGTGCATGCCAGGAAATTGTTCCATCATTGAGCTACATTCCTAGCTCAAACTTGGCTTTGAGCATGCTAAGCGAGTGCTCTACCCCTGAGCAGTACCCTTGGCTGAGAATGCATGATACCAGCATGGCTTTGGAGTCAGGCAGCCCTAGGTTCCAATCCTGGATCTGTCCTTTTACAGCAACATGACTTGAATCAGTCATGAGTCACTTAAGCTTTTTTCTTCATCCAGAATATAAGACTGGCTTTGCTTAGGAGCCCTTGCCAGGGCCTAGCACACAAAAATTACCTAGGAAATAACTGCTCCTTCCCCCCTTGTCTTTCCATATGCAGCACCAAGAGAGCTGAGGTTCAACAGCCACAGGGTATGACTGAGGTGGGAATGGAGTAGAGAGAGTGCTGCAGAAGAGTCAAAGTAAGGCTCTTCCATTGGAGGGACAGGCTCTACTGATGTAAGGTCCTGAGTGGCCAGCAGGGGTAGCCTAAGCCTGGGCTCCTGGCAGGGACTTGGCACTAAAGCACTTCCACTGATGCCCACCCTTGTGAACTCACTCTCTGAATCTTCCCATGTATCGGGGACATTCCAATGGTTTAATTGATAAAATTAATTAATTAAATCTTAATCCCTCACATGTACATGACACTTTTCCACAGGGTCAAGAATTCCATCCCAGGCATCCTTGCATTCCTCTTGAAGCAAGAGGGGCTTTTGGCACAGAAAGCCTTTCTCAGCATCTCAGAATGCAGGCACAGGGTACTTATCATGCATTGGGAACATGGTCAAAGCCTTGGGATTTGGGGTCTTGGAAGGCAGAAATTATACCGGAAGCTGGAGTGAAGACCAGGGGTGAGGGTGGGTTCTCAAAGGGATCTTGATCTTGGGGTACTTTCTGATGTGAATCGTGGTTGGGCATCATGACCTGCCAAGCCTGTTTGGAACCTTGTGACCTACAACAGCAGCAGTCAGGGTTAAAGCAACTGTTGGAATCCAGCTGCGTGACATGGGCAAGTGACTTCATGTCTTTCTACCTTAGCTTCCTTAGCTGCAAGGTCTAGCTGCTCACCCCGATTCTTACCACTGTAGTCATAGATGATGCATGCAAAATGTTTGCACATGGTGCAGGCTGGTGCCATACTGACTGTGACAGTGGGTCTGTTGTTTGAGACTGTTTGGCCTGAAATAGATATATCCGTTTGAACAGAACTGTACCTGTTCCTCAATGGGATTTTTTGGGCAAGTCACTGAGAGCCAGCCAGAGCCTGTTTGCACATGTGTAAGCAGGGCTAATCTTGCCTCCTTCCCTAGATAACACATGAATGAGTCTCTAAATCAATGTCAAGCCATGATGAAGATAACAGCTCATGAGGCATCTTAGTTGGCCCCATGTCAACTATCAGCCCTTTGTACTTGGCAAAGTGACTAGCTCTACTTTACAGATACTGGGAATGAGGTCCAGAGAGGTTACAATCATGACTAAGGACCAGCGAGATGGCTCAGCAGCTTAGGTACTTGCCACCAGCCTGACAACCTGAGTTCAATCTCTGGAACCCACATGGTGGAAGGAAAGAACAAACTCCTGCAAGTTGTCTTTTCTCTCTTTCTCTTTCTCTTTCTCTCTCTCTCTCTCTCTCTCTCTCTCTCTCTCTCTCTCTCTCCCCTCTCTCTCTCTCAGTTAATCATTTTTTACAAAAACAAACAATGTAGCCAGGCATGGTGGTACATGCCTTAAATCCCAATACTCAGGGGGGCAGACGCAGGTAGATTTCTGTGAGATTGTGGCCAGCTTGGTCTATGTAATTAGTTCCAGACCAACTGGGGCTACAGGAAGACCCTGTTTCAGAAAAACAGAAACAAAACAAAAATCCAACAAAGAAAATGATTGAATTCCCAGGTTAAGAAAGGGACAGGGCTTGGGGACTGTTAAGAAAGGGAATGTGACCAGTGACATCACAGTCACAAATGTCCCAAAACGTTTCCTTCATCTCTTCAGGGTTTGCCATTTGTAAAGTCTCACACATAGTTTTCCTTTGGTTTTCACAAGGGCCTGCTGAGCAAACTTGGCAGGAATGACTATCCCTGCTTGCTTTATTTCTCTCCTTTTTCCTTTCGTTTTTCCTTCCTTCCTTCCTTCCTTCCTTCCTTCCTTCCTTCCTTCCTTACTTGTTTTGTCTGTCTGTCAGTTTGTTGAGGCAGGGTCTCATGTAGCCCAGGCTGGCCTTAAACTCCCTATGTAGCCAAAGATGACTTTGAACTTCTGATTCACCTGCAAGTGTACACTACTACACCTGGTTTATGCAATGCTGAAGATCAAACCTAAGACTTTGTGCATACTAGGCAAGCACTCTACCAATTGAGCCACATTCCCAGCCCAACCATCCCCACTTTAGCCAGGGGAGATGGGGGTCAGGGAGACTACCTCAGCTTCTGAAAGTGAAGTAGCTCTCAATATTCTGAGTCCTAGTCAAGGACTATGGTTGTCTCCATCTGAACTTGACCCTGTGACCCTGGCACCTCATCATACCAGAGCAAAAAGACTGAAGCTGGAAGAGAGAGGACTGAGAAGGTCAAAGGCAAGGTGATGGGAGGGATGGGAGTCAAGTTGGAGCAGGGGATGTAGTTATAACAGAGCAGAAACTGGAGGTGGGCCAGCAAGGTGGGAGGTCAGAAGGGTTACAACAGCAATGCTGGAAAACTGGCAGGTGGCCCTGAGTCCCTGCCTTCATATAGCCAGTACTCTATTACCAAAGCTGGGGGAGGCAGCAGGGGAGTGTAGACCCCTCAGGCCTGGGCAAGAAAAGATACCCGGAACCCCCAACAGCTGAATGGCAAATGCCCCATGGAGAAGTGAGTCCCTCTAGAACATCAGAATGGAAGGGCAGCCACAAGCCCAGAGGACAGCAACACTACCCTCTGACTCTGAACCTTGACCCAGACTTCCCAAGACACTAGGAAGCATCCTCATCAAGAGCCCACAGCCATCTCTCTACACATTTCATGACCTGTCACCCCACCCTGCTGGAAGTGCTTCCTGATGTCTAACCTGCTACAGCACTAACTCATTTCCTCCTCCTCCATCCTTGGAAAGTAACTACTGAGATGCCGCCCTCCCACCTGGAGGTTTGGCTGCACCCTGACAGCAGATGGAGCCCTGGGAAAGGAGAAGATTCTTGTCCAAGGACCCCGTGTACAAAGGCAAAGCCAGGCCTAGAATCCGAGCCTCCCAATTCTGACCTTGGCCAGTCAGCAGAAGCCCCAGAAAAAGAACTCAGTGACCAAGTTGTGGCTGCCCCTCATTGTTTCCACAGCCTCCTGAAGACTTGAGGCTGCTCAGCCTGCAAGAGGCAGGGTTAGTGCCCCTGCACCTCATGACTCTGGCTATTTCCACCTCTCACTCTTTCCTGGCCCTGCCTCTACCCCCTAACCCCCACAGTGGATTCTGAGATTATCCTTTGAGGGAACACTGTACATGTACACCCTTCCCAAGCAATAAAACTGTCTGGCACACCAGTCATCTCTGTTGCACCTGGTGTTCCTGGGCGGTTCTGGAGTCTTTTTCACAACCTGTTGGACCCACTAGAGGTTCTGCTCTGGAAGGCAGTGTGGAAGACCAGCAGGGCAGGGGACATGGAAAACAGGGAGAGGCAGGGAGGCAGGCTAGGAAGGCAAGCAGAGAGCCCAACAAGGCTACCTGTGCCTATAATCCTAGTGTTGGTTGATAGAGACAACTGGCTCTTAAAACTCACTGGCCAGCCACATTACCTGAAACAACAAGCTTCCAGTTCAGTGAGAGACCCTGTCTCAAAGCAATAAGGTAGAGACAGATAGACACCAGATCCTGCTTTTACCTCCATATGTATGTATACCTGCAAACTCATATCCACACCAGAAAGACAGAGACAGAGACAGAGACACAGAGAGAGAGACAGAGACCGAGTCAGGGAGAGAGGGAGAGAGAGAAAGTCCTTGGCTCTTGGGCTTTTTGCAAGCATTTCCCTGGCTGAGAGTCCCAAAATGTTAGTGTCTCATTCAAAGTTCTGTATGACAGAACAGGCACTAGAGACCCCGGGCCCCCCCATTCCCAGTCTAGTGCTCACTCTACCTCAACTCCCGGGGTGGATTCTGCACTCCTAGGAGAGCAAGCCATTTTGTAATTCCTTTTATTTGGTGGAGGATGGGAATTAGTTAACAGCCCCTGAGTGTGTTCTGTTGTGGCCTCCCCTGGGTCTCCTGTGGGGTCAGCCAGCACTAGCATGTGGGAGACCCCTGGCTGTGCTAAGTGACATCATAGCCAACTCCTGAGTGGCTTCATCTCAATGCTAGAGTTAGGCGACTGTTGTTATAGGCTGAGTCCTCAGCTCTCCAGTCTCAGGCAGGCAGACCACAAGAAGGGCCCTGTAAAAGCTTTTCTGCTGGACTCAGAAAATGTCCATCATCTCCATCTGAGGAAGGCCTGTGGGGTTCTTTAGGTCCAGTGGAAGCTCCCTCCCAGGCCCATCCCCTCAGAAAGCCACCACCCTTGAGGCATGATAAGATTGAAACCCCACTAATTCAAGCCCTTGGTTTTATGATGAGGCAGTCAAGGTCCAGAATGGCTCTGGGATGTGCCCAAGGTCACAGGACCAGCTTGGGGGCAGTGGTAAGGCAATAAGCCTGGTCCTCTGACCACATCCTTAGGCTTTACCTAAGACTGTACTCTCCACCACCTTTCTCCTACCACTCCAGACTTAAGCTTTCCAAGTGACCTTGAATTTTGAGGACTATCAAAGGGGTAGGCACAGGCTGAACCATGTTTAGAGCCCAGATTTCTGGGACTAGGCAAGAGGAAGTTCCCCAGTCCCCACAGAAAGCTTCTGTTGTTTTGTTTTTGTTGTTGTTTTGTTTTTTATTTTATGTGTGTGAGTGTATTGCCTACATGTATAAGTGTATCCGTGTTGTACAATGCCCATGGAGGTCAGAAGAGGGCATCAGGTCCCTTGGAACTGGAGTTACGATAGTCGTTAGCTGCCATGTGAGTGCTGGGAATTGAACTCTGGTCCTCTACAAGGGCAGCCAGTGCTCTTAACCACTGATCCATCTCAAGAGCCCCTCTGTTGTTTTGTTTTACAATGTGTTTTTAAAGAGAGTTTTGCTTTAAAGGGAGTTTTGCTATGTAGCCAAGGCTAGCCTGGAATGTACAATCCTCCCACCTCTGCTTACCAAGTGCTAGAATAACAGGGGTGCAACATCATGCTTAGCGCAGAAGTTCCCTTTGACAGGACCTAAAATAGTTTCTTGCCTATGGGAGACTGGGAAGTGAAGGCTGGCATGGGGGAGCATACAACCTATCCCCATGTGGAGCAGACTGGCTTGGACCAGAGTAGATTCAGCTTCTTTCCCCTCCTCCCTAACAAACCCAAGCTTCACTGTACCTCTGGGGACATGGCTGTCCCTTAGTCTCTTCCTTTAGAGAACCCCACAGATACAAGCCCCTTCCGACAGGTTATTCTCCACTGCCTCCTCCTCACACACAGACCCAGCTTCTCAGGTACACATGCAGAGCTCAGGAACCCCCAGTCAACCTGTGCAACAGACCCTAGGGGAAGCAAGGGGCTGCTTCTGCAACTGAGCTTGGGACAGTCATGTGCTTTGCACGTTCTCAGCTCCTTCATGCCTAAAATGAAGGGCCTGAGAGCTGTTTTCCAAGGGTTTCCACAGGGAATTAAGAATCCCATGGAGATGACATGGAGCTTGGGGTGGGGCTTGAGCCTTTTCCCCATCGCCAACAGAAATCTGCATTTTTTAAAAAATGCTGTGGCCTCTACCTGTGATTTCATTTGATCAAAGAGATAGCTGCTGCAGGAACTTTAAAAAACCTCCCAGTGAGTTTCCAGTTCCTTTAATTTAGAATGCCTCTTGACACACGAAAGAGGCCAGGAGGCAGAGTCCTTAAATGATACCATACGTTCACTTGATGATTTCTTCATTCATTCATTCATCATTCATTACCAAAGACTTTAAAGACCATGGTATATGAGGCTGGGGAGATGGCTCAGTGGGTAGAAACACTTGCTACCCAGGTGTGAAAATCTGAGTTCAAATTCCCAGAACATCTGTAGCACACAACTGCAATCCCAGTGCTCCTATGGGGAAATGGGAGGCAGAGACAGAATGCCTGGATGCTCATAGGCCAGCTTGCCTAGTATACACAGCAGCAAAATATACAAGACCGCCTGTTCCAAACGAGGTGGAAAGCAAGGACTAACTCTCAAGGTCCTCTGATTCTCCCCACGCACATTGCACATACACACATAAAGATTAAAAGAAAAAAAAATTGAGTGTTCACTATCACCAAGTAAATAGTATTTCCTGCCTCAGTTTTCTGTGTCTAAGCCTGTCCTGTCTGCAAATGCTAGGGTGGTGACACAGAGCAAAGCTGGGGCCCAGTGGATATGCTGGGCTATCCCTAGTTGAACATCGAGTCTCCACTAAGTGCTATTAAAGGCCTCTGCTTAGAGGACAAGCTGGCGCTCTGTGTTTTCCCACCTGTCCACCTGGCCAGGCATAGTCCACCCCCAGTGTTGCTAGACCAAGAGGAAATTGTGTTACCAAAACAAGATACTTAAGCTAAGTGGCCACTGTTACATCAGCCAGTCTTCCTGGCTAGCACTGATCTTAGAACCCTGCACACTCCCACACGCTCACACTAAGTCACAGAGGACAAGCAAGGCTCAGTGGGGTGTGCCAGGTACACACTGCTTAGTGCCATCAACAGCATGAAGCAGATGTCCCAGGTGGGGGGTGTGGTCTTACAGGACAAAGGCAGGCTCTTGGAGATGTCTCACTTTGGGGCTGTGGGATGACAAGAGGCCCTGAGTCTACTGGTCTGCCATGTTGGGAAGCTGGCCAGCCTCTTGGGGAACATGCATAGCCTGGCTCACCCAGGGTCTCTCACACCCATAGCATGGGTGTCTCAGACTGATGATGTACGGCCAGCTCCACTGGAGGAATTCCCAGCATAAGAAAATCTGTTCTCCAAAGGACAGTTGCTTGATCAGTAGGCCAATTTCAGTCCTCTGTAGTAGGCACTGTATTTTCCTATTCATTGAAAAATGTGACCCACTTGGCAAAAGCACACGATGGTTGCATTTGCTAAGAACAGTGCATATATCCCATTCCGTATCATTCTAACAACTGCAGCGGAAACAGAAAGGTATCTCAGGCTGAATGTCCAACCCTCTTCTTTGTTAGATAGGGAAACTGAGGCATAGAGAGGAGAAAATATGTGTTCCCATTTCGACTATAGATAGTGATGATGATGATGATGATGATGATGATAAATCCGTATGGTGTGATTTTATCTGCACCTGTCTATGCATATGTTAGATGCCCAGAGGCTGCCTTACTATTTGAAAGACTTCTGAGACTTCTTGTGGTAGATATTCCATTCTACAGCTGAAGACACTAAGGTACAGGAAACTTAAGTGATCTGGGCTTGGTCAGTTCTGGCCAGCACAGTGAGCAGCTCTTCCTTGGGTTATTTCTGAGTTGGAGTCTTGTTATGCAGCCCAGGCTGGCCCAGAACTTCCCATCCTCCCTCCCACACAGGTGGGATAACGGGTGTGTAGAGTGGCTGAAAATGTCAAAAGTATCTGGGAGCTTTTATCTAACCCCTATTAGGGTTACCTCCACAGAGGGGAATGTTAGAGGAGCAAAAAGTGCCCCCCAAAAGAAAGCATATACGAAGTTGTCACAAAAAATTGATGGGGAGATATAGGAGGAGTTGGAGTGGAGGGAGTGGGCGTGGATTTGATCAAAACACATTACATGCATGTATGAAATTCTCAATAAAAATTTTAAATTAAAAAATATAAAGAGAGGGGCTGGAGAGGTAGCTCAGCAGTTAAGAACACTGGTTGTTCTTGCAGAAGACCCGGGTTTGAATCCCAGCACCCACATGGTAGCTAACAACTGTCCGTAACTCCCGGCCCAGGGGATCCAACAGCCTCTTCTGATCTTCAAGGGCACTGCATGACACGGTGCCCTTACCTACATGCAGGCAATACACACATACACATAAAATAAAAATAATAAAATTTTACAAAAAGAGCGAGAGAGAGAGCAGCTGAGAGCCTTCTCTACCCCTTTTCTAAGAGACTTCTGAAGATCCAACGAGTCCTCTGGGAGCGCCATCAGCTCCAGCCCACTGGCCATCACTTCCTCACTCTTTCTTGCTGTGAAGGACAAAGCCCACAATGCATCTCTCTGCCACCAAGACCTTGAGGAGAAGGCTCAGCTTTTTATCATCAATTTCTCAAGCCCACTTCTGTTTAAGAAATCTGCAGCAGACAAGATCAGGGGCTGACTCTCTCCTTTCTGCTCTGCCCTGGCTCTCTAACCAAGGGTTTCACCTGAAACGGGAGCAGATTTAAGACCCTTTAAATAGTGAAGTGACTCAGTTCTTTCATTTCAAGAGAAGTTCAGTCTCTCTTCTATAATAATCATGGATCTACCAGATCGTTGACACTTAATTCATACATTAACAGGGAGCCCCTGTTTTTCCACCTTTTTCCACCAGAGGGAAAAAAGGTCTGGTCTCCTGCTGTGTGCTCCAATCACCTTCTGTGCTGGTCCCTAACTCTTAGAAGATGAACTCCATAGATGGACATCACCTCTGCAACACTACCCTGGGGAGGAGCAAGTCTCTGTTCATCTCTAACTTGAGGTTGTCATCTTTTGTATACCTCAGTCCTTCTCTTTGGGTCTGGGAACCAATAGCTTCTAAGAAGAACAGTCCATGGCTATGACTATAGTGGCCTATGCTACTGACAAAAAGCACCATTCTGTCCTGTGAACCCCTTTTCTTTCTTTCTTTTTCTGGGAGTGGGGGTTGAGACAGGATCTCCCTGTAACCCTAGCTGGCCTGGAACTCACTACATAGACCAGGCTGGCTTCGATCTCACAGAGATCCTCCTGCTTCTGCCTCTTGAGTTCTGGGATTAAAGGTGTGTGCCACCATGCTGGGCTCTTGTCCTCATGCTGCTCACCATGAGGACATGAACCAAAGGGACCAGAGCAGAGAGCTCAGGGAGGCAACCTGAAAATGAGGAGTCGGGAGGGGACTGGAAGAGTGGTGTGAGAAGTGACACAGCTCCCTGCAGAAACATACTGGGGCTCAGGATGGACCATAAGTCACCTATAGGCTGGAATGCAGGATAGGCTGATTATCCTCAAACCAGGGCTTGTCCATCTTTCCCAAAGTCTCAGATTCTACCATAGTAATACAACACAAAGAATGTGAAGAGGAGCAAAAAACAAAACCTAAGAAGTTAAGAAAAGACAGAAAGAGGCACACTGGGGATACCTCATGTGTACATACATACATTCCATACAGGCCAACCTAGCTGCTGTTTACCATCCCAAAAGCAGAAGAGGAAAGGAGTCCAAGATGCAGCAGAGGGCACTGTGGTTAGATATGAAGAAGCACTTCCCAAACAAAAGGGTTATTAAATCCCCAAATGGGGACCAAAAGTCCCACCCCCTGAAAATTTTAAATGTACACAAAATCACATCTTTCTGGGAAGTTTTAGGAGTCCAGCTAGGGGTATCCTTTGAAGATGAGTTAAAATGGTCTTGATTTTCAAACCAGCAAAAATTATGGTAGATTAAATCGGATCTCAACCAGCATACCTGACCGCCAAGCAGCATATGTGTCCTGGCCAGGGCGCCCATGGGCCTCAGCCCTCTTCAGGCCTCAGTCACACAGCCCCGTCGTGCTTAGTAGACCAGACCTCATATCCTACCAGCTTCTTCTCTCAGAGGCTGTTTCTAGAGGGGCTGGGAGATCTGGATCCCAGCTAGATTCCAGCCAGAAGAAACACGTTCTATTTCCCTCAAACCTAGGACAGGCCAGGGCAGCGCCCTGCCTATACCCAGTCCTGACAGAGTTGGGAAAGGCCTGGGAGCTTTGGTGCACTCACCCGGCTGCTGTCCCTGTCCATGGTCTCCCAGGATGTGTCTTCCAGGTTCAGCTGATGTCGAGGGGACAATCCATGTTGACCCCTGGGTCCCCCAGCGTGTGGGGAAAAAGAGGCTGAGGGCTGAGGGCCAGCCCCCAACAGATGGGGCGGGGAAGCTGGAGATGTGTGAGGTAATCTCAAGTATAAACAACTCAGAACTTGCCAGACCTGTCCCTCAGCCTCATCCCTGGCCACCCCAGTTACTCAGCGAATACCTAGGCTCCTGAAACTGCCACAATAGGAGCCTTTGTGGAGCCTCGATGGGGGGCCTCTTTCATTGCCTCTTCCAGGGGGTGCCTCTGAAACAGATCCCAGGACCCCAGAGGCCCTGTGAAGATAACTGGACTCCACTGGCCTGAGCTCTTGAAATATATGCACTTGAGCCCTCTAAGGGACAGCTCTGTCCTCACAGGGGACATTCAAGACAAAGGACAGAGAGAGTATCACTCAGGACAGGACTTTGTGTTTATTTCTAAGGGGCCTGGGTCCAAATCCCAAATCTGGGCACATGGGGTTGACCTTTTTTTTTCTCCTGAATTTTATTTTTTGAAAACTTTTTTTTTAAATTTATTATTTTTGTGTGTATGTGTGTATTGCCTGCATGTAGGTAAGTGCACCCGTGTCGTGCAGTGTCGGCAGAGGAGAGAAGAGGCTGTCAGATCCCCTGGAACTGGAGTTATGGACAGTTATTAGCTGCCATGTGGGTGCTGGGATTCGAACCCAGGTCTTCTGCAAGAGTGGTCAGTTCTCTAAACCGCTGAGCCATCTCTCCAGCCCCCTAAAAACTCTTTTTAAAAAAAAAAAAATTTTATTTTTATTTTATGTGTATGAGTATATTCCTTACATGTATGTAAGTGTAGCCATGTCGTGCAATGCCCATGGAGGTCAGAAGAGGGCGTCGGATTCCCTGGAACTGGAGTTACAGGTGGTTGTTAGCTGCCGTGTGGGTGCTGGGAATTGAACTGGGGTCCTCTGCAGGAGCAGTCAGTGCTCTTAACCACTGAACCATCTCTCCAGTCCCTATTTTTTTTTTATATATATTTTTATTTTATGTGTATGTGTGTATTGCCTGCATGTAGTGAACCCGTGTCATGCAATGCCTGCACAAGAACAACCAGTGTTCTTAACTGCTGAGCCATCTCTCCAGCCCCTGGTCCCTATTTTTTTTAAAACTCTTAACAAAGAAATTAAAATCATGGGGCTGGAGAAATGGCTCAACAGTTAAGAGCTCTGGCTGTTCTGCAGAGGACCCAGGTTCAATTCCTAGCACCCATATGGCAGCTAACAACCATCAGTAGCTCCAGTTCCAGGGGATCCAATACCGTCTTCTGATCTCCATGGGCATTGCACTACACGGGAGCACTTACATACATGCAGGCAATACATTCGTATACATAAATTAAAGGTAATAATTTTTTAAAGAAATTAACGTTTTAGTTGTTAGCCTTAGCCTTTCACGGCTGCACTATCCCTCCAGCCCAGAAAAATGAGGAAGAACCCAATAGAGGGATGCCTTTGGAAGCCCTTGTCAAGAAATTCCAATGGACTCTCATATGAACATTTGAAAATTGCCCTGTTCTTTTTTCTAGTTCCCTATCTAGAGCTTGTAATGCTAATTACTCTTGCCTTTACTTCTCCTTCACATCTCCTATTCATGATTCA
>NW_008353747.1:687639-731849 GCF_000622305.1 Nannospalax galili | reverse complement strand
AAAGAAATGTAGCCAGTTTCTTGGCTAAAAGCCAAAATATCCTTGGGCTTGTTAGCAACATACTCTGTTCCAAAGGCCAAAAACGTCAAAAGTATTTGGGAGCTTGTATCTAATCCTTAAAAGATTTTAGGGTTACCTCTTCAGAGGGGGGAATGTTGGAGGGGAGGGAGTGGGCATGGATTTGATCAAAACACCTTATATGCATGTATGAAATTCTCAATAAATTGTTTATTTAAAAAAAAGAAAAGAAATTAAAATCAGGTGGCATTTAATTATGCACATAATGAATTGCTACCATTGACAACAATAAAATCTTATGAAACATATGAAAGTCAATTAGTATAAAACGTGTAAGTCTTTGAATGGAAACTGGTCCAAGAAATATGAGTCTGACTCATGACCTCATACCTGTACTCCATTTTGATCCTCAGAGGCAAAAGAAACAGAGAAAGAGTCATGTGCCCCAAACCTAAAGGTGCTTTGCTAAGAATTGTGGGAGAAGGGGTTTTAGGTGGACTCTGGGAAGAATGTTCCAGATTCTGAGTCTTTAGAACATAAAGGAAGCTCAGAAATCTGATAGTTCCTCTGTTTCCTCATTATACAGGTGAAGATAGAGGGCCAGAGTGTCTGGAAATTGTCAGGAGCCACGGGTAACTAATAGAAACAACAGCCATAACAATAAGATGCCAGTATCCTGTGAAATGCCTCACATAGCTCCATCATGCATTCATTAGACAAGTATTTGGAGAGGGTCTGTGGCATGCCTAGCCTAGCTCTGGCAATAGCTTGAAAATCAATGTGGCTTACAGAATGGTCAAAACTAAGCCAAAATCCTTCCCTAAACTTTAGGGATTTGTACGCCAGCAGATTGCCACACAGCCATCATAGCAGGAGCAAAATCTGATAGAGGGAATAGATTTCCAAAACCTAACAATATTGGCAAGGTTTGGGAAGTACCAGATTGAGCAGTTTGCCTCAACCTGGACACTCAAATGAATTAAAAAAAAAAAATGAGACCACCCTAGTTCCCACTCTAGTCCTAGTATCTTCCTCAAGAATGATCCTTTTGTGATAAACCCCCAGTCCCCCCACCCATAGAGATGAGGTTCTACTAGACTGAGCCTGTGTTCCCCATGTGCATATCAATTCTGTACCTGAGTAAAACTGTCTTAGCTTTTATTTTATTTACGTGAGGTCCCAGGAGCCTGAGAGACTGAGACTCCTGCCCTGTGGTACCAGCACTGACCAAACTCAGCAAGCCATGGAGCAGTTCTAACACTAGATAGTGAGGGGGTAACAGGGGTAAGCAAGGCAGGATGGGATCAGAAGGCTGAAGATGCAGTGACAATTAGAGACGTGACTGCAGATGGCCACTAAGGTGAAATCTAAGCAAAGACTTTTTCTGCCCCACTTACATGTGAGGATGTAAGAACTGCTTGCTCCAGCTTAGGGTATTTGGAGGAAATCTAACCCAGAGGTAGAAGTTTAGGGACAGAACTTGTAGAAGGCTCAGGTAGAGAGCTGAGGAACCTCTAATTTGAGGATACTACTTCTTTGGCTCTTCAAGACAGCAGAACTAAGCTTCAGTCCACACTCCCTTTTGGTTCATGTACCAATCATCCAAGCCCAGGCACAGGCTGGTATTGTGCCCTTATTGCTTCTCTTTCCCTCTCCTAGGGAGGCCGCCTCTGGGTACCAGGCTGTCACTGAGCCTTGGCGTCCAGAGGTCTAGGTCCCCCCACCCTCTGGAAAGAGTTCAGACACGGGGTTCTGGGAGAGTTTGGGGTGACAACTGAAGGCAAAAGCAACTTGGAGGTCAGCAACTGCATGGTTGATGATGGTACATCAGACCTAAGAATGCAATCGGCTCTGAAGGAAGGCCAGCAAGCCATAAGTAGGCCTATCCTGGAGTCCTTGCTAATCAAGCCACTGGCCTATGTAAAGTCCCCAGCAGAGTGGATACAGTGAGCACTGAATGCTGAGCCCCAGGCCCTTGGGGAGCTGCTGGGGTAGGTAGGGAGTATGGGAATGGCAGACCACTCATGGTTTTCTAGTTCCTCCTCTTCCTCTCTCCTAGGTAGGACCCCTCTGGATACCAGGGAACCACAAGACTGCCATTGAGTGAGAACACAGTGCTGTGCTGGATCAGGGGCATGCTGAGGCATGAAAGTCTTGTTAATACTTTTCCTTTTTTTCCAGAGGGCTGCCTGCACAAGACCTGGACCCTTTCTCAAGCAGAGTCATCTCTGCAAGCTGCCACCCTAGAGGTTTTCAAGGAAAGAAACATCTAGGCCAACCAAAAAGGGAGGCCTCATCGTAGAGGGAAGCACCCTGTTTGCACAGAGTGGACCCCAACCCAAAGGAACTGCCAGCCTCACCAATACCCACCGGACTTCCTTTCTTCTTAAAGCATCGTTTCACTGTGAGTCTCATTAGCCTGCTTGGCCAGCTGATTCTGTGTTAGGGCTGAAAAGCACAGCTCAGCATCAGCACCTGGTGCCTGTCTGACTATTGCCCTGGCATGGCTGTTGCCACCAAATATATTCTAAGATTTAAGGATTTTTTTCTTTCTCTCTTTCCTTCTTTCTTTCTTTTTTTCTTCCCTTCCTTTCCTTTCCTTTCCTTTCCTTTCCTTTCCTTTCCTTTCATTTCCTTCCATCCCTCCCTCCCTCCCGTCCTCCCTTCCTTCCTTTCCTTCAACAGGGTCTCATGTAGTCCAGAATGGCTTCAAACTAAATACATAGCTGAGTATGACCTTGAACTCCAGGTCTTTCTGCCTCCACCTCCTGAGTACCAGAATTACACTCCTAGCTTTATGTGGTACTAGGGATTCAATCCAGGGCCTCATGTATGGTAGGCGGACACCTTACCAACTGAGCTATATCCTCAGCCCCAAGATTTTTAAAAGATTAATACTACATCAAGAATAAACATAAGCCAGGTATAGTGACATATGCCTATAATATCAGGACAAAGGAGGCAAGTTGGAGGAATCAGGAAGATTTCAAGTTGGAAAACAGCCTGGGTTACATAGTGAATTTCAGGCCAGGCTGGGCCACAGACTAAGAAAGACTGTCTCAAATAAAAACGAAAACAACAACAATGCAAACAGAGTAAATGTACAATTAAATGACTTCTCACAAAAAGAAAAAATTGACACCTGTGAAATTATTATGGTAATCAAGACCTAGAATATTCCCTTACTTCAAAAAGTTTCCTCCCTCCAGCTTCAGGCAAACACCAGCTTCCCTCCTAGCTCTAGGCTAGCTTTCCTCTAGAATACCATAGAAATCTGCTCTAAGATTTAATGGCGGACAGGAGTACAAATTGGCGGGGCCACTGTCAGCAGATCTTCAAGCAGAGGCTGTTGGGGGATATTGTCCAGGGAGGTGAAGTGGAGGAATTTCTTCACAAGCCAATAGGTAACAACCCACGAGCCTCAACAGACGTCCAGTCTACAGCTGTTCTTTCAGACTTTCCCAAGAAAGACTCATAGGGGCTCTAAGGTGGAGAAGCTCCAAGGCTTACATTTTCAGTAGAAACTGGGCTCCTTACTGGGGAGTGGGACAGAGGAAGAAATAAGACCAAACACTCAGAAGAGGAACCAGAAAATAAATGTGAGCAAAGGATTACCCAATGACCCCCTTCTCCCAGCAGATCTGTGGCTCAGAGAGCCTAGAGTCCTGGTGCCGGGGGCCAAAGTGCTGGTCTCTTTGCTTTCTGGATTTTGGCCAGGTCAACATTGGTGAAAACAAAGAGCTCCCTTCTCCCTGTGGTGGCACTGGTCCCAAATACCATCAGACCTCCCCAGAGGGGATGAACTAAGGGAGAAACCCCTGCAGGACACCTGCCTCCTCAGCATGCACAGGCCAGCCTTGCAGGGGAGCAGTTGTGATGACAGTGAGGGAGGCCCACCCACTTCCAGGTCAGGACAGCTCAGCCCTCTGTGGTGCTCCAGTGACATCCCTGCCTAGTCGTTTCTGGGCCTGAGCTCAGATGGCTCCAGGGAGTGGAAAATACCATGGCCACATCTGGGCACAAGCCTGACTGTGTAGGTGCCACCTCTTTCCAAAGAAGGGCTCCATGTAGCTGCCCTCCCTTATGAGTCACCAGCTTATCACTGGTCCCTATTCCTCTCTATGAGGACGCACAAGGCAGAAGTCAAATCCCACTCCCTTATGACAGCCCTTCTCAGGTGCAACAGTGTGGAGATCCTTAAATGGGTGACTTTTCCCAACCAAACACATTCAGTTCCTTCTCCTGCTCTGAGGTGAGGCAGTTCTAAGACCCCTTGGCTCTGTGAATTTTTTTCCACAGGCATCACGAGTCTCCTGAAGTGGGGTTGTAGAACCACATTCCCACTGGCCCCCCTGATCATAGGTACAACCCACAGGTTATTTCCTGGAAATACCCAAAGGGCAGCTGCTCATTTTTCCAGAGAAATAAAGCAGCTGCAGATGGATGGGAAGGGCTGATGGACAGGAAGGCTTCCCCCAGCTGAGACCAGCACGAGGCCACCTGCTCACAGCTGAGCGCAACAGTATCCTAGTGAAGAAGGGAGGGTGAATGGATCATTACTGTGGCCACAAGAACCCCATGTTCAAATGGGAACATCTTTAACTCCCAGCTGGTCCATCAGGGAGAGCTTTCTGGAAGAGGAAGTAAGATTTCAGAAGCTGGGAAAGACAGACCAGGCTGAAACTCTCCAGCTGTCAGATGGTGTAAAACCACAGCTGTCTCACACACTACAGTTGTGTGTCCTTATCCAGAGTGCTTGAGCCCACAGGCACTTTGGATTTTGAGTTTTGTATTTCGGAATTCTGGTGCATTCTAGTGAGCTACTGGGGATGGGCTTCTGTCTAACTCTGGCATTCATTTATGTTTCATACCTACCTTGTCCACATAGACTGAAGGGAAGTTTATACAGTGCTTTCAGTGTGCCCGTGTTTTAATTATGACCCATCATATGAGGTCAGGTAAGGATTTCAGGTGCGACATAGTGTCAGCACTAAGAAAGTTTCAGATTTTAGAGTATTTTAGCTTTCTGATTTGGACATTAGGGATGTTCAACTCTGTCTCTCTATCCCTGGGCTAGCTACTTAGTGTCTCAGAACCTCAGATTCCTCATCTGTAATGTGAGAAGAATTATTACTCTCAAATAGGGTATGAATTGTCTAATCAACAAAATCACTTGAATGACACAATCTGGCACAGGTCCTGGTACAGTTCTCAACAGTAAATAGTAGTTCTTATGATATACATGCACACACATACAATTTTGATTTGCAGCAAATAGTATGTTGAGCAGTAAAGTATCAAGGTGTGTGCTTTGAATCTCAAGCTGGAGCAGAGTCCTTTGTTGAAGATTTGGTGGAGAAAGTCCTGTGCTGAGCTTTGGAACTGGGCTTTTACTGTTTATAGTTACCTCATGGAAATGTGATTTCTTCACTGGTGGCCTCTAGACATTAGCATTTTCATCTCTTTGCCTTCTGGGAAGAACAGATGTCTCTAAGTGGAAAGACTGTGAGAGAAGAGACTCAGCAAAAGTAATCAGATGGGAGGCTGAGGAGGTGGCCCAAAGGCCAAAGCACTTGCCATACAAGCATGAGGGCCTGAGTTCAGATCTCGGTCACCCATGTAAGATACCAGGTCTAGTACTGCACACCTGTAATTCCAGCACTGGGGAGGCAGAGACAGAAGTGTCTCTGGGGCTTGTCTAGCAGAATTGGTGAGCTTTGTGTTCAGTGAAAGACTCTACTGAAAGAATAAGGTGGAGGGCAACTGAGGAAGACACCTGACATTGACCTCTGACCTCCACATACATGTGCGAACACATGTACACCTCCCAACACACACCACCATACACACAAACAATTGGATTATCTAGAGCTTCTCAACAAAGAGCTGTGAGGGCAAGAATCTGAGCAAATCAGAGAAACTAAGTCACAGCAATAGTACCTGAGGATTGGCCAGAAAGGGGGACCAAAGGTAGTCAGAACTCAGAGACAATGACAGAGGTTCTTTTTGCAATAAATAGCCCTTAGGAAGAAAAACTATACGTGCGCAGATGTACATTTTTCAATAACAGTGGCTCACTTTTGCAAGGCACTAGCCCCATGGGTTATTCACTGTGTCTTCAGAGCCTTATAGGACATGGCTTATAGCACACGGCTATCATTACCCAACCTATTTTGCAACAAGGAAGCAAAGACTCCAAGAAATAGTTTCCAGTGTCAACAGCTTGTAAAGGACGGGGCTGAATCTCCAACCCGTTTTCTGCTCTTCACCTGTGTTCTTACCGGGACACTCCAGTTGCCACAGAGGCAAATAATGGGTCATTGTGTTCTTAATTTTTTCTTTCATGCCAATCTGATTGTTTGGATAATAAATCTTCACATGTTAAACTTGTATATGCTCATTAGAACCCTTATACTCTTCACAACTCACAGTGCTTGAGAAGGAACGATTTATTTGATGTGGATCCCCCCCACCCCCATTCATGTGTTTTTGCCAGAGCAGGTGACGTGTGAAGTCACTGAAGTTGAACTCCTGCAGGTCCCCAGATTCACCGTGTGCTTATGTTCTTTACCAGCTGTCTCCCAAGGACAGACGCTTCTATTGTCTGTTCGGTGAAAGGGAAATGCTATCATTTTTATTTTTTGGCTTTTGAATGGAAATCATGTTTTGTTTTGTTTTTTTTAATTACCCAGACTTTAAATCCAGTTCACACAAGAAGTTTCCAGATATTCGAGCATGCGGCTATGCCATTGAATTCTCCTTAGAGGATGTTCACAATTTGGAAGGAAAGCATGAGCCCCTTTGCTTCTTCACTATCAGAATACTTCTCTACACATAGAACTCCAGGGTAGATTCCTAACTGTGTTTACATTCCCGCTCTGGTGTCTGGAGGAGCCTGTGCAGTCAGCCTCCTTTGACCTGACTTAATCCAACTGCAACTGAGTAGAGGTTGACATATGCTGAGTCAGGCCTACAGCAAAACACAGGGAAGAGCCTATGTCCAGCAGAGGGACAGGGACATTTATTTCCAGCTTGAAGTTAAGGATCTGAATATCACATTTGCAAAGCACTTTCTGTTTCTTGATCTCATCTGGCCCTTCAGATTACCCTCCAAGGTAGACAGGACAGGTAAAGTTCTTCCTGTTGCCAGAGATGCTTAATGACTTGCTCCAAGTCCCAGGGCCACTGGTTTGGTTGAGCCTGACTATAGCCCATGTGTCCAAGATGTGCTCTTTACAATATTAATGATACATTCCAAGCAGCCTCTGGGGCCTCTTATTAACTACAGTAAATATAAAACTTAACAATATTGAACCTATCTGTTTTCAACATACAGGGCTTTAGGAACAAAGCATCATGGTGTTGGTCCAAACTTGGTGTGGTTATCCTCCAGAGTGGAATGGAGGCCAATCACATCACTCAACAGTAATCCAACAGAGGTAAGTCTGCTCTGCCTGCTTGGAGATCAAACAATGGCATGGGAGGGCACATGGAGAACTCTGAAGTACCTGGAGAGATTGAGTATTATTACTGAAAGCTTCAGCTCTGGGCATATAGCCCTTCCTACAATTTGTTTTCACTCAGTGCCTTTGAGTTCTAAGTCATTATCTCTTGCAACATGTCAGAATTTAGATCAGCTTTTGAGGGTATATAGATTCACATTGGTTTTCCTCAACGGCCTTGGTTTTCCCACACAGAGGGGTTGTGATGCTTCTAGAAGCTCCTGATAGAGTCCCTTAGTCATGGAAGTACATGAAGGGCATTGTACAAGGTGACTGAATGAATTGCCAAATCCTCCCTCAAAACATTCAGATTCCATTGGTCTTTCAGGCTGTCTCTCCTTGGGTGACAGCTGGCAAAGTCCATGGTTAATGTGGGGACCTTCAGGAATTCAACTTCAGTGACTTCACACTTGTCACCTGTTCTGGCAAAAACACACCTGAAGCAGCTGAAAGATGAACGTGGTGGGGGATGGGGGGATCCACATAAAATAAAGCATTTCTTCTTAATCACTGTGAGTTGTAAAGAGTGTAAGAGTTCTAATAAGCATGTACAAGAGTAACGTGAAATTTTATTATCCAAACAATAAATTAGCATGGACCAATCATGAGTAGGCTATATCTAAAACTGTATGTTATGACTCTGACATCTCTTCCTGAAGTCAAAATGGGAGACTGAGGGCATGGACATAGGTAGAGCTTGGATCATATTGTTGAGATAGTCTCCCTTCCATTAAAAAATTTTAATTACATTAATTTATTTATTGGAGAGGTGCTCAGAGAAATGTGCCACAAGACACATGTGGAGACCAGAGGACACTTTGCAGGAATTGGTTGTCTCCTTCTACCGTGTGGGTTCTTGCATTAAACTAAGGTAGTCAAGCTTGGAGGCAAACATCTTTACCTGCTAAGCCACCTCACCGGCCTCCTTCCATTTTATTAAAGCAAACTAAAGCCTACTTACTAAGTCCCTGAATCTCGCGGTTGGTTTCTATACAGTCTATAAACAACTGTTTGCTGTATGAGTTCCTGCTCCAGGAACAGATGGAATGCTAAAACGGGTTAGGGACAGCCCAGCTCTGTGCCTGGCCTCATGGACTTCCCCTGGAGTGAAAAGCCTCATTCGTCCCTTCTCCTTGTTCTCAACATCTTGGGACTTTGCTACCAGAAAAATAACAGCTATAATATTGAGTCTCTTAAATCACTCAAGTTTATAAATAGATACTATGTTTACTCTCATTTTACAGATGAAGAGACAACTGAGGTTCAAAAAGGGTAAGACTGCATAGTTGGTAAGCACTAGAGAGTTTGAATCAAATCCGTTTAACTGTCAACCTCGTTTTTTGGGGGGGGGTCTTTTTTGAGACAGGGTCTCCTTGTAGCCCCAGCTGTCCTGGAACTCACTATGTAGACAAGGCTGGCCTTGAACTCACAAGATCTGCCTGCCTCTGCCTCCCAAGAGCTGGGATTAAAGGCGTGAACCACCACGCCCAGCCAACTGCCAACCTCTTTTTATGAGACAAGATCTTGCTCCAAAGCCCAAGCTGATCTTGAACTCACAAACTCTTCAATTACAGGCATGCACCACTGTGTTCAGTTTGTAGGATTTCTGAAACTGCTATTAAAGTTATTCTCTGCCCCTCTATACACATCATCCTCGGCTGTGGAAGTTATTGGTTACTCTTGTTACAGAGAGTTCACAAATTTCAATAGCCCTGGCCAGAGAGGGGTCCTTGGTTACGTGACAAGTTTATCATGCTTGGTTTTTGGTTCTACACTAGTTTCTTATCTATAAGGCACTATAACAGAGTGCTTAAGAATGTAGACTAGGGGGCTGGAGAGATGGCCCAGTGGTTAAGGGCACTGGCTGCTCTTGCAAAGAACCCAGGTTTGATTCCCAGCAACCACATGGTGGCTAACAACCACCTGTAACTCCAGTTTCAGGGGAATCCAATGCCCTTTTCTGGCCTCTGCAGGCTTTGCAGAGTGCACTTACACACATTCAGGCAATACATTCATACAATAAAATAAAAATAATAAATAAAATATCTTTTAAAAAATAAATTAGACTAGAACATAATGAAAGAGAAAGAAAACCCAATACCCTATGTTAGAAATCTGGTTAGATTATTTACAAGCTTATTATGTGAATTTCAGTTTCCTTCCTTCCTTTCTTCCTTCTCTTGCTGTCTGTGACAGGGTCTTGCTATGTAGCCCAGGCTGGGCTTGGATTCCTGATCTTCCTGCTTTAGCCTCTCCAGTCCTGAGATTATAGGCACATGCCATCATACCCAGCCTTAGATAACTTCTCTCTTGCTCACAATTTTTGGCAATAGTTTTGGATGTTGGGCCTTTTCAACATATTGAGAAAATCTAAACAGATGTAAACTACTATCAAGCTGGATTCACAGGTGTATGTCATTCCATTCAAACTATAATAGTTTATCTTAATTGTCAACATTTAAAAACCAATCACTAATAATCCAAGGAAACCTGCTCTGCCTATCAATAGTGAACAAGATTTTACCTATAACGTGTACTTAATATATACTCTCTAATTGACTGCAACAATTCTTTTGCATCTCCTCACAATGTCTAGCAAAATCCAAGCAACCAGTTAGTCAATCAACAAGTCTTTATTGAATCTGTAGTATGCACCAAACAGAAGTTGCTTCATATCTAAATTGCTTCCAGCAAGCTCCCATCACAAAGAAAAATTGCTGGGCCCACCTACAAAATAACCTCAATGGATGAGTCATGGATCTGCCTTCTTTAGATGGTTCGTGCATCGCATGTACATTCCCTAAAGCAGCCAGAGGGAGCTTGGCTCTCTAGGATTACAGAATTAAGGAATATAGCAGTGAGTAGATGAAACCCTGATGTCTGAATCAGGCAGACCAGGATTTGAATACAGGCTCTACCACATGGAAGGTTTGTGACGTGGGGCAAATAATTGGCTTGACCCCTCTGAACCTTGGTATCCTGTGTAACCTGGCAGAGTGAGGTGGACCTGACTGGGTTCTGTGAGTATGAAAGGAGATGATGAGGGTAGAGCTATCCCACATAGTAAGTGCACAGTGGATGTTAACAAATGCAAGGGACTTCAGAAACCATCTTTTCTGAACAGTAGTTCATTCCCTTGAACTTCTAATCCCGATTCCTTGTGGCAGAGTGTTTAGGATGCTGGGATTTTCCACTGCTTCCAGTACTTTCTTCCCAGGCCTCAGCCCACACATTGGAACCAAGCTGTCCAAGGCACCTGGATACAATACCAAACCACAGATCTTGGCGTAGAGTTCAAAACCTCTAGACTAAAACAAGGTTAATTAACGTGGCCCTACCTACCTTGGACTCCAATTTTGGCGTGAGGGGTGAAGAGGACCAGAGAGCTGTTCCTGTATTACCAACTCACTCCCATCCTGTTCTCTGTGCTGGGTGGCCAGGCTTTCTATTCACCCCAGTGCCTGGACAAGCCAGTTCTCCCAGTCCACAGAGGGATGGTATGATGCCATTTGGTCGGAGTCATCAGCCCCAAGTTCAGTTTAATTACCCTCAAGTACAGATGACACACACAGAGGTGCTAGCGAGTAATTACCCAGGGTTGGGTGAGGGCCCAGCTAAGAGAATGTTTTACTCTGGCTGTAGAGAGCTGGGGGCAATGCTGCCAAGGGCACCTCCTGCATGTGGCCCTCACCAGCCCCTTGCCAAGGGATCTCCAGGGGCATCTTCAAACTGGGCCATGTGTGGGAGTCACAGAGGGAAGGCTGTATGTGCAGACCTCAGGAGCTGCCTGCTTCTCCAGCCTCTGTGACCAGCTCTGATTTGTCTCACCTGAGACCTAGTAGATGAGCAGAAGAGGCAACCTTAACAGATTTAACCTGACCTTGATGCCTCCAACCAGTAACCTCGGGTCTCAGAAGGCTGAGGAAGGAGGATGATCAGTTCAAGGCCAGCCTGGGTTACAATTTGATTTGAAATTCTGTTTCAAAAAACCAAAATTCCATCAAAAAAGAGGGGGAGATAGGGGAGATTTATTTCATAAAATGGTTTTAATAAGTAACTTTATTGAGACAGAATTCATGTACCATATGATCCATCCATGTGCAGTGTACAATTAAACAGTTTTTATATTCAGAGTTGCGCAACCATCTCCACAAGTAATTTCATTTTCATCACCCCCTAAAGAGCATGCTACTCATTAGCAGTCAGTCCCCATTTCACCCCAGTGTCCTGCAGCCATAGGCAGCTGCTAATCCAGTTCCTCACTTATGGATTTGCCTATCCTGTTGCATTTCTTGTAAATATATGGAGTATCTTGCTTCTTTTGTTTGTCATAATGTGTCCAAGGTTCATCCATGTATTGGCTTGGGTGTGTGTGTGTGTGTGTGTGTGTGTGTGTGTGCGTGTGCACACGTGGGGGGCTGTATACACATGTGCATGTGCATGTGGAGGCCTAAAATCAGCACTGGGTGCTTTTCCTTGATTGCTCTTCATCTTTATTGAATGTGTGCGTGTGTGTGTGTGTGTGTGTGTGTGTGTGCGTGGGTGTGTGTGCGCGTGCGCTTGCTTGCATCCTCATGCCACAGTATTTGTGTGAAGGTCAGAAAACAACTTTCGAGAGTTTGTTCTGTCTTCTAGCATGTGAGGCCCAGAGATCAAACTCAGGTTGTCAGGCTTGGCAGCAAGTGCCTTAAACCACTAAGCCATTTTGATGGCGCCCCGCCTTTATTTTTTGAGCCAGGGTCTCTCACTGAACCTGATGCTCAGTGATTTGGCTAGGCTGAGTCACCAATGAGTTTCAGGGATCTGCCTTTCTCCTTCTCCACAAAGGCTGGGGTTACAGGCATGGGCTACCATGCCTGGGGATTTGAATCAGGTCTTCCTGCTTATGCTGCAGGCACCTCACCAACTGAGCCATCTCCTCGGCCCAGCATTTTATTTTTATTGTGGAGTAATACTCCACTTTGTGGATATGCCACATTGAATTTACCCATTCATCACTTGATGGTCATCTGGATTGCTTTTACCTCAGTAATCATGAACAATGCTGCCATGCACATCGATGTACAGGTTTTCGTGTATGTTCTCGTCTTTTAGGTCTGTGTACCTGAAAGTGAACTTTCTGTATCATATAGAAACTGCTTGCCTTTTGGACAAAACTGTCCACAAATAATTTTTTTTGCCAGTGGCTATTTTTGTGAGGGTGGGGAACACAAAGAGCCTTTATTGGAAATGAAGAGGAAGAACACAGCAACTTTGGCTCATAGGGCAGTGTCTGCAGACTTGATCACTGGTGATATTAAAGCTAATGACATTTTTTAATGTCTCTACAATATTTCTTTTTCCATAATCTTATATATTCAGAAGCACACTTTCATGTGTGACAGCAGAGGCCTTTCTTCTGCCTTTGGGGACTTCTAGCCCGATGATGATGGAGGCCAGATCTTTCTCTCTTTCATCTTTTTCCCTTCCTTCCTTCTTTCTTTTTTCAACAATTTTATTCATGTATGTCTATAATGAACTTGAGTCCATTCCTCCCCCAGTTACCCTGTCTCAGCCCTGCTCCTCCTCCTGCTGAAACCCTTTTTCCCAACAAGCCCCCTCCCCTGCCTCCTACTTCCATCCCCCTTTTTCCCCAACATATAATTTCAAACTCCTCCCGAACTAGGAGCTGGGAATTATGAATACATCTAGAGAAAAATATGTGCATAAACTCTGGTGATTGAAATGAAGGCTCTTGATAAGGAATGCACATTCTTAGAAGAAACCCACATTGTTCCACATAAGGAAGATAGGAATCAGGTGTAGAGGAGAAAGCATCACATAGAGATGGAAAAATAATTGATGAAGCAGAGCGAGTAAGGGTCATCTTTGGATGAGACAGTCAAGGAAGGTCCTGGAAATTGGGAAGGAACTGAGCTGTAAAGACCTTGAGGTACTGGGTTCTAGGTAGAAGGAGGAACTCAGGGAGTTTGAGGAAGAAAAAAAAAAAAAAAGATCAGCATCTTGAGAGGAAAGTGAGTGAGCACAATGAGGTATCCCAAGTCCTGTGGACCGCAGTGTAGGGTCTGACTTATTACAAGTGCAAACAAAACAAAACAAAACAAAAAACCCAACAAACAACAACAACAAAACGCTGCGTGCCCTTTTAAGGAAGTGTGGGGTATAGGCTGGGGGAGGACTTTGGCGTGACTCGATTCTTCTTTTCTCCTTTTATTCTGTTTTTTAAAAAGCAGATTTGTTGTACAATTTGCATACAAAATTCACTTTTAAAAATTACTTTTCTTTATTCTCAAGCTACAATCAGAAGTTGCTTTATTATTTAACTCTTTTTTGAACTTTTATTTTTTTACAATACATTTTAATGGAATTTTTGTGCATTTCATACAATACATCTTAATCATATTTAGACCCCTCCTTGCCCATCTGCACCCTCACCTGTCGCCCACCCATTGGAGTTCATGCATTCTGTCATATATGTTAAGGTCTATTCAGTTATGTTTGTGTCCCTAGATGTCCCTCAATGTGAGTTCATCCACTGGAGCCTGGTCAGCCTATCCAGTGTCTCTCCCTTAAAGAAGATCAACTCTCTCTCACCCAGCAGTGATCAGCTGCCAATAGTTTGTCAGCTAAAGTTGGGACATCTTGCCCATTTTCCCAGTTCTATGCTGGGTTTTTGTCTGCTTGAGTTTCCACGGGTCTTGTACATACTGTTACCATGTCTATAAATTCAAATGAGTAACTTCCAAGTCTCCTGGAAAATTCTGTTTCCTTTTGGTCATCCACCACATCTGACTCTTACAATCTTTCCACCTCCCTCTTCCACAATGGTCCCTGAGCACTGGGTGGCAGAGGTTTAATATGGGAGTCCTATTCAGGGACACACACTTCAGTCTCTTATTCGCTCATTTTGGCCCCTTGTGGCTTTCTGTGTTAATCACTCTCTGCTGCATGAGGAACCGTCACTGGTGAGAGTTTTGAGATGTATTTGTTAATTAATTAGTGCTCTGTCCCTATTGCACTATGTTCCACCAGCCTTAGGTGTAGAGGTTCCATGGTAGATGTGTCACCAAAAATTCACTTTTTAAAAGTATGCACTTTGGTGATCTTTCACAAATACTTACTGTTGTGTACCCACTACTATAATCAAAGTACAGGATAGTTCTATCTCCCCAAAACTTTTCTTACGGCTTTTCACAATCAGTCCCTGTTCACCCTCCCAGTCCTGTACCAGGATTAATTTCTAAATCCCATTTGTAAAATATCACAGAAGGTATTTATTACCAAGAGCCTGCACTCCCTGGCATGTGACTTCTTTCATTCAGTATAATGCTTTTGAGATTAATCCATGCTGACACGGAGCACGAGTCTGTCTCCTTTTTATTGCTAGTGGTATGCTATTGTGTATCTATGCCACAGTTTGTCTATATCTTTACCAGGTGATTGACATTTAGGCTGTTTCCCCCCTGGGGCACTCTCAGGAATAAACCTTCTATGAATATTCACATACATTTTTATATAAATGTATATCTTCACTTAAGTAAATATCTAGGAGTAGAATTGTTGGATCATATGGTAAGTGGTTTTTAAAAAATATTTTATTATTTTTATTTTATGTGTTTGAGTATATTGCCCACATGTGTGTAAGTGCACCTGTGTCATGCAATGCCCACAGAGGTCAGAGGAGGGCATCAGATCCCCTGGAACTGGAGTTACAGATGGTTGTTAGCCACCATGTGGGTGCTGGCATTCGAACCTGGGTCCTCTGCAAGAACAGCCAGTGCTCTTAACAGCTGAACCGTCTCTCTATCCCTGTAAAAAAATTATGAGACACTACTTATTATTACATTTATTATCTATTTTGCCTACACGAGTGGGGATACTGATGCCATAGCATGCATATGGAAGTCAGAGGAGTGCTTACAGAACTTACAGAAGTTGGTTCTCTCCTTCCACCACTTGAGTTATGGGGATTGAATTCAGGTCACCAGGCAAACACCTTTACCCACTGAGCCATCTCACGTCCCCATCAGCAAGGAGGATGATTCTAATGGCTGGATATCCTCACGAATACCTACTACTGTCATTCTTTTTAACTCCTGTATTGGACAGGTGTACATTGTATTTCAGAACGGTTTCAATCTGCATTTTGCCAATCTCTACAGACATTGAGCATCATTTATTGTGCTTATTGGCTGCTTCCTTCTCTTTAGTGAAGTGTTTGTTCAAATTTTCTCCTCTCACCCTTTCTCCTTGAATTGTTCATCTCTGTATTATTGAGCGATAAGAGTTCTTTGTATATTCTGATATCTTTACCACATTCTGAATATATGATAATGTGTTTGGCAAATGTTTTCTTCTAGCCTGTGACTTCATTTCCTTAAAAGTGCCTTTTAAGAGGTTTTAATTTTTTATAAAAACCAGTGTATTGCCTATTTCCTTTTATAAGTTGTATTCCTCATGATTTATCTAAAAACCATTGCCTAACAAAAGGAATATTCCTGCTACTGTCCCCTAGAACTTTTATAATGTTAGCATTTGCATTTAAATCTATGATGTATCAGTTACCTTCCTGTTGTTGTGATAAAATACTCTGACAAATAGGGCTGGAGATGTGGCTCAGTGGTTAAGAGCACTGACTGCTCTTGCAGAGGACCCAGGTTCAGTTCCCAGCACACACATGGTGGCTAACAACTATCTGTAACTCCAGTTCCAGGGGATCAGACACCCTCATCTGACCTCTGTGGTTAACAATTGTCTGTAACTAAACCAGTGTATTGCCTATTTCCTTTTATAAGTTGTATTCCTCATGATTTATCTAAAAACCATTGCCTAACAAAAGGAATATTCCTGCTACTGTCCCCTAGAACTTTTATAATGTTAGCATTTGCATTTAAATCTATGATGTATCAGTTACCTTCCTGTTGTTGTGATAAAATACTCTGACAAATAGGGCTGGAGATGTGGCTCAGTGGTTAAGAGCACTGACTGCTCTTGCAGAGGACCCAGGTTCAGTTCCCAGCACACACATGGTGGCTAACAACTATCTGTAACTCCAGTTCCAGGGGATCAGACACCCTCATCTGACCTCTGTGGTTAACAATTGTCTGTAACTCTAGTTCCAGGGTAATCCGACCCCCTCTTCTGACCTCTGTGGTTATTGCATGACACGAGTGCACTTACATATACACAGGCAATATGCTCACACACATAAAATTTTTAAAAATTTAAAAATACCCTGGCAAAAGCAACTTAAAAAAGGAAGGGTTTGTTTTGGCTCTTGGTTTGGGAGCAAAGCCCATTAGGATGGGGAAGTCCTTGTGTTAGGAGCTCCAGGCAGCTGGTCACATTGTATCCTCAGTAAGAATACAGAGTGATGAATGCTCAGTCCTCTTTCTCCTTTTTACTCAGTCCAGGGCCCCATCCCAGGACTAGTGCTACCCACAGTGGACAGATCTTTCTCTAGAGTATTAACCTACTCTAGATAGTCCCTCACAGGCATGCCTAGAGGCTAAACTAGTCTAGAGCATTCTTCACCAGCATGCTCAAAGGCTTGTCTCCTAGGGGAGTCTAGATCCTGTCACACTGACAATCAGTATTAACTATCACAATGATCTATTTCAGGTTAGTGTTTATATAGGATGTGAGGTAAAGATCAAGTTTTCTCCTTTCTGATAACCAATTATTGAAGTATCATTTGTTGAAACACCTTTGTCCCATTGAATTACCTTACCACCCGTGCTAGACAGTTTTTGTCAACTTGATACAAATTAGAGCCACCTGGAAAGAAGGACTCTCAATTGAGAGATTGTTTCTATCAGACTGGCCTGGAGGCCTGTCTATGGGACATTTTCTTGATTATTAACTGAAAAGGGGGGCCTAGCCCACTGTGCTCAGTGCCACGTGCAGGCAGGTACCCTTGGGCTATATAAGAAAAGTAGCTGAGCAAGACGGGGAGAAAGTCAGTAAGCCGTATTTCCTCCATGGTGCCTGTTTCGGTTCCTGTCCCCAAGCTCCTACCTTGAGTACCTATAAACCAAATAAATCCTTTCCTCCTCAAGTTGGTTTTGGTCAGTATTTTTATCACAGCAACAGAAAACAAACTAGGATACCATCTTTGTCAAACACCAGTTGACTCTAAGTATGTGAGTCTATATCTGTAGTCTAGTCTGTTCCAATGATCTGTGTCTACATGCCAACATTACACTAACACAATTATTGTTTTATTATAAGTTTGAACAACAGCCTAATATGTAATTGTTTTTCAGATTGGTTTTTGCTACTCTAGATCCTTTGTATTTTCTTTCTTTGAAAAGATTTTATGGCTGGAGAGATGGCTTAGCAGTTAAGAGCACCAACTGTCCTTGCAGAGGATCTGGGTTCTGTCCCCAGGACCCACATAGTTTTGTTACTATGGTAGCCAGGTCTCATTATATAGCATAGGCTGGCCAGAAACTCACTATGTATCCCAGGCTGGCCTCAAACTCAAGATCCTCCTGCTTTAGCCTCCTACATTCTGGATTTACAGAAATGCCCCACCATATTTAGCCTAGTAGAAAATCTTTTTTTTTAAGATTTTTAAAATATTTTATTATTTTTATTTTATGTGTGTGAATGTTTTGCCTGCATGCATGTAAATGTACCATGTGCGTGTAAAGCCTGCAACTTTACACGTGTGTGCAAAGGCCAAAAGAGAGTGTCAGATCCCCTAGAACTGGAGTTATAGAAGGTTGTTAGCCACCAGGTGGGTGCAGGGAATCAAACCTGGGTTCTCTGGAAGAACAGTAAGTGTTCTTAACCACTGAGCTATCTCTCCAGCCCCAAGATTTTTCTTTTTAATGATGTGTATGTGTGTAGGTCTGCATATGGGTATGGGCATATGAGTATAGGTGCCCTTGGAGGGCAGAGGTGTCAGATCCTCCCAGAGCTGGAGTTATAGGCCATTGTAAGTCACCCAACATGGATGTTGGGAACTGAATTTGGGTCCTTTACAAGAGCAGCACATGCTCAACCACCAATGCATCTCTCTAGCCCTGTATTTAGTCCATGAACTCAGTGTTCTCTCCATTTCTTACATCTTTCATTTCTCTCAGCAACATTCTATAGTTTTTCATTTATGCATGTCTTTCATTAAATTTGTCTCTGGGAACTTTGTGTTTATTAATGCTATTATTACTAGTATTTTTATTTGTTTGTTGTTTGAGACAGGGTCTCCCTGTAGCCCCAGCTGGCCTGAAACTCACAAGGTAGATGAGTCCAGCCTTGATCTCACAGAGATCTGCCTGCTTCTGTCTCCCGAGTGCTGGGATAAAAGGCAAGCGCCACCACACCAGGCTACTGCTAGTAGTTTTTATTCATATTTCCAATTACTAATTTCTGAAAATGTAATTTTGTCTATTAACTTTGGGTACTATGTCCTTACTAAAATCACATACAAGATATTTTTGTCGGTTCCTTGTCTTATAGGAGGATGATTGTGTTGTTGTTAATAAAAAGTTTCATGTTTCCTTGAATATATATATATATATATGTGTGTGTGTGTGTGTGTGTGTGTGTGCTTTTATTTTCTCATCTTGATGTTCCAGTTCAATGCTGAATAAAAATGACAGTAGACATCTTTGCCTTGTCCCTAATCTTGGGAGAAAGAATTCAGTCTTTTTATCATTATGATATTAACTTTTATAGAAGCTTTGGCTTTTGTAGAGGGTCCATTTGAAATTGAAAACATCCTCAATTGTCTAAGAGGTTTTAGAAATGGAAGGAAGGTAAATCATAAATGGAAGTCAAAATATATCAGCTGTTTTGTTTTTTCATATGGTTGTTCTGTTTTAGTGTGCTGATATGGTGAATTACTTTGATAGCATGGTCTAATTCTCGCATTGAAATCTTTCTTTTAGAGGTGAATCAGCAGGAAGACTACTTTGGAGGCTCTGGTCATTATCTAGATGAAGGCTGATGGGACTCAGGCCAAGCTGGTAGCAGTTAATATGTCTCAGAAGTAGCACCAACTTTCTGAAAGACTAAAAGGGGCAGAGGTGGGGGGGAGTGAAGTTAAAATTACTCTAAAACTTGGAGACACATAAGAATAGATGGACGTGCCATTTTTGGCCTCTTATAAAGGAGGCTGTGAACCAGAGTTGGAGCCCTTTAGAAGGGAACCCTGAAGCACTTGGGACCTTTTCTACATCCTGAGTGCTGTTCCCATCAGCAGTAAATGGTTTAGAAAGCATATCCTATAATAATAGGGAGAGGAGGGGTCTGGCATAGATCATACCAACTCCCAACATTATAATGTGAAGTAGGTGGCTGTGTTATCCTAAGACCTACCCAGAATTAGCACACACTAGAAATGTCTTGTATAAATAGTAAGAAGGAGAAACTCCTGGGCAGAGAAGCCGCCTCTGTCCTCAGAGACCTCTTTTTTAAAGGTTTAGTGTGTGTGTGTGTGTGTGTGTGTGTGTGTGTGTGTGTGCCACATGTGTGCAGGCGCCCTCAGAGATGAGATACAGGCAGTCGTGAGCCACCTGATGTGGGTGCTGGGAACCAAACTTGGGTCTTCTGGAAGAGCAGTAAGTCCTTAACAGCTGAGCTATCTTTCCAGTGTCCTCCCCCGAATCCACCTACATCTGACCTCAGAGATTGTTTTCAGCTTCTCTTATTAGGAGTCAGAGTACCTGGGAAAGGGGATAGCCTGGTCAGAGGGAGAACAGAGTGAGAGACATCATTGATTGAACTAGACCTAAGGAACACTGATAGAATCAGAGTCAGGTGCACCAGCAGCAAGAGGTAGAAAGAACAGAGAAAGGCAAAGGAGAGAGAGAGAGAGAGAGAGAGAGAGAGAGAGAGAGAGAGAGACTGTGCTGTTACCTATAGGGACAGGGTAGGGCTGGAGCCTGGGAGTAAATGAAGGAGGGGGGATGATATATATATATGACAGACTCACCCTGGAGAAGACTGAGCATGCCATACAAAGAACTTGGGCTAAAATGGTTCTTAGTCCCAGCCTTATGGAACATCACTGGGAAGGTTTAACAATTCACTGAAGGTCAGGCATGATGGGACATGCCTACTCTCCCAACACTTGGGAGGCTGAGGCAGAAGGATCTCAAGTTTGAGACTAGCCTGGGCTACATAGTGAGTTCTAGGCCAGCTTGAGTTACAGAGCAAGACCTGCCTCAAAACATTCAAAGAACTCACCAGTATTTGGGCTTCTTCCTATTCGACTCTGTGCAGGAGTAATACTGGTATTTTTCAGTCTCCTCAGTAGTTCCATTCAGCAGGCAGGCCTGAGGACCCTTACTCACCTTACAGAAATGGAAGACGAGAAGCAGTGTTGGGCAGAGGCCAGGGTCACTGACTGCCCTGGTTTGCCTAGGACCAAGGGGTTTCCCAGGATGTGGGACTTCTAGTTTTAAAATCAAGGCAGTCCCAGAATATGGGTTTTTCAATATGAAAACTGGGGAAGTCCTGGGAAAACTAGGACAAATTGGTTATTTCATATACAATGCTCAGTGTCTCTTCTCACTTAAAATGACAGAACAGGTGACCAGTGAGTCTTGGGCAACCAGTTGGGTGTCTGGCTATTAAATTCATGATGTGTAGAGCTCTTTCTTCTATCTGCCCTCTGGGCATGGTATCATCAAAGTTTAACTACAAAACCATTGGTCAATTTGCTTCTCAGGAGACAGATTTCAATATGAGGGCAGGTGGGCTCTATTAAGGCCACAACTGGCTTTGCTTGGACACCTGTTTGCATACCAGTTTCCTGCTTCTACAGAGTTCTTTCCTGTCTAAATCCACCTGTGCTTTCATGCCATTGGGTACCTCTCCCATGGAGTATTTACCATAGTCACACAGTATGTATGTGGTAAGTTTTTTCTTTCTTTTCTTTTCTTTTCTTTTCTTTTCTTTTCTTTTCTTAAGACAGGGTCATATAGCTCAGTCTGGCCTTGAACTCACTGTGTAGCCAAGGATGATCATGAACTTCTGATCTTCTTGCCTCCAACTCCCAAGTACTGGGATTAAAGGTGTGCACTAACACACTGGGTACACATGTGCAATTTAATTGCTGTGTATATGTGTTTGGGTGTCCGTGTGCGTGTGTGTGTATGTGTGTGTGTGTGTGTGTGTGTGTGTGTGTGTACATGCATGTGAGTGCATATACCAGTGGAGGCCAGAAAAGGGCATTGATCCCCTGGAGTTGGAGTTGGAGTTACTGGTGGTTGTGAGCCAACTGATGTGGGTGCTGGAAACCAAACGTGGGCCCTCTGCAGGAGTAGTACACACTCTTAACTTCTGAGCCATCACAGTCCCTGTTGCCGAGATTTTAAACTTAGCAAGTCCAGGTCCACTTTAGCTCTTCACTGTCTTTCATTACCTATTAATAGCATAATAGATGACACATAGTAGGTACTCAAGAAATGAATGTGTTCTTGCATGAATGTGTAAGTGAATACCATTACCCACTGTTAATAACATTGCCTTGTATCCTCTGCCACCAGAGTTTAACCCAGGAGGAGATGAGTGTTAAGTCTTTGTCAATGGGACCCACACTGCTCTGATAAAGTCCTCCATATCCATCTAAAATGTAGTGGCAAGGCATGGTAAGGAGGGTGATGGCCTTGGTGTGAGGCCTCTCAGTGCCACCTGCTGCTTGAGACATGATCACTTCTGGAAGTAGAACTGTTGATTACCTTCATGTCCAGTCCACGCACCTCCCTGCCTCAGTGACCTTTGTCATCCTTATTAATATCTAGGACATGCAGGGCTTGCCAGGCAGGGTGCACAAGCCCATGGATGATTCCTCCTCCTCCTCCCCCCCTACTCCTTTTTCATCATCAGATCTTTACCAAACATACTTATGGTTCGGGTACCCTCCTCCTCCTCCTCCTCCTCCTCCTCCTCCTCCCCCCCTACTCCTTTTTCATCATCAGATCTTTACCAAACATACTTATGGTTCGGGTACTATGCTGTATGCTGGGGAGGGAAGTTAGTGAGATAATAGTGATGAGTAAGATGACCAACACGTGTTAGCATTCCGCAGTTGAGGAGATAAGATGTGCACTTAGAAAAAGCTCATCAGACTATCGTCTGTAATAAATGTCAGACACGGGTGCAGTTGATAAGTCAGTTTCAGAGGAGGAAGAGAATGAGCTAGAACTGTGGGCTGGGCTGGGCTGGCCTGGCTCAGGGTGTTCTCCACTGTGTCATCCATTTCCTTCATATTCCATACGCAGACATCAGCCCTTGGCCCTCATTCCATCCTCCCACTGTACTGCCCAGATTCAAAAGGAAACTGGATGGGACTATGAATGGACAGTGGGTGAGCACATGAATGAGCCGAGATCACCCCCTGCTGGACCCAGCGAGATGCGAACAGCTCCCCTGTATTGAGGCCCTGTGGTGTGAGACAGGTCTCAGGCCAGAGATCCTAAAGAACACCCAATGAATGAAGTCATCCCTGCTGAGTCATTGCCTGGAAAGTGGCTTAGAGAACAGAGAACAGGTATCTTTGTGCACTTAACCTTCCAGTACCTGGCTTAGGGCGCCACCTAGTGACAACCCTAGGAAAGGCTGTCTGCTCCTTCCAATCTCCCCCTAGCTCATTTTCCTCCCTGATCCCCATCATCCCTCAGGAATCAGTGGAAGCCATAACCCCCAGGTCCCAGGCTCTGGAACAGTGAAGAAACCCCTCTCTCAAGTCCTCCTCCTCCATCACATTCTTACTTTTTGACCTTTCCCTCAAACATCTTCATGAAGAAGCATCAGCCTATGTCAGCCTCTTGGATGTCCCTAAGGTCTCCTCTTTCCAGACTTACCCTGTGCTTTTGCAAGTCAGGTGTTGAGGAAACCAGTGTCACTCTTCAAGTATCTGAGGATGCTAGAAGAGGACTTATGTTCTCAGACTTACCTCTCTAGATCTGCATCCTATTCATATGCTACTTTCTACACTGGGTACCCCACTAGATCACACCCCACTAGACTACACCCCACTATGCCAGGCCCCACCAGACCACACCTACTATACCACACCCCACTAGACCTCACCCACTAAACCACACCCCACTAGACCTCACTCCACTAGATCACACCCCACCAGACCATGCCCCACTAGACTGCACCCCACTAGACTACACCCCACTAGGCAACACTCCAGTATCTTCACTCCCTAAAGTGCCACCAGCCCAAGGCTGAGCATATAGCTTACTTTACTACAGGGTCATAAGGGAAGGATCCAGGTGGGAGCACTTCATTGGCAAATAACCTAAAGTTAAGGTTTAGAGATCCTGGCCAACGCTGACCAGAGATGGGGAGTTTAGGTGAATGAAACACCATTGGCTGTCCTAGCCTCATGATGGGGTGCCTGGTGTCCAGACAGCACAGGTCAGTTTGGGCTATGGGATTCCTGGAGTGTACAGACTGGCAAGAACCCTACTCTCAAGGAGCTGTGTGGGGAGGAAGGGAGGTACCAATTGACAAATAAATGGATTATTCCATTTATTTGAGTGTTATGGAGGTGAGAAAAAGAAATTAAGTGATAGACAGTGGTTGGTGGAAGGCAGAAGGGTCTACCATGGTGAATGAGCCAGTGCCTGTATGGTAAGAAGGATTCAGAGGGAGGAGGGAGGAGGGGAGAGATGGGCAGAAAAGTCAGAAAAAAAAGGCTGTTTAACATTGGAGGTGATGCACTAATAAGAGATCCTCATGGCAGGATGCCAACATGACTTTAAAGACAGCCAAGTCCTTGTGCGCACTATGGAGTGGGTCAATGAGACTGGCATGCTGGATTCTCCTCCATCCTTCATTTTCAATTAATCCACCATACACACAAATACTTTACATAAGGGAGTTTTTACTTTTGAATTTGGTTTCTCTCTTGGTTTTGGTGGAAATCAAAGGAAGAACTGAGATTGCCTCCCGAAGAAAGCAACTGCCAGAAAACAGCACAGAGGTGAAGTCAGGGTGAGCTCACACATGCTTCCCCTGGAAATCCCTGCCCCCTCTGCCCCCCAGCAGGAGCAGAGCATAGCAGCTCTGCAGCTGGAGGTTGAGCTCATCTAGTGGAAATCTCAAGGAGAAAGGAGTGTTACTAAATGTGGGGTCACCATCTATACCCCAAGAAGTCAGGTTCAGCCATCTATCCTTGCAAAGCCAAATGAATAAAAACAAGCAGAGAAAGGTTTATCCCATGTGGCCACATTGGGGAGAGGTACAAAGAGATCCAGTGACATCCCCCCCGCCAACCCTCAAGTCCATGGTTGGAATCCTGAAGTGAGATTAAAGTTTAAATAGAGAGCTAAGGATGTATACATCTAAGCAGTCCTGGTTTAAGGTGTGGTCCTGCGCCCTTCACTGACCTTCACGGTCTGGGTCTTGGCTTTAGTTTCATCCTATAAGGTGGTCTGACAAGCTGTAAGTCTTTCTGGGAGACAAGCGCCCACTCTGGTTGATACCTTTTCCTTTTCCCAGCATGAGATTACAAGGGAACTTCCCATTTCTTGGGGTACATTGTTTCAGTAGTCTGACAGTCAGATTGAGAGACACAAGTTTCTCTAGAACATCTTCATTTCTACTAGATCAGTTACCGGAACATGTCTGGTTTCTAGGCTGTAATCCTCAGTGTATACACCAAATGTTTACAAGGACTTGCCTTTGGATATCTCATGGTGTGGACTTTGGGCACTGCTGTGATTCCTACTTGGTAGATGAGAGAACTAAGGTCAGGAGGTATCAAGTAACTTGCTGAAGATTATATAGCTGAGAAGAGAGAGGGAAAGGATTTGAACACGCCTGACTCGACTCTGGCACCCTAAAGCACACACTATGCTGATGAATTTAAAATGGCTGCTTGTCCAGCCCCTGACTCCAATATACAGGTGTGCATAGAAGGAGGCCCTTCCTCATTCCTTTCAGTTCCCATCATGGTTACTCTGTGTTGAAATCTGAAAGAAACTTTGACGAATCTGGCAGTTCTCAACTAAGGGCACCTTGGTTAGTTTCTAGAGGTATTTTTGGTTGTCAGTGAAAGGTCTCGGATGTGAGGTTCAACGGGACACTGAGACAGATTGTTAGGGGTAAGAAGTTTATTAAAAGAGCTATTAACACCATATATAGACAGACAGACAGACAGACAGCAGCATGGCAGCAACTTTGAGAAAAGTTCAGGGCCCCAGTACCAGAGACAGACAGCAAGGCAGGGGAGCTGGAGAGAGGAATCAGGGTCCATATGGCAGAAGTAGGGTCTCTTCTAATAGCTCTGAAAGGATGGGGGTAGTTTCATAGTGCCTGCAGCTAGGTTGTCTGATTCCGAGGCAGGAGGCCCAGAAGGTTGTAGGGAACAGGATGTGTGACCACCAATACCTTCTTTGATGTAAAAACTCACTTCCCCAGGTGGGAAGTTTAGGAACCTGGAAGTCTGTTAGCTAGAGATTCACAGTCAGTGCCTATCAGTGTCTGGCAGGGGACAGGCTGCTACAGGGCTTGTGGCCTGGGCAGCAGTCTGGTCTGGATTCTAACATTACATTTTTAGTCCTCGTTGATGGTGGGGTTGCTGCCAACACCAGGGAACACAGCCCCAGATATCCTACAGTGCACTAGACAGTCACCCACAACAAAGAATCAGGCAGACCAAAATGTCATAAGGGCTGGGGTGAGGAAGCCCCATAGAGCAAGTGTCACCAGGAAGGCAGTAGAGGGCCAGTGTGACATTATCTTGATGATTTAACCTCAGTCTGGGGTCTGCTTTTCAGCTTGTCAAACCTTGAAACCTGATTTTGTAAATTCTCAGAGATAAAGATTCTGAAGAAATGATTCACATTAAGCAAAACAAGCCCGAGAAACTGACTTTTAGTAATTTTACATCCAATACTCCCAGAAACAAAGCAAGGAATTCTCCTCATTATTTTTACATACAATTGTACAATGCCTTAGAAGAGCTGGGGCGGGGGAAGCCAAAACAAAGAAAAACACCCAATAACCCCTCCCCAAGTCCATTTCAAGCCATGTGGACCTGGCTTGTTCCTGCAGGTGGGGAGGAACACTGAGCAGGGAACAGAAAACAAAGAGAGTCACTGCAGCCTCCACCACTTTGGGCGCTGCCTACCCAAAGCTTCTTGAGTGACACCCTAGGAATGAGTAGCAGAAGCAACCTTTCTAGAAAGATCCAAACCTAGAGCTAATCCAAGATCCACAAGGACCAAAGCCAAGAAGAAAGTGCCTAGGAACCGCTCGACCAGCACATTTTCTAATGTTACACTCATTCATTTGCTACAAAAATCCTGAGGGTCACGTAGTCTAAAATTGTCTTGCCAGGGGAGCATTGAATTCTCTCTCAGAAAAGCCACTCCTCAGGAGCCAGGTGCTCACTCCATAGGGAACGAGTCTGCACAGTGGAGGGAAGTGAGATTCAGAGGCCCTTTACCCTTTCAGAGTACCCTTCTTCCTCACCCCAGGATTGATCAAGCCAGATCCTTCTAGAAATACCCTTCAAGCTGTGCCTGTCTATTGTCCCCTACCCAGCCTCCATCCTCCCGAATATATTCTCTCTCCAACAGGTACATGGGCCAGGCTGTGTTTGGGTATGTCTGCAGCCTGAAGTTCATCAGACTGGTGATATGTCCTGGAAGTTGCTCTTCTAGTCTAGCACATGTTTCTTTTGTTCACCAGCTCAACTAACTGGTGAGGGCTCCTGTGTACTTCACCCTGGCCCTGCGGTAGGTCATCTGCCACTTTCTCTATTGTGTTACAGTTTACTGAGCATGCATACTGTCCTCCCTACCAAGTCTAGTACTGAGCAGACAAGTTTAATCACATGAACTGGCAGCTCTGGCAAAGTCAGGATTGAGTCCTGGCTATAGCACACACCAGCCATGTAACCCTCCATTTAATCTCTCACTTCCCTTGTCTGTAAACAAGGAATACTAACTAGTCTTTTAGGGTTAATGTGAGGATTAAGTATGTGGTTAGTCAGACTTTTTGTTTTAATGACAAAATATCTGACAGAAACAATCTAAGGAGGAAGGGATTTTCTGGCTCACAGGTTTCAGAACACGGTCCTTAGCTCTGCAGATTCTGGGCCAAGGGTGAGGCATAACATCATGGCATCAGGAGCATATAGCCAAGACTGCTCACTGCATAGCAGGCAGGAAGCCGAGAGATTGATAGGGAACTGAAACAAGATATATCCTCCAATCTCTCATCCCCAGTGACCTACCTCCTCCAACCAATCTTTATCACCTGAAGTTTCCAGAACCTCCCAAAAAAGTACCACCAGGCAGACACTAACCCTTCAATATGTGTCTGTAAAGTGGCTAGCATGGTGCTGGGCAAAGAAGAAGCCCTCAGTAAATGACCAATGCTGCTGCTCCTTTGCACAGAGCCCATCCTGGCAGTTGGACTCTTCCATTACAGGCACCCAGTGTATGTTTGTGACTCAGGAAGCAGGTATGAGCTCCTTTTCCCACTTATGTCAGGCATGGGTGCTAGTCTGGCCAGTGTGGACTAGAGACTTGAAGAAGAGGGAAAAGGCAAAGGTGTGGGAGTTGGGTCAAAAGCCTGCATGCCAACTCTGCTTTCACCCCTTACAATGCATCTGACCTCAGATGGTGACCTACCTACCCATCTGAAAAGTGAGGTGGTCAGTAACACCTACCTTCTAGGCAAGCACTGCCCAATAAGATTATAACATGAAGGGCTAGAGACATGGCTCAGCAGTTATGAGCACTGGCTGATCTTGCAGAAGGCCCAGGTTTGATTTCCAGTACCCACTTGGCAGCTAACAACCTTCCATAACTACAGTTCCAGGGGAATCCAACACCCTCTTCTGACCTCTGTGGGCACTGCATGACACAAGGTGCACTTATATACATGCAGGTATAACACTCATACACATAAAATAAAAATAAAGTTTTTTGGGGGGTCCCAGCTGTCCTGGAACTCACTATGTAGACCAGGCTGGCCTTGAACTCACAGGGATCTGCCTGCCTCCGCCTCCCAAGTGCTGGGACTAAAGGCATATGCCACCACGCCCAGCCAAATAAAATATTTTTTAAAAAGAATAAAACATGAGCTACAAATGTGGGCCATTCATGTGACTTAAAAATTTGGCATCCATGTTGTGAAAAACAAAAGCAAAAAGCAAAAGCAAATGAAATGAATCTTCCTAATATCGTTGATTTAACCCAAATATCCAAAATATTATTTTGATATGAAATCAATTTTTTAAATGACAGGAATGTGTTATTGATCTTTTGGGGGTGGCATTTATGGGCATGTATAGATGCACAAGCATGTTGGGTGTGTATGTGATGATCAGAGGTCAACATTGGGTGTCTTCCTCAATTGCTCTCACCTTAGTTTTTGAGACAGGGTCTCTCACTAGACATGTTGCCTATTCAGCTAGAATGGCTAGCCAGCAAGCCCCAGAGATCCTCCTGTATCTGCTTCTGATGGTAGGCATGCACATCCAGCTTTTTATGTAGGCACTGAGAATTGAACTCAGGTCCTCAAGCTTGCACAGCAAGCACTTTACCAACTAAGCTATCTCTCCAGTCCCTTACATTCTTGGTTTTTTAAAATGTGAGTCTTTGATGCTAGACATAATAGCACATGCCTTTAATCCCAGCACTTGGGAGGTAGAGGCAGGTGGATCTCTGTGAGTTTGAGCTATGGTCTACATAGCTAGTTCCAGGCCAGTCAGAGCTACACACTCAGACCCTGTCTCAAACACACATGCACGCATGCATGTACACACACACACACACACACACACACACACTGAGTCTTTGAAATGCAGTGTGTTTTCTATGTGCCACACACCTCAGTTTGGACTAGCTGTCAAGTGCTCAGCCCCTGCATGTGAGGAACATCTACCATCATGGACAGCATGTCTCTGGCATGTAGAAATATAAATGCGCTCATAGAGATTAATCTGTAGGCTCCAAGCAGGTGCAGGGCAAATGTCAGCATCATTATTTCACCATTTAAAGGTGCTCACCTTTTCATGCTAAGAACAAAGTTTGTAGTGGGGTACAGAGGGTAAGCACAGTCTCTGCCTCGGTGGATCTTACCTCTGCTGCTTAGTAGCACATGGCTGTGGAAAATGACTCAACATCTCTGAGCTTCCTTAATCTATAAAAGGAGTAAAATAGAGTCTACATCACAGGGCGGCTGTGAGATGAAATGAGTTAATTCATGGAATGGCCTTAGAACAGTGCCTAGCATACAGTAACATACAATAATGCTAGGTATTATTCTGTTTGTTAAAAAAAACCCTGAAAATACGGAACAGTTGAAGGAAGTGTTGATCGATTAACTCAATAGCTTTTTCCACCCTCAAAGAACCCACATGTGACATTTTTCTTCAGTGGTTTCTTGATAAAAGCTAGGGCCCCACCTATTTCCTCTCTCGAAAAGTTATAAAGAGACTTTCATAACTTGTTATGAAGTACCTTTAAAGGCTCTCCTTTACTCCTTCCCCACTCTCTTTTCTACCCTCACATTCTCTGGTCCCAGAGCATGACCCAGAAGGCAGGTTAGGGTCAAATAACATTCCTTGAATAAAAACAAGCAAATCAAAGGATTTGAACTTCAAGCTCAGCAGCACTTCTCTAGACAGTTGTCCAGTAGTCTTTTCATGGGTAATTAGCATATGCCATCTCACTTCTGACAAATGTCAATTGAGATGAGACTGTTGATTTCATCATATCAAACCACAGAGCAGCTCTGCATGTCGGGGATGTGACACCATCACGTGTAGAGGCCTAGTGCCCTCCTCACAAACTCTGAAGTGTCCTGGTATGCTTTGGTGACACAAGTGTGAGCAAGGATGTCTGTCCCTCGTTATGAGACTTCTCCTGGGGCTGACACTTTGGCCCTGGACCCCTCTTTCTAAAGCAATGGTTTTTAAGCTTGAAAGTGTATTTATTGAATCACTTAGTGAAGTTATTAAAATACTTACTCTATGTTCCATTCTGAGAAAATGCTATTTAAAAGCTAGGTGTGGTAGCACATGCCTATAATCCCAACACTTGAAAGACTGAGGCAGGAAGATCATGAGTACAAGTACAATCTTGGCTACTGTGCTGGATTGTTTTAGCTGTCAACTTGACATACCTGGATGGAGGGAACTTCAATTGAGGAATTGTCTCCATTGGGTTGGCCTGTGGTCATGTCTGTGGGGTGTTTCCTTGATTGTTGAGTGATGTGGGAGGGCCCAGCCCACTGTGGGTGGTGCCAAGCCTGGGCAGGCTGTCCTGTATTATATAAGAAAGTGGGCTGAGCCTGTAAGCAGCCTACCTCCATGGTCTGTGCCCCAGGTTCTGCCCTGAGTTCCTGCCTTGGCTTACCTCAGTGATAAGCTGTGACCTGGGAGATATAAGATAAAATAAACCCTTTCCTCCCCAAGTTGGTTTTGGTCAGTGAAGGGACATATCAGTATTAACTATTAACATAGGTTGACTTTCAGCTCCTGAAGAGGTTTCTTGCTAAAAAAAAAAAAAAAAAAAAAAAAAAAAAAAACAGCAAAAAGAAAATGTTATATAATAGATCTAGGGATGTGCAGGAATGTACATTTAAGTATAGGTTACAGGGGATCCTGATATAGGCGATCCAGCCCATGCTTTGAACAGCCCTAACATGTAGGAACTTTATTCTCTTTGGACCTCCCTAACATCTACAAAGACTGAGACAGATTGGAACAACAGTAACACCCATTCCCTGGGTGTTTGGCCCATGATCCTTGCCACCAAAGTTTAATGTCTCCTTTTAAAACCACCAAAGACACCAGTCACTGGCTTTGAAAATCAAGTGACTTCCATGTCTCACAACATCATGGTACTGAGTGCTCCAATGGTCTTTGGAAGAAATACCATGTCTGGAGTCCAAAGAAAATCTCACAGCATATTGGCAGTATGGCTTCAGGCAACTTTATTCCCCTTTGAGTCTCAGTTTATTCATCTTGAAAAGCAAAGATAATGAAGCTAAACTCTTGCCACTGGCAGGGCTATTAAATAAGATGATGGATGTGAATAGAAGTAAAGCAATACCTCCTACAGAAAGAACAGCAGTACCTATTCAACAATTATGCACCATTGTAAATTTATATTTTATTTAAATTATATATTGTACATAAACATGTGCCAGGCTCCATGCCAGCTTTGAGGGTGCAAAAATGACCTGGAGGTGCTGCCTACCTGCAAGGTGCTCTCCACATGCTTGTGGAGGCAGCCATGAGTCCGTTTGTGAACAGGGGCAAAACAAGGAGGTGGAGGTGTCTTAGGAATAGGATGCTCCTTATTTTCCACAGATGATAATTGCTACTCATTCAAGAGTTGAGAAACGGCCCACTGAAATCCACTGTCCATTCCTTGGGGCTGGCTATGAAAGGCTAGCTATCTCAAGTAAAACTAGCCTTCAGCAAAGTTCAAATTCAATAAGAGCTATGGAGGGAGGGCCCAGTCATTATAATATATAGTAAGCCCTTACCTTATTAATGTACATCAAAGACTTAATGCTTTTGTGACCCATGATCTTATAATTCAGCTTCTGGAAATTTCATCTAAGGAAATTTCCTTTAAAAAAAGGAAAACTTCCCATGCAAAATGAAATGTCAAGTGTTTCAACAAAATTAATTCCCTTTAGCCAAGAAATTCTGCTTGTGAAAGTCCAGCCTAAGGAAGCAGTCAGAGAGCAACCCAAAGGGTATATCTACAAGGATGCCCATGTCAGTGCTTTAAGTGAGAATTTTCAGTCTAAGAGAGGAGTTGTCAAGGTAGATTATAGTATTTTCAGAAACAATATTCAAAATGCCAAAACAACCAGTACGAATGAGAGTTCTAAGGCCCACCTTGCACCAGGTGTCTATTCTTTAGTACCAGATTGGGAGAAGGTTAGGGAGAGTGCTTGGGACAGCTGGAGGGGAGGATGGATTCGGTGCTAAGTCCATAATCATACTTTTAGTTGCTAAGCTGAGAAGTCAAATAGGACCCAGAGGAGAATTATACAGAATTATGTAATCCCAGGACGTGGGAGGCTGAGGCAGAAGGATTGTCAAGAATGAGTTTCAGCCTAAAATAAGTCAAAAATTAAAAAATTTTTTTAAAAATTCAGTCTAAAAATAAGACCCTATCTCAAAAACAAAAACAATTGTGATATAAATGTCTATGCATTTGTCAAGACTTATCAAACTATACATTTTGAATCTGTGGGTTTTACTGTATGTAATTATATCACAATTTTCAAAATCACTGGGGTATAGAGTAGTGATTAAAATTCTATGTTCTGGGGGATGGAGAGATGGCTCAGTGGTTAAGAGCACTGGCTACTCTTGCAGGGGACCCAGGTTGGGCTCTCAGCACCCACATAGTGGCTAACAACTGTCCGAAAATCCAGGGGATCCAACACCCTCTTCTCACCTGTGTGGGCATTGCATGACACAAGTGCACTTATACACATGCAGGCAATACATGCATACACATAAAATAAAAATAATAAAATTTTAAAAATTATATGTTCTGAAAATAAATGGGTCTGGATTGGAAATACCAGTTCCAACCATCTCCAGACAAGTTGGTCAGTCTTCAAAGCTTCATCTTATCCTCTGTGAAGTACGAGAATCAAGTAAGATGATTAATGAAAATGACATAAATACAATGCTAAACACTTAGTTTCCAATAAGTGCTAGCCATCATTTTATAATATAGAAAAATACATATAAAAACAAAATATAAAATTGTCAAACATCTGTAGTATGTTTAAAATAATATTGTAAAGATCTAGAGATATAAATCAGTGGTAGAATGTTTGCCTAATATGCAAAAGGATATGGGTTCAATTCCAGGCACTCTAAAAAAACTCCAATATCTATATTTTTTCAAAAAGCTTTAATGTATAAAACAAAGACAGGAAGAAAACATATCAATATACTAGTAGCATTAGTTCTTTCATAGGGCTATAATGGATTGATTTTTTTGCTTCTTTGTAAGTTTCTGCATCTTCAAATTTAACTTAATAACTACACTATTTTGTGATGAAGAAAACATCTTTTATTTTAAATCTAAGAAGTCATTGAAAAATTCTATTGTTCGAGAGATGAAAGTGCTTCCAAATGCTCAGATTTGTTAATACTACCTGCCCCTTGGATACCTGGAAGGGGTTCCTGTGGTTTGAATTCATCTCCAATGTGGCCGTGCTGGGAGATAATAGACCTTTAAGAGGAGGAGCCTAGAAGGAGGTCTTTACTGGTTCTCCCTAGCTCTCTGGCTTCCTGTTATGTGTTATGATCTGCCTCACACACAGACTCCCACCATAATGCCATGTGCTACTACATGCTGCAGCCAGAAAGTCCACTTGAGAGCTGGTGCCATGTTGCTGGGACTTTTTATAGACAAAGGAAGGATTAAGACAGATGACAGCGGATCAGCAGAATCAGTGTGCCCCAAGGGATACTTGTTCCTCTGAGGGGTGGGGCCTGCTGCAGAGAATTGTCTGCCAAGAGTTAACTACGGAGAGGGAGCTGCAGAGAGTTAGCTGAGGAGGGAGGAGCATTGGCACCATCTTGGCAGCGGTGGCATGGAAAAAATGACCCCGGTGTCTCACCCGTGTGGGAACGAGAGGGGGCATTCACTGACCTGGGGCAAGACCACAGGCCCAAGAGGCGTGGTCGAAAGCTAATGGGGACTGTGGGCGGGGCACAGAAGAAACCTGGAACTGCAGGCCGCTGAGCCACAGAGCTGAACTGGGCACCGGGTGTTCGCCTTTGTAAGTTACTCTATTTCCCCTACCCAGGATATAAACTATGAAAAATTCAGATAAAGATGTGTTATACGGTTTGTCTAACAGCGCCAGGAGTAAGGGACCCTAAGAGAACTCAGGTGACAGCATATAAGCAAGAAGACTGTGGAGGAACATCTTTAAAGCATGGAAAGGAAAATAAAACAATCTAAATTCTACACCAGGCAAAACTCTCTCTCAAAAATAAGAGTGAAACAGGACTGAAGAGTCTCGCAGAGGACCTCAGTCCAATTCCCAGCACCCACACCAGGCAGCTGACAAACACTTGCAACTCCTGCTCCAGAGGATCTGACATCTCTGGCCTCCTTGAGCACCAACACTCAGGTGCACATACTCACACACAGACACACATATAACGCAAAATTAAAAATAAAGTAATTCTTTAAAAATAAATACAAGTAAAATAAAGGCATCTTCAGGCACACAAATCTAAAAGGACTTTTCTCAACTGAGCCACACTGCAAGAAATGTTAAGGGAAATTGTCCAGACAGAAAGAAAATGATACCAAATAAAAATCTGGGTCTTCATAATGGAATAGGAAAAAATGCTTGGAATTGTAGTAACTATGTTACTAAATACATGGGTTCTTTAAAATTGGAAATTTGAATGTTGGGGCTCAAGCGATTGCTCAGTGGTTAAGAACACTGTTCTTGCAGAAGACCTGGGTTCAAATCCCAGCACCCACATGGCAGCCAACAACTGTCCATAACTCCAGTTCCAGGGGATCTGACAGCCTCTTCTGTCCTCCGTGGGCATTGCATGACATGGGTGTGCTTGCTTACATGCAGGCATAACACTCATACACGTAAAATAAAAATAATAAATAAAATATAAATTAAAATTAAATCTCATTCAAAGATAATAGATTTTTAAATAAAAATAATTATAATATATTATGGAATTCAGAATAGATGTAAAATGTATGACAAAATTAGGATACAGGATGAGAGGAGAGAAATACAAGTGTGCTATTGTAAAGTTTTTGTACTGTGTATAATAAAGTATCACACTACCACTTGAATATATATTGTGATAAGTTAAAGATGCATATCACAAACCCAAGATCAACCACTAAACACACCTCAATAACAAAGAGTTATAGCTGGTAAATCAGCAAAGTTTTGAAAACACTCAATCCAATCCATCTAAAGGAGAGGGGGAAAGGCGGGGAGGAGATGAAGCAAAGAAAAGATGATACAAAGAAAAAGATACAGTGAGATGATAGACTCAAAGCTGTGTCAATAACATTTTAGGTTTCCTTTTTTGAGACAGGTCTCCATGTAGCCCCAACTGGTCTGAAACTCTCTATGTAGACCAGACTGGCCTCCATCTCACAGAGATCTGCCTGCCTCTGCCTCTTGAGTACTGGGATTAAAGACATGTACCACCATGCCTGGCTCTAATAATCATATTAAACATAAAAGGTCTAACTACCTAAATTAAAAGGTAATGATTGTAAGATTGGGTAAAAAAGTAAGACTTGACTATATGTTGCCAAGATATGCATTGTAAATATGAAGATACCTGTAGGTTAAAGATAAGATGATAGGAAAATATATATCATGTTAACACTAGTCAAGGGAAGACTGGAAGAGCTATATTAATATGAATCAAGGTAGATTGAAACAAAGTAATGTCAGAGATAAATTTATCTCATAATGATATAGGCATCAGTTAACCAACAGGGCTTAACAATTCTTATGTGCCTTCAAAATGCAGAGAAAAAAACTGATAGAACTTTAAGGAGAAATAGACGAACCTGCCATTACAGTAAAAAATTTCAACACCCTTCTCTCAGTAAGTGATAGACTAAGTACATGAAAAAATCAAACAGAATATAACACATTCGAATAGCACTATCAGTCAGCTTCCCCTGACATTTGTAAAGCATTCCATCTAACAACAGAACATACACTTTGTTTTCAAGAGCACACAGACACTTTAACAGGATATGACATATTTGGAGCCATGAATTACGTCTAAACAAATCCCAAAGGATCCAAGTCATGCATAGTATGCTCTCTGATCACAGTGGAATTAAATTAGAAATTAATATCAGAAAGATCTCTGGAAAATCGCTCAAATTTCTAGAAATAGAATCCTATACTTCTAAATGACCCATCATCAACTAAAAAGTTGAAAGGGAATTATGAAGTATTTTTAATTGAATGACAATGAATACAAAATATATGGAAATGTGTGGGATGCTACTATACAGCACTTAGGAGGAAATTCAGAGTTCTAAATGTCTCTGCTGGAAAAGAAATAGCAAATTTAATAGACATTGTCTACCTTAGGAAGCTAGGGAAAAAATGAGAAAATTAAGCCTCAAGGAAACTGACAAGAAAAACAATAAAGATCAGAGTAGAAGTTAATGGAATTTTAAAAAACAAATAAAACAAACAAAAAGTCAGGCTGGGGATGTAGCTCAGTTAGTAGAGTGCTTTCCTAGCATGCATAAAGCAATGGGTTTGATCCACAGTACCACATAAAACTGCTCCTGGTGGTGCATGCCTATCATCCCAACAGGATCACTGAGACTCTACTGGCCAGCAGTGAAAGATGAAAGATAGAGATCACTGGGGCCGGGGAGCGGGAGAGCCATCTGGCTTCCATATCCATGTACACATACGTACACACACACAGAGAAACAATTCAAAATTTCGTTTTCTTAAAAGAAAAGTAAATGTAATCAAAATCTAGCCTCACTCTGAACATGCACAGTTAGAAGACAGCTAAAGATTTAAGAGAAAGCAGTAGGCAGACTTGGGGCTCCCTGATCTGAGGCTCCCTGCTTCCTAAGATCTTTCTTCTCAACTTCAGACTATGCTGGCAGCTCTCAACCTGACCGATGATCACTCTGTGGTCCTCTAGGACCCCTGTGCCTCTAGGTACCAGTACAAGCCCTGAGGGACCGCCACAAGTTTACACCCTCCTTTCAAACTGCATCTGGTCGGACTCTGCTCGTTCTCCAGTGACTTTTTAAACTAACTGGGTTTGTTTGTTTGTTTTCCAACTTATATAACATTTTTGGAAATGATTTCAGACATCCAGAAGGGCTTCAAGAATAATACAAAGAACTCCATTACACAGATTCAATTGGTTCTTTTAAAAGATGTATTGTATTTTTAATTGTGTACGTGTATATGTGTGCACATGTGAATTGCAGGTGCCCTTGGAGTCCAGAAGAGGGCATCAGATCCCATGGAACTGGAGTTATAGGTAGTTGTGACCCTCCTAAAGTGGGTTCTGGGAACCAAACTCAGGTCCTTTACAAGAGCAGTATGCACTCTTAACTGCTGAGCCATCTCTTCAGTCTCCACAAATTCAATTGTTAACACATTTTTACTGTGACTTCCTTTATTGTCAATAGATGATAGTGATGAAGACAGATAATAGCATAGATATGTGTATTTTCACATATATTTAAAATAGACTAATATTTTAGAATATTTTCAGATTTATGGGATCACATAGCACAGAGAATTCCCCTATACTCTGCAGCCAAGTTTCTCCTGTTGTTACCGTCTTACCTTAATGTAGCACATTTATTAATGAACCAATATTGCTACTTTAGAGTTAACTGAAGCCCGTGCCTGATTTATATCTCTTCAGTTTCTACCTTGTACCCCTTTTCTGATCCTGTATAATGCTACATATGCTGTCACATCTCCTTGGACTCTTGTCTGTGACAGTTTCTCAGACTGTCCTTTTTCTGGTGGCGTTGATTTTGAGGCTTAATGGTCAGGTGTATTGTAAGATGTACTGCTATTGAAATTTGTTTGATGTCATGCTCATGGTTATCTTGGGGTTATGTGGGGGGGGTTGGTGAGTGTGGGGGGAGATCACAGATGTGAAGGGCCACTTCCACATTGTCACATTGTCTGTGGGTACATACTATTGACATGACTAATCACTGTTGGTTTCCATTTTGGTCAACTGACTGGGATAGTGTTTGTCAGTCTTCTCCTCTGTAAATTTACCTCAAATCCCATCTGTTCTCTTTGGAAAGAAGTCACTATGTACAGCCCACAGTTAAGAAGGGAAGAGTTTTGCCCCTCCATACAACCATCAATTTCAGATTGTCTACATAAATTGTATGGAATTTTATACATGAGAGAATTATCTTTTCTCCTAGTTGAGGTGTTTGATATATTTTTTTAACATTTATTTTGCTTTTATCTATGTATGTTGTATGTCAGTATGTATGTATGCCATATGTGTGCTGGTGCCTATAGAGGCTAGAAGAGGGCACTGGATCCCCTGGAGCTAGAGTTACAAGCAGCTATAAGCCACCTGGGTGGGTGCTGAGAACTGAACCCTGCTCCTATGGAAGAGCAGCAAGTGCTCTTAAACACTGAGCCATCTCTCCAGCCCCTGGGGCGTTCAACATTTTATTCTGAATCTGTAACTGTTAGCACACAGAAAGTTGTCCAGGAATAGCTTCTATTGGAAGGCAGCTATGCTCACCACTATACAGTACACAATGCAGATTGGTAGTTTGTATTGGAACAACAGCTTGACTGATAATAGTTCCAAACTCTGAACTGGATCTTCCCATAGAGAACATTTGCTGGGCACTTGGTATCATGTACTGTGCTAACTATCTCTAGCAGTAGTAGTAGTAGCAGTAGTAGTAGTAGTATGAGTGTATGGCCTGCATATGTGTAAGTGCACCCATGTCATGCAATGCCTGCAGAGGTCAGAAGAGGCTGTCAGATCCCCTGTAACTGGAGTTATGGATGACTGTTAGCCGCCATGTGGGTGCTGGGAACTGAAACTGGGCCCTCTGCAAGAACAGCCAATGCTCTTAACCACTGAGCCACCTTTTCAGCCCCTAAACATCTTTCATATATCTTGTTTCCCTTCAGCCTTGCTACAAGCACTACCATATATAAGCAAACAGACTCAGTCACTCTACTTGTGAGCCCTGTGTATGCCTGTGAATGCCTTTTAGACATACCTTGAAAGCAGGAGTGAATTTCCTGGCCCTCTATACACCAAGTTTTTGTGCTACCAGGTAAGTCCTCCTCTGACTCCCGTTCTCCACACATTGTTCCATTCATCTCTGCTGTTACCCAGTGTCTCTTCCTTTCAGACCAGATTGTACAGTAACTGGATATTGAGATTGTTCCAGACCCTACCCCAGAATCCAACCTTGAGGTTTCAAATGGATACCTGAATACTCAGACACAGACACAGCTCAGACACAGTAAGACCCTGGCCACCACAGCAACCCTACATTGCCTCTCTCATAAAGTATCCTTGCCACCCAAGAGCATAAACAGTATTCACACATATGACCTGTTTCACAGTTCTGAGCAAAATCCCCCACCCATATGTTAAAAGGTGAGAGAGCAGGGAAAGAGTTAAATATTGAGACGCTACTATGGTTGGAAAATAAAGCCCAGCCTTGACCACCTGTAAAATGGTTAGTCCACCTGCCCCCAAAACAGCTGCCAGAGGAGAAAACATTGGTTGAGTGAGGCTCAGTCAACATTAGAGATCAATCATTTTATATTCAAGATTTGGCCCTCCTCAGCACTACCCTTAAGTCTTATACTGGGCATCAAGATGGGGTGTAAACAAGGCTTGGGTGCAGACTCTCACTGGATTTTTCCAAAACCCTACAAGGATACAGGCTGAATGTACATACTCACTTTACCATGGACACTGAGGCTCCCAGAGACAGTGATTTTCTAGACATGTTCAGGCCAACGTACATGCTGTTTTATTCCACAATGGGGCTTTCTGCATGGATGGAATGCTTTAAGAAAAACAACAGCAACAACAAAACAGAACCACTCTTATTTAAAAGTCAAGAGGCTGAGGTGGCTCAGCAGTTAAGAGCACTTGCTCTTCCAAAGACCAGAATTTGGTTCCCAGCATCCATCAGCTCTCTCACAACTACCTATAACTCCATCTCCAGGGCATTGACCTCACTGGCACACATTTACACACACACACACACACACACACACACACACACACAAATAAATAAATAAAATAAAATAAATCTTTAAAAATTAAAAAAAAAACATGGGGCTGGGGAAATGGTTCAGTAGGTAATAGTAACTGTTGCATAAGTATGAAGACTTGAGTTTGAATCTCTAGCACCCATGTAAAAAAAACTAGGTATGGCTGTGCACACACCTGTAACCCCAGTACTCTGAGGGGCAGAGACAGGAAGATCACTGGGCTTGTTGGCTGCCAGCCTAACTCCAGGTTTGGTGAGAGACCCAGTCTCAAGAGAAAAAGGCAGAGAATTACAGAGTGAGACAGCTGAAATCATCTACACATACAGGCAGAGGCGAGCATGCTGCATACATACATATACTGTGGAAGGAAGGAAGGAGGGAGGGAGGGAGGGAGGGAAGGAAGGAAGGAAGGAAGGAAGGAAGGAAGGAAGGAAGGAAGGAAGGAAGGAAGGAAAAAATTCAGGAACTGCCTGGTAGCATGTGCCCAAGGAACCCATCTAGATCAACTTTGCTGGATGAAGAGCTGCAACCCAGGGGAGGGCACAGCCCACCTCAGTATTCCTAGTCACATGTGTGCCTAGGGCTGCAGCACCTGGCCTGCTGTCTGGCACACAAAGGGTCCATGTTGACTGTGTAGTGATTACAGTGAGGAGCTCCTAAGAAGAGATTGAGGCACAGAGAGGTGAAGTCATTCTCCCAAGGTTACACAGACTATTGAGTCTAGAAGCTTCTGCATGTTCTCCTCCACTGAACAATTTCTGCCTCAAGAACCAAAATAATGTCTTTCCCTTATCTATTCCCCATAACTCCCCTGGACACAGAGCAGTGGTCAACAAGGACTGAGGTAAAGAGTGAGAGGTGGTACTCTGTTCTGATCACCACAGCCTGCCAGTGCTAGTCCATCCTGTCCCAGTTCTGCCACCTGTCCCTTCTGTTGACAACTCTGTTCCCTCCTTCTTTACTGGGTGACTCTAACTCCAATGTGTCCTTCAGATCTCAACTCGAAAACACCACTCACTAGAGAGCATCCCATCACAGGCTCTCCCAGCACTTGCCACAGGTACAAACAGCTCAGCCTTCCAGCTGGGCCCATTATTTGACTAATGTCCATGTCCTTCCAGGCATATCCAACCCATGGCCTGTGGGCTACATGCCACATGCCCCCACTTTGATTGTGGTCCAACACAAAATCCTAAACCTACTTAAAATTTTTAAGTTTTTTTGTTTTTTGTTTTGAGGGGTTGGTTGATTTGTTTGTGACTTTTCTTGTAAGTTGATCACATGATTCTCAAGCTTGAACTTTGTAGTTGTTGAAGGTCAAAAGCTCCAGGAGGACCCTGATTTGCTCATACAGATGCTGAAATCCTGCATTGTCTCAGACTCAGTAAGTGTATGCGGAATACGTGCCTGATTAAGTATAAATATGGTGATTGAAAGGTGACTGGTGTGGTTGATAGTATGAAATGCTCCCCCACACCATGATATCTACATCCGAACTCTGAATGTAACCTTGTATACAAACAGGCCCTTTACAGATGTGATTCAATTGAGGGCCTTGAACAGGGACAATTAGCCCTGAAATCAATCACATGTAAGCTCAAAAGAGGGAAGCAGGGGGAGATTTCATATACACACAGACACAGACACAGACACACACACACACACACACACACATACACACACACACACACACACACACACACACACACACACACACACACACCAACACAAGCCAAGCAACCTGGCAGCCTTTAGAAGCTGAAGGAAACCATCTGAAAGAAGGCAAGGACTGATTCTCCCACAGAACCCTGCAGGGAGCACCTTCATTTTGGCCCAAAGAAACTGATTTCAGACCTCAACCTCCAGTAGAGTGAGAGAATGATCTGTTCTTTTAGATCAATTTGAGCTTGTTTGTCATAGTTAGCAGTCACAGGAAACTAAAACACCTTGACCTTCCTCTTCACCCTAGTGCCCAGCCCTCCTAGCAACCTTCTCTATGATCAGACACTTCAGATTTGGAGGAAAGAGAAGAATCCAAAATGGAAGTGAGAAAGGAAGAGAGGAGAGGGGGAAGCCGGAAAGGTCTATAGGAATAGGATTACTCAGATAGATGTGGGAGATGGGCCCACACTGCGGAAAGAAAAGCCATGCCTGCCCTTCCTCCGTGAATGTTTCTGAGTGGGGCATGGGAGAGACTGAGATTCTCAAATTCTCTCAGTCTATCTGTGTGTCAGTCATTAGCCGTGATCCCCATAGAGAATCTGCCCTATAGTAGGTGAGTGTCCCTCACTGGACCCCAGCTCCCTCACTTGCCTTGCAGATCCCAAGCATGCTAGGGTATGTTCTCACCCCAGGGCCTTTGTACTTGTTGCTCTCCATGACTTCCCCACCCTACCCCACCCCCAGCCCCATCCTGTTTTAGAAGTCACCTACTAGGGGAGGTCTTCCCCACCCATCCTGTTTTCTTGCAGCATCTCCCCCTCATTCCCCACACCTCTCTCTCACTTTGTTGTTATCAGCAGCGTTTACCACCGTCTGACATACTAATCATTTCTGCTTGAGCCAACGCTCCATGTGGCAGGAGTTTGATGAGTCTAGACAGAAGACAGGAGGGTGGTGAACAACTGACAACTTTTGAAGAGCAAACATGTTCAGAGGGCCTCTCCTTGGGGACATGGAGGTATCGAGGGAGAGTCTCCCATGGGAATGGCCTGGGGCAGGATAAGCCTCAGAAGACCTGGGCTCAGCTTTTGCAGCAACTCAAGAGCCCAGTATAAACTCTGCCAGGGCATTTCTTCAGCGTCTGGTCATATTGGTATCCGTAGGCAGCCCCTACCCTGGCTGCCTTGGACTCTGGGCCACTTTCAGGGAGGTATCAGACCTCAAACACCTGCCCACAGGTCCCATAGCTGGGTCTTTGCCTGACAGCCTCCCAACTAGCCTATGAATAGAATTGTTCCATTGGTGACTTATTGTCCATGGCTAATATGAGAAAGGCTGACAGAGGCAGAGCCACGTGAACCTAAACTTAGAAACCCCTGAAGGAGTTGCCATCTCTGAGACTCAGTTTCCTCTGCTGTAAAATGAGAAGGTAAAGTAATCACAGCAAGTTACCCAATGCAGTAATGCTAAGTTACTTTTCTGCCGTTTTTACCTATATAACTCGAAGGCAGGCATACATAGCATCTAGTCTAATTCTGTGCCCAGGTGCTTCACACAGTGCCAGTACTCATAGTTTGCATATGTGAGCTGTTCCCCTGATTGGGAGGAAGGCCACAAGGAAGGTATATCCACTGTAGCCTCTGTCATCGAACTGGGACCTCAGAAGAGCTATATTAGTGACTTAGGCTTTAAAATGTGGTGACCAGAGTTAGCCTGTGGAGAAAATATTTTATTTATTTTTATGTATATGAGTGTATTGTCTGCATGTATGTAAGTGCACCTGTGTCATGCACGCAATGCCCATGGAGGTCAGAAGAGGGCATCAGAGCCCCTGGAACTGGAGATACAGTTAGTTGTTAGTCACTATGTGGGTGCTGGGACTCAAACCCAGGTCCTCTGCAAAAACAGCCAGTGCTTTTAACTGCTGAGCTGTCTCTCCAGTCCATGCAGAGAAAAGTTAAATGAAGAAGAATAGATTCCTGAGTTCAGGACCATGCTGTGACAGAAATCAAGCAACCAGAAGAAGAACCTCATTATGTGGAAGAGACAGGGAAGGTGTCCTATGGTTATAGATGGGCAAATATCAAGTAATGTCATGGAAAGTCTTCCGTCATTTATAAATGTGGCACAAATAGGTTCTGCCTATGAGAATTTCATGAATATCAGAGATGCTATTGACCTCCAGCTTTCCAAAGTGAGACTTAGAATTTCCACAACTTACAATATTAAGCAGGAGTCATCTATTTGGAACACCAAACCATA
>NW_008353747.1:641318-687471 GCF_000622305.1 Nannospalax galili | reverse complement strand
GTGTGTGTGTGTGTGTGTGTGTGTGTGTGTGTGTGTGTGTGTTTCTGATTTACTTGATTAAAAAAAAAAAAACTTACGGGTTTCGAGCACTTACCAAAATTTTAAAAGTGTTAAGTGTAAAAATGGCCTCACCATCGACAAGAACTCTAAAGATCTGCAGACATGCTTATTTTTCTTTCATGAATCCTGGTACTTTTCCACTTGTGTTATTTTCCATTCATCTTCCTTTGACATCCTGAGAAGAAGGTCTGGGATAGGACAGAATGTAAAAGTGCACACAGAAAGAGCATTGGCTCATGGTTACCAAGATACCAGTGGGACACACTCCATTAGAAGCTGCGAAGATGTCACCCTGCTTAAAAGGCTTAGGGAAAAGAAGGTGAAAAGAGCATTGGCTGACTGTCCTTCTGTCCCCAAAGGTCAGAACACCACAGAATGCATCTGGGGGTGAGGTGTGAACCTGCCATTGTCTTGAGACAGCTCTTCCTCTCTCTCTGACTTTCATTTTCTTATAAATGATAAGAGCTTCAAGTCCACCCTGGGGCTGTAGCTTCCCTCTTCCAAGTCCCTCTCCCACGCATCTAACTGCTGGGTATATGTGCACACTTCTCCCTTACCCTCCTTGGCAGGCCTCCAGTTACCATTTCTTGTATTTCTGCTTGATTCTGTGAAAAAATTAAAAATGTTGCTTTCAAGATGTCCTAGGAAGAGTAACGGACGGGGGCAGACGACTTGGATCCTCCCAGCCAGGATCCTGGAATCTGGAGGCAGGGCGAAGTGTCCAGATGTGCGATGCTCTGCTCTGTCCAGCAGTAAACTGGAAGGAGACCCAATTTATATGAAAAATGATCACAGCAATGCCGATCCCTTATAGGAGTCTAACACTATCTAAGCTGGTCCTTCTTCATATTGCATTAACATTATTTATTATAGGCCTAAATCCCCCAGGAGTACCTGAGTCTGACAAGACTAGTGTCTGACTCATTTTTTTTAAATCCCACCATGCCTAGGAAAGGGTACCTGACAATTATTTGCTAACCACAATCTTCTCAACAACTCAATAGATTGGTAGAAGTGGTATTACGCACATGTTACAGCTAAGAATTCTGAAATTCGTGATTTGACTAAAGTTGGTGTGAACTGACAGGCCTGGATTTGAACCCCAGTCTTGGATCTTTCCATAAAACAAATTCCCTGCAACCAGAGGTATGGGAAAACATAGACCTTTAAATTATTGAAGCTGTGATTCAAGTGGCTACACGTACTTTCTGCATTATGTATTGATAGCAGTTGCCTCTAGGTGGGACCTTCCCTGTGTCCTGAATGAACCTTTATGGTCATGTCCAGATAAAGTAAGTACAACCCCATTGTTTGGAAGAAGTTGTGGACATTCACAATGGGTCCAAACTGAAGTACTGCAGGTTTGGGTTCAGCAATGACAATTGCATATCTTCTTGGCCAGTGATTGGTGGCAAATACAATCCTTCATTTGCCCCAATGTGCTCTGACTGGTAGTAATATCTTTGCCTGGAGAAGATAAAGAAAGGCTTTCCAAAGGCTGAGTTTGAGTTGTTCCATGCCTGAGAATCATTGTGTTTAATCCAAAAGATGAGTGAGATTCACCACTCCTTGGGGCACTGGGGCTAAACACTGTCAAGCATCATTAAATAATATTAACTTTTTAAATGCTATTAGTACTATTAGTCCTGTGTTGAGCTTTCATTGTCTTTATTTAAAACAGCCTCTTTAATGCTTTACGTGAATGGCTAAAACTGTCAAAAGCAGGGTTGTCTGACAGGCCCTTCCCTTATTCCTGGTGTCCTTGAGCAGAGAACTATTAGCCGAGCAGCCCTTCAGCTGGTTGGATGGTCCCAAGGCAGTCTGGCTGCTTTGAACGTTCCACAGATGCCATGAGGAAGTTACACTGCACCCAAAACTCTTTGTTGCTGAAGTACAACTTGCCTTCTGAAGGTGCTGTTCTAGCAATGACTAGAAATGACTACTTCAAGTAGCTTAAAACCCATTGTTTTTGCCCTCACAAGCTTTGGTGAACTCTCATTGCAAGTTTCATCCAGGCCAGAGGGGAGCACTTCTACCAGTACCCACAGAAGGTCTGTGATTGGTGTAAATACAGCTTTCATTTGCATGAATGGCTGTATGTGACTGCTGGAAACTCCTTCCATACCCTGCTCCAAGCTGTAGAAGCAGGCTGTTTGACTCACTTTCTAAGTAAACTGGGAGATACTCTCATGCCTCCTGATGTTGCATCAGGCCCAATAAAAGATTTGTCTGGAATGATCTTTGCCATTTTTTAATTTTTATCATAAGAAATTAACTGAGCTGGTAACACACAGGGCAGGCATTGGAGCATCAGGGGAAGCAGCCAGTGCCTCAGTGGCAGTGGCACAGCTGCATGGCAGAGGTGCCAGTGGTAGCAGAAGCAGGAGTAACAGCAAGTCGGGGGCTGAAGAGATGCTGAAGAGTTCCAGAGAACAGCCAGGAGCAGAAGCAGCAGAGGAAAAAAAACACAGTGGAAGCATGAAGGAAGTGGAAGGCTTTGAGGAGCTGAAGTCAAGGGACCACAGGGCTTGGTCACTGGAAGAGCTCCAAGGAGCTACCAAGCCCTAAATGCCAAAGGTTCTAACAATACCTAAGACCTGAGAGCTATAACATTAGTCACTATAAGGCTGAGGGTTGTAATGCCCAAAGCTGACGAGCTGTGACACTAGCCATGGTTAGGAATTATAGGTCCCCAAACTCAAAGCCTCAGAGGCCTAACACAGCTGGTGCTGACTGCTGCTGACTGCTGCTGCAGTGAGCTGAGGAGCACACTAGTTGCCAAGTGCCAGGCCACTGCCAATCAAAGACCAGAGCAATAATCCTCCCACATGAGTACCTAGAGCCATAAGCCTCGTCTCTTGAGCCTGGAACCATAAACCCAAGCTCTGAGGACTTGGAGTTATAAGGCCCTGAGTCTGACAGCTCAGCCCATATGACTTTGGCCCTCAAGGACCCAGGTCTATTAACACTAAAAGAGTTATTCCTCACATACTTATGATTTCTACCTCAGTAGAGCAAAAGGACCCCAGGCAGGTGATTGGTAACATGAGTAGGGTTTGCAGAAGCCCAGAGAACCTACACACAGGTAGACCTGGTCTCTTCCTCCACACAGGAAAAGCACTGAAGGAAGGCCTTAGATTGGGCTTTACAAGCCACCATCTGGACATACAACTTCTGTTCTACCTGTAGTATTAAGGTGAAGGCAGCCTGTCCTGTAGGTGGAATTTTTCTTGAAGGATGGTGATGTTCTTGCTGTGAACCAACCACCTTGAGGTCAAACAATTTTAAAAATAAGTGCATTTGTGGCACAGAGAGGGGAGCCTCCTCTTTTCCAGAGAGGCCTGATCAGGGAGCCTGGAGAAGTTGAAGGCAGGGAGCCTGCTGGCCTGTCCCACTACAGAGACTTCTCAGTGTAGAGTGGGGCTGACCTGGTGGCCCTCTCAGAAGCCATGTCCCAAAGCAGTTGTAAGTGACAATCTCTTGGATACTTTTGTTTTTTGCAAATGTCCAACAGCATTTTAAAATGCAGCAGGTCTGTGTACATGCCCGAAGAAAGCCTCTAAAGCTCAAAAGACGCTATCACAAGACATTGAGATGTGCTGTGAGCCCACTTAGGCCGTTCTAGGTATGGAACTCCAACAACTGATTAACTTCCTACATTTGGAGGACAAGGGTTCAGGATGCTGTTATTTCAGGAAATAAGAGGAAATGCTGAGCTCCCTGGTGAGCTCAAAAACAGGAGAAGTCAAGGCCATATGAGCTGTAGAAGGAAGATATAACTTCGTTGAAATAACCAGGATATTTTTGTGCATATTCTATCCTCTAGGAGCCCAAGTTAATAAAGCAATGATGGTGGATAGGCCCACACCCTTCCTGTTAAGATGATTTTCTTAGGGATCGCTCATGTGAACATGCTGGGTTGGTGCAGTAGAGCACAGCATGCGGTGAAGCCCAGAGAGGCCAAACCCAGGTAGGCGGCCAAGGAGCTGCTTCCCTTTGTTTATAAAGCAGGTGGTGCTTTCTGCTGGATATTTCTATTGGCCATATCTGCTTCGTCTGGGAAACCTGCAACAGTTGCCTGAATATTTTTGTCTCTGGCCTCCCAGCAGCCCAACAAGGTTACAATGGTTTCCATCATTCAATGCTTGTAGAGGTCAAGGGCCTGGGCTAAGGGCAAACAGCTGGTAGGGACAAGCTAGGGCTAGAATGAGGCTTCCTGTTTGCAAGGTTCATAGGCTCCACCTTGGATACTGGCCAAGAGCAAGATCCTAGGCAGATGGCAGGCATGAGGCAACTCTTAGCCCCAGGTCTCTGCTTCAAGGCAATCAGCAGGGGAAGTCCCTCACCAGGGAGCTCAGCATTTCTTCTCCTTTCCTCCTAGTGACAGATGTGACAAGCTCACACAAGCCTTCACAGTTCCACAAGCTGGGCTGCTGTGATATGATAGGCAGGGTAGAACGTGTATCTGGAAAGCAGGGTTGGAATTCTGCTACTGACTGACTGAGTCACCCTGACTACTCACCCCCATCCTCTGGTTTTCCCTTTCTATTTAAAATGCAAATCTGTTCCTGTCCAGCACTTCACTCACCCACCTGAAGTGCAAGCAACTCCTTATTCAAGCTCAAGCCACTGTTCAGAGAGCCTCTTTCACACTCAACAGAAAGTGAACAGAAAGTGAAAGGAAGTGGATACCGATTAGGTTCTACAGACAATATCCAGAAGGATCCTCGTGGGACAGGGGCTGGCCTGAGCATGCCTGGAGCATCTTGAGCTGAGCATTGGCAGGCCCTGCACCTTGTACTTGAAATCTTTCTGTTCCCCAGGACTGCCAAGTTTCCCCAGGCAGCTTCCTCCTTTCTGTCTCCTCAGAGTAGGTGCCTCTGGGATTCTCTCTGTTTTGTGTTGCTCTGACACAGTGATCACAAGGCCTGGAACTTCCCCCAAACACCAGTCCTGAGACAAGCTGTGCCTGTGGCCACACTAGAGCACAATTTCCTACCTCCTCTCAGATGCCCAGCCTACCCCTAGTGATACAGAAGTATCATCACAAAGACCTAGATAAAGAGGAATGAAAATGAGACAGTAGAGCCATCCAGGGCTCTAAATCTGCCCTGAGAATCTTCCAGTGTCACCATGGGAGCAAGATGTCCGCCAAGCCTGTCCGTCGGTTTCCTGGGCACGACACAGCACCAGCTTCTCAGCTCTGAGCTATATATACTCTTCCTCCCCACTCTCTCATCCTCTCCCAACACACTTGGTACTGCCTTTTGCAAGGACTCTTTAGGAAAGGTGCCGTTACCTAGGTGGAAGAAGCAGAAGCTCTAGATTCAAACAGCCCTGGGCTGAACTCAGCTCTTCTGCTAACTGACTGAGTGGGAAAGTCTCATCTGCAAAGCACTGACACCCATCCCACTGAGGATGAAATAAGACCTTATTTGCAGATGAATCCGGGTAGGCAACAGCAGTGTTCTAGTTTGTTTTTCCACTGCTGTGACAAAACACTCTGACCAATACCAACTTGGAGGGGGGTATTCAGCTTACATCTCCCGGATCACAGCTCATCACTGAGGGAGCCCCAAGATAGGAACTCAGGGCAGGAACCTGGAGGCAGGAGCTGAAGCACAGGCCATGGAGGAATGCTGCCTACTGACTTTCTCCCCTGGCCCCTGCTCAGCTTGCTTTCTTATACAAGACCACCTGCCCAGGGGTGATACCACCCACAGTGCGCTGGACCCTCCCATATCACCCAATAATTAAGAAAATGCCCCACAGACATGACCACAGGCCAGTCCCATCGAGGCAATGCCCCAATTGAGGCTCCCTCAACCCAGGTGTGTCAAGTTGGCATTAAAGCTATCCAGCACAAGTAGCTACAAGGAAAATCTTCAGACCTCTGTGGCTTGATATGAGGATCCAATTTCTATTCATTTAATAGATTATCTTTCCTGCAGAGTTCTCCTCTTCCAAGAAGTGACTTGGAGACCCAAGTGTTTCCATTCCCTGGAAGTCCTCCACTGGGACTCTCTGGGTGACTGGTAGAATCATACAGGAGACTTGGAAACCAGGCCTAGATGTGGCACCCATCAGTTCAGCTTCACATTGGTTAAAAACAGTCACACTTTCCAGTCATGCACTGGTCAACAAAGTTGTTCCATGTGCCCATGAAGAGGGAAAGGGATTTATCAGCATTTGGCTGATCTCTGTTAGGTCATATAAAGTATTTTACAGAGTGTTTGGTACACCATAAAAGTTCAATAATGTGAAGATCCTGTTATGACTTTATCATCTGTCCCAATATGGACGTGAATCCCAGAAGCTGGTAGATTTGTCAGACTGGAAGAATGAACCACTGGACATAAGACAACACTCAACGTGGATTCTTCTTTTTAAATATTTTTCTTTTTCTAAGATACTATAATCATATGCCCAATACAGCTTTTTCTCTAGATGCCACAAGGCAGCAGGAAGACTGGTAGAGTTTGCATTCAAAGCTGGTTCCACCCTAGAGAAGGTATCAAACTATGTCAGACATAGTTTTCTCATCTTCAAACAGAAATGTTACCCTTTTCACAGAGTTCTTCCACAACATTATGTTCCCTCACCTCCAAGTGTACAGGTCTCTTCCTATCTATTTTTTTCTCAGCTGCCTTCTACCCATCCTCAAGTCTCAGTTCACACGTCATCTCCAGGAAGCCTCCCTGTCCTCTACCCTGTGTCCCCTTGTTAGCCTGTACATCCCTTACCAGAGACTGTTAAAATCTCTGCTCACTTTCTGCCTCTAGCAAGGTGGTTTCTAGAGGAAGAGACCTCGTTTTGATCACCACTTTAATTCCCAGCATGAGAGCAATGTGTGGCTTAGAGCAAGCCCAAATGGTGGTAGTGTATGAATGAACAATCCTGATCTTCCTTCGAAACAGTCACGGAGTAAGGCTTTACAGTTCTTAAAACTCAACCAAAAACTAAAAGAAAAGGCAGATGAGGAAGCAGTGTCTTAGTGCCCTCTTAAAAAAGGTTATCAGGAACTAAAAAGTCATTTTGGCAGGCAGCCATACTTCTTGTGTCACACTCTGGTACGCCTGAGCAACTTATCTTCTTTAACCAGCTGAGCAGCAGAAAGTGGAAAACAAAACCCTCACACATTAAAAAGCCTGGAGCTCTTCAGCCCAGCTGATCTGAGGGTGTGGTAACAACTCTGTCCCCTGAGGGTGGCCCTGACTTCATGTATGATTCCCCACTAGTCACATAGCTCAGCTCTCCCTGACCACTTTTCTAGTCCTAATATATACCATCAGGACCCCAGCCAGCGTGGCATGTTCTCCATCCAGGACACTGGCAAAGAAACATCCACCCCCATGGTGTTTAAACAGGGTTCATATCTTCACTGGGGGTGATGCCGTATTAGCTCCAACACCATCACATAGTGCTCATGTCCCACACCCCCAGGTTGGAGCCCTTTTCTCAAAAGCTCCGTCCAGGTGCTGAGGTGTCAAACCTTTTGACATTGTGACATGACATTGTCATCTACAAACTTCACAATGGAGAAGCCAAGCAATCGAGTTACAAAACAAAAAACAAAAAAACATACTCCATCTCCTGTTTTAAGTAAGTTCACAGTTTTGTGTTGAGTGATATTGATAGTTGTACTAGGGCTGCTCCAGGGGGTAATATCTGCAATGTGAACAGTAGGCACTTTGACGGGAGAGGGGAACGTCCTAGGAGCAAGGATAGCCTGGTGACACCAGCCTAGCCTAGAAAAGCCTATTCACCCTTCTTTAGCCCCTGTACCCTCCCAGATAAAAAAAAAAACAGGGCTCCAAGGACAGCACCTGTCAGATGATAGACCTGCAGGCACTTGCTTAACTCCACAACTGAATCCAATAAAGACCCAAGATTCACCCCTGCAAATCATCTGAGTACCAGTGCATGGATCCAAGTGGCTATGTGCACAGACACACACACAGGTTGCAGTTTTATACACACACACACACACACACACACACACACACACACACACACACGCACAGGTCCCTTGTCAATAGCATCACTACTTCTAACCTGTAGATTTCAGGCAAGTGGAAGCAACCCTAAGACCTGAGAGATGTCGTGGACCACCTCAAAATGAAGCCAGGTAGGCGCCAGGCCCTCCACGGTCGGCTTAGCTGAGAGCCTGCATGGAGGTCCAGGGGCAGTACCGGGACTAGTACAAGTGTTCTCATACACGTGTGCTGTGCGCTTTTCACAGTCAGCCCACTTCTGGCTGGGCCACCGCCCCAGCTCTGCCCCCAGCCTGATCGCAGAGTAAAATTTGTTCACACACACAGTCATGTTGTTCTGATAGCGTGAGGAGCCAAGAGCACAGACGGGCCGAGTCGGTTTGCTGCTGCTCTTTGGCTTTGGGACACTCAGCCCTGCAACGAGGGCATCCTCGAGCTTGGCCAAGTGAACGAGCAGCCACCGGCTCAGGAATGCCCCGGGCCGGGGGCGGGGCGTGTCGAGGCCGCGCCCCCAGACAGCCAAGCCCTGGACCGAGGCTGCGCCTAGCCTCAGACCTCCCGGCTGCCGCCGGAGCGCCCAAGCTGGCTCCCGCTGCGGACGATGCTGCGCGCCCAGGATGCTGTCGCGCCGGCTCCTGCTTCTCTCCGCGCTGGTCAGCCTTTGCCTGGGCTTCGGCGCGCACGGTAAGCTCCTCCGCGCTTGCTCCGCAGCTTTAAAATTCAGCTCTCCGCCGAGAACCCGGCTGGCTGGCCCTTTCCCTGGTCCCCTACCCCGGCACCTTCGCGCTAACAAAACTGAGTCTCAGACTCACCTGTTATGGAACTGGAGGAGGCTGAGATTAACCTGCCGCGGCGGGGTGGGGGAATGGATAGCGACGGACGTGCAAGGCGAATTGTTCCCACCCCGAAGCTGGATCCTCATACCCATTACCCACCCACCATGACGTTAACCCTCGCTTTTTTGCTTGGGTCCATCCGTAGGTCTGCGTGTGCCTTTTCTGAGGCCCCTCTCCCAGAGCCCTTCCATCTCAGCTCTCATCCTTGCCTTTATCCCACCCTCCCTGACCACCCCTACTGACCATCCTGTTCCCCTTTAACCCTGAAGTTCATTCCTGTGTCAGCAGCCCCCTCCCCCGCTTTCCCTACCCATCAGCAGGGCACAGAGGTCGGGAGAGCAGGGGACCCAAAACACTTCTACAGGACACCAAAATTCGAAGTAAAACCTCACAGTCATGTGATCTAGTGCCGAATTGGGGATGTGCAGCCCAAACACTGCAAAAATGGGCTGAGTTTTTCGCTTTCCATCTAGAGTTTTGCAACTGAAACACAGACTTGAAACTCAAAGACAGTATATGAAGTTTACTGCATAGGGGCAAGGGTAACATACTATTTTCTGAAAATGAGTCACTCCAAAAGAAGTATGACTGGAGAGCTGATGAGAGGTTTGAGAAGAGAGGAAGTGGGCATAGAGATGGGTTCAAGAGGCGATATCTTAAAAGTATTAAGAAGGGAGGAGGGAAACCCACCACTCTTCACCCTGAGATCAGCAGAATTTGGATACGAGTGCCTATAGCATTCTTACAGAAATGCCAGTGGGTTCCACGGGGGTCAGTAGTCTTCCTGCAGTCACACTGGCAGCTGTTAATCTGAGGTTCCTGGAGTCTGGGTTTTCTACTAGCAATGAACTGAGGCCTGGGGTGGGTAGAGATGGTTTGCCATTGGGTCTCTTACCTTAGAGACTTCTGTGAAGAGGCTCTCCTGCAGTCTAGAGCCATATCTGGCTAATTTATTCTGTTTTCTCACTCCCAGCTTCAGGTGGGCATCTGAGTATAGGTATAACTCTTCTAGAAGCTCAGAAATGGGAAAGCCCTAAGCCTGAGGGTCCCAGGAGGTCTGTGAAGAAAAACAGAGTGATGTCAACGAGTCAAAACAAAAACAGAGTGATATCAACAACAAAAGTGTCTGTGTGCCCAGAATAGGCCAGAGGTGATAGCTTTGGATTAGGGGTGGGATGCAGATAGGTCTTGGGATGGTGCTGGAGCATGAACATGGATTGTGCAAAATCAGCGGCTGCTCATCGGAGAGTTCACAACTCGCATGCATGCTCCTCACACCTCACCTTCTTTCTGGAACATACCAGACCTCCTTGCCCTTCCCAGCCCCCCACCCCCACCCCCACCCCATGAGGCTTTTGATCTCACACAGCACAGTGATATAAGGACACAATACTAGCTCTGGAATCAGACATATCTGGACCCAAGTTCCCACTGTGCCCTTTACCAGCTCTCTTGGCTTTGGGTGAATCATTTTCTGAACTATTTCTCCTTAAAAAAAAATGGGGTACCAAGTGCCTAGGGTCCCTGCATCACTAATGGAACATATGTAAAACACTCAGCTCCTCATAAAGTGCCCAGTACCTGAGTTATAACCCTTGCCATCATTCCCATCCTCTCCTACATCCCTGGGGGTGACTGCTAACTCAAGGGTTGACACTCTTTTCCCAGGGACAGAACTGCCCAGTCCTCCTTCTGTGTGGTTTAAAGCCAAATTTTTCCAGCACATCCTCCACTGGGTACCTATCCCAAATCCATCGGAAAACACCAGCTATGAAGTGGCCCTCATGAGGTAAGGAAAGTATGGGGGGGAGGGGTCACAACAGAGGGAGGTGGGGAGGGACTAGGTAATTACCTTAGTGAAATGAGACCAGAGGGACCCTGATATGTATCTACTGAATTGACAAGTACTGCTTGAGTGTCCTGTGAGCTTAGTGTGCTGGGAGTCCTGAGGTAAGCAGGCATTGATTGGCTCTTAGAGCTTTCCAGTCTTCTGGAAAAACATTCACAAAGGTAACTAAGAGAAAGGAAACAGGAGGCTACAAGGTAGACTAACATATCCTTCTAGGGGAATGAAATTTGAGCTACTCAGGCTCCTGTGTAGGAACCTTCTAGGCCACGGATGTCAGCAGGGACCTGGACCAAGGAAGAGGGAGACCCTTACAATTAGATGCCTGGACTAGAGGAACCCCGCCCTCCATCCAGGGCTGTTCCATTTCTGCTGCTGTGGGAGCATTCTACCCTGGCCTTTTGCTTCCCTCTTAAAGGGAGGGAGGTTTGGGTACAAACTGCCCCTCCAGTGCCTGCTCTGGTATCTCCTCAGGTACGGAAGCAGGCTCTGGAAGACAATTCCCAGCTGTAGCCAGGCCTTGGAGTTGTCCTGTGATCTCACCAACTTCACCCTGGACCTATACCACAGCAATGGCTACAGGGCCAAAGTCCGAGCAATAGACGGCAGCCAGCATTCCAACTGGACCCTCACCAAAACCCGCTTCACTCTGGATGAAGGTGCTTTGCCTCCCTGGACCTAGAGCATGGCCTTATTGGTCCCTTCTAGCCAGGAACTCCAGCCTAGGGCTTTTCTGTCTGTTCCCATCGCTTCTCACGTCAGCCAGACTTCTGGGTCCAAGAACTGGTTGCCTCAACAAATCTGAGTCAGAACTTTGGAGAAGGTGGCATGAAAATAGCAAAAGCTTCCTGAGATTTTAAAGGGAACCAGAGTTGTTTATCCTCTAGAAGGAAGGTCTTGGAGTGGGTTGGGGTGTCTGAGTCATGAGGACCAGGCTGGTGAAGTTGAAGTTTAAGGAGAGGCACTAAATCCATAAGCACTCAGGACAGGAAGCAGTGGGCAGTATTTAGATAAGGCTTGGCTCCTTATCAAGGCAAATCTCACAGGTCCTGCTTTTGAGGCCAGAAGATGCTACTGAAGAAAAGGCATGACTTCCTGGGTGGGGTGTGTGTAACAGAGGGATCAGCCTGACCACAGTGGAATTCTTCCATCCCTCTGGGCCTGCACAGGGTCAGAGTAAAAGGTGGGCTTACTCTGTAGAATTCAGAGGTCGCTGACTCCCAAATTAGGCTCACATGCCAGGACCTCCTAGGGAGAGGTTTTAAAATTTATATTTCTAGGGCCCAGACTAAGAAATTCAGATTCCCTGGGTACTGGTGAACCCATAGCATCTATAACATGCTTTCTAAGAAGTCCTTGTGTGGAGTAGGGTTGTAAACCAAAGACATAGGTTTTAGAGCAGGTGAGGCTTAAGCCTGGAGGCAGGCTGTGGATGTTGTCTCCTGCCTCAGCCTCATGCCCTCCCTGTACCTCTTTTACTCAGTGACTCTGACAGTGGATGGCGTGACCCTTGAGGCGCTCAACGGCTATATCTTTGGGACGATCCATCTCCCTGGATCCCAGGTGGCCCCTGAGGGCAACACATACCAAGACATCTTCGAATATTTCCGCACTTATACGATTGCCTTCCGTAAAGTGCCAGAACGAACGGTACGGGGTTCCCCAAGGCCACCAGGCCAGGGCTCATGGGCTGGAATCACCTTCATGTCTTACTGGGGAGCTTTGCACACACAGAAAAGAGAGGTCCTAAGGGTTCAGGAGGGAGCTAGCACGATCACAGCCTTCAAACCTGTATTCCCAAGAGATGGTGAGTAACTGCACAAGGCACGTGGCAGCTACTCATTTAGTATCTTCTTCCAGCTTATAGATAAGGAAATGAGACTGTGTAGTAGCTAGAGCCTATCCCTGCAATCAGGAATCTGTAAAATGTTTCACCTAGGTTGATTCTAGCCCCTTCTATGAAGAGCCTCCACTTCATAAAAGATACCCTTTGCTCTATTAAAATTAATGGGAAAATGACTCAGTAGGTAACCACTTGCCACATGCAAGCATGAGGACCTGAGTTCAGATCCCCAGAACCCATGTGAAGCTAGTTTATAATCCCAGTTGGTCCAACAGCAAGATGGAATGAGACAGCAAAATCCGAGGAAACTTGTGGGCCAGCTAGCCTGATATGTGCAGAGGTGAATAACAAAGAGACCCTGTCTCAAACAGACTGGAAGATGAGGACCAGTATCCGAGGTTGTCCTCTGACTTCCACACATGTACTGTGGCATGCATGCACCTGCACTCACACACATGAATATGCATGCATACATGCATACACAACACACACACACACACACACACATACACACACACACAAAGGAAAAGAAAAAGATTAGAACAAAATTGGTTTGTGTCCTTACAGAGATGTTGGGCTGCATTGACAATCACAGGACTTTTTATCTTAGCAAAAGGACTAAAGAGGCTTGGCTGGACCATCTCTTAAGGACCCTCTAAGGCTGGCTGACCTAGCAAGACCCCCTGTCCTGGGTCCTGGGTTCATCCCCAGCACTGCAGAAAACCACAAAAGGGCCCCTCCAGCTCTCAGCTTCTGTTCCATGCATGGAAAGATCGCTTATTGCTTTTCTTGTTTCCACTTCAGTTCAAAATAAAGATGGTTAATCGTGAGAACTTTAGCCTCTCATTCCCAGGAGAGGTGGGAGAGTTCTGTGTCAAGGTGATGCCAAATGTGGAATCCCGAGCTAACAAGGCGGAATGGTCGGAGGAACAGTGTTTACATCTCACCAAGCAGTGTGAGTGACCCAGGCTGCAGTCCAGGCAGTCCAGGAAATCAAGGTGGCGGGGGCCGGGAAGGGCCAGAACAATCCAGAAAGTCATGCTCAGGAGTATTGGTGCTGGCACTGGACCAAGAGCTTCTTCACAGAGCTGCCCTTTCTCATACAACCCAAAGGAGAGGTTGCCCCATCTTCCTTAGTCATTTCCCTAGGGAGTACCAAGATAGTAAAAAACTTAATTTTTTATTTTTATTTTTTGGTCTTTTTGAGACAGGGTCTCCCTGTAGGCCCAGCTGTCCTGGAATTCACTATGTAGACCAGGTTGGCCTTGAACTCACAGAGATCCGCCTGCCTCTGCCTCCCAAGTGCTGGGATTAAAGGTGTGCACCACCACGCCCAGTCTGACAAGTTGTCAGAATTGTGTGACAGGTTCACTTTCTTGCTGGCACCAGGCTCCAGCCTTTTGCTTTTCCTAGCATGAGACTCCTAAGGAAATGGCAATTTCTTGGAGATCATTGTTTCTATAGTCTGAGAACCAAAAGGGAGGGTACAGGTGTCTCTTTAGAATACCTTCATTCCTGCTGCACAGTTATTCTGGGGTCCTTCTACCTGAGCATAGCTGAATTTCCCAGGGACCTCCCCAGCACCCCTCTGTCAGTTTCACTAGTTCCTGTTTGGTCTTGTCCTGGGCTGTTCCTCCTACGAGCCAGGTTGCAAAGGGCTCCTCCCTGCCTTGCTTGTCCCAGAAAAAGCAGAGCTGAGCTGGCTTTTGACAGAGCTGCTGGAGTCAGCAGAACCCTCAGCCAAGGGTTCAGGGCTTTTTCCAAGGATGGAAAATCAGGCTGTGTCTTGCCTTTGAGAGACTTTCAGTCTGCTGACTGTCCAGAGGGAATCTTAACTAGCAAACCCTGGCAGCAAATTTAAGTGCCACACTGTGTTGAGTACATGTCCTGGAAGTGCCCTTTCTAGCAAACATGAAAATGACTCCTTATAGATCTGTAATAAATTTCATTGTATACAGGACACTGGGCAGCTCCTTATCATGGAAAGCCCACCACAGAAGTCACCAAGTGTATGTTGGGCAGCTCTAAGAGCTGCGTGTGTATTTATTCATCCTTCCATGAAGAAATGGTCTTGTTTGAATGTCAGCTTTACTAATTATGGACATATGACCTTGGACAAGTGACTTACTTAACCTTTCTGAGCCTTAAGATCCCAATCTGTAAAACAGGGTGATTGACCTCCTAAGGTTGTTACAAGGAGCAGTGCTGCAGGTAAAGTATTTGGTACATGATAAGTACCCTGTACTTGCAACCATCTTATGAGGCAGGAACAGTGGCTTTTCCCATCATGTAGATGAACAGAGTGGGACTCAGAAAGATTCAATATTTTGACCACAGTCCCACAACTAGTAAGGGGAGAAGCTAGGATTCAAACCCAGATCTAGCTGCTTCAAAGACTCTATTTTTACCTGCTGTATCCCCTTGCCTCAGTATCCCATCGTGTACAGGGGGCTGGGGACAGAATTGGTGTGTACTGCAGGAATCCTTCAAGGCTGACATTTCTGGGAACATAGATACCTCTAGAGCTGTGACCTATCAGTTGCCTGTGGGAATGACCTGGGGCCCATTCACTGAGTGGGTTCTGATCATAGCTGAGGGATCTCTTGGGATTGTCCCACAAATGCATCTCTCTGGGCCTGCAGATTTCACGGTGACCAACCTCAGTATCATCTTCACTTCCATCCTGCTATTTAGTGGAGCCCTGGTCTGCCTGGCCCTCCAGCTCTATGTGCGGCGCCGGGGGAAGCTACCTGCAGTCCTGGTGAGTGATCTGCCCTTCCCAGGTGCTTGTATGATGGGACACCCTTGCCTAGCACCATGGGAACAGGGGAGCAAGCAAACACAAGCCTCAGAACAGTGCCTCTGAGTAACCCAGAGACAACACATACATGCTGAGTAATCACAATTTCAAAAGCTGCAAAGCGTTTTGTTATCTACTGAGAATGGCTTGTGGACCAGCCCCTGGGCATCATGAGGTACCGATCATTGCCTTCATTCTACAAGGCACAGAGAGGTTGTTCCCATGTGCAGGGTCACACAGCTGGGAAGAATGGGGAATGTTTGGCATCATCCCACCCTAGTGATGCTGAGGGTTGCATCTGCAGGAAAGGAAGAAAGGCTAGAGCAGTCAGAGGGAAGGGAGCAGAGTGGAGAGCTGACCTGGAGAAGAGGGAACTTGAGGGGGAGACCAGGACCTATTTCCCCTCCAAGTTGGGAAGCTTGTATGGCAAACCAGCCCCTAGAAACCATCCTGCACAAACAGCAGCACTTCCAAACCTCTGCTTGCCCCTGGTCTGTCTTAGAGGTGGCCAGGCACGGCCCCTGGAGCCTGTAGTGGGCATTTCTGGGTAATAGATGGCTGAAGGCTCAGCTAATAAAGACCTAGTCTAGCCAGGCACTGGGAGTCTTTGGGGTATTTAGGAAAAATAGAGAGGCAAAGGCTCTTAGTAAAATCTGCAGTGTGTGCGTGTGTGAGTGCATGCATGCGTGCGTGCGTGCGTGCGTGCGTGCGTGCGTGTGTGTGTGTGTGTGTATGTGTAATGGCCTAATCAGAACCTTTGTCCAGGCAAGGAAGAACCCTGTCCCCAGCTCAGTGTTACAGCTGGTAAAGAAGTATATGGAAGAGAAGGGACAGGCAGCCCTTACAGCTCTCAGGGGTTTTATAGTTTGTCCATGTGTCTAGCTGAAGTTGCTCCTCACCATCTTTTTCTGTGCTTCTGGGAGATTCAACCAGACACATACCAGTGGCCTGATGCACAAGCACTTTGAGAGCGTACTCTATTCTGGGTCTGGTACCTGGATGGCAGTTTGGGGATGAAAGAAACAAATGCACCCTGGAGCCTGACCCTGAGGAGACTAGGAGGGAGGGAGGGTGGTCCTGGTGCCCTAGACAGGGGACTTTTAGCTGGAGCCCAGGAGAAGTGTCAGGAGTTGAGAAGTAGGCTTTGAGCTAGTTACAGAGCACCTCCATGTGCAAATGTTCTCTGTGCGGAAGCTGACTAATATGGCTCCAAGGGGATCCCTAGGATAGGATTGCAGCCAGCTCCAGCCAAGTGTAAAAGATTAATGCAAAGCAGTGAAATAGATGCCAAGTGCCCAGAGATACAGGCAGCTGATGGCTTTGGTTCTTCTGGATCTGTGAGTCACAATATTACGTGTCCTTTCGGGCTCTTCTCCTGAAAATTAAAGCAGCCCAGTGCTTCTGAGCAGCTGCTGCTGGTTTTAGAAGTAACTGCTGTGAGAGCTCCCTGGCAGGTTCCTTAGCTTGTTTTCAACCATTGGCTGGCTTGAACTGATCTTCCAACAGCCCATCAAGGTATTTGGTTTAGACCATAGGAGTTCTCTCCTTCTGAACAGCTGAGTGTAAACGCCATGCTCGTCCTTTGTTGCTGTGTGACTTGGTGCACGTCATGTAACTTCTCTGAGCGTCCAGTTTCTCCTTTAGGACACAGAGAGTACAAGTCAACTCAGCATGTACTTATTGCCTTCTACGTAACCTGCATGTTTCTAAGCACTTTCCATGCTTAATCATGAGGAGGCCCATGTAGGCATTAATTCCATTCCTGGAGAAGGAACTGACGCAGAGAGAAGATAAGGAATCTGGCCCAGTGACAAAGCTAATAAGAGATAGATCACCACCACCAATCACTGTGATATTAACAGGGACACAGCCAAAAAGAGTTGTTGCATTGAAGTCATGAAATGCCAAGCAAATGAGAAATAGAAGAGTCAGTCAGTTAGGCAGTCAACAAACCTCTCAGTCCCTACTAGTTTGAGTTCAGCTTAGGCCCTTAAACAGAATAATGAGTGGATGAATGTGTGTATGGAGGGGGTCAGTAAACAATTGTAGGAGCTAAGTGGCAGAAGTATGCACAGTTAACACAGAGACAGAGAACAGCTGCAGCACTGATTTGGCAAGAAAGTCTGAAGAGGTGACACTGAGCTGAATGAGGAGGAGGACACAGCCATGTGGAGTGCTGACAGAAGGGTATTTTAAGCAGAGGAGTTGGCATGTGCAAAGGTCCTGAGACAGGGCTACTCTTACTGTGTTCTGGACAGAAAGAACAGCGCTGGGGCTGGGGCCGGGGAGTGAACAGAAGAGGGTTAAATGACATCCCCAGGACACTTGGCAGTTAGGGGGAAGCAGGTTTTTGACTGCTAGCTACAAAATGTCAAGGATGGTAGAACAATAGAACAGAGTAGACCATGGCACACAGATATTAAGTATTCCTAGTTTCCGATATTTCAGATCTACACACAGATTCTTAGATATCTATTTCTTACTTGGGATCGTTGTCAAGGGAACAGTTTGAAACGCAGTTTGGGATGGACCTGGATTTTCAAGCCTCATCCAGGTTGCAAAGCTTCATGGGTGGAACATCCAAGAGCTTTCACCATCCCAGCAATCCCCTGGGTCGGGGTATACAAGGTTATGCACCTGCCTGGGACAAACTGTGAAGTGCCCCGGGAGAAAAGTCTGATGCCATCATGAACCTGCCTGGGTGCTGCAGACCCCTCTGCAGCTGCCTCATAGCCCTTGGCTTCACCTGACACCCGGGGAGGGGCCCTGGAGGTGGCTAGCCCCATCTCACTACATTATTTACTTTTCTCATTGCTGTGACAAGCTACATGACAAGAGCCATTTAAGGAAGGAATGGTTTGTTTTGGCTCATGTTTGAGGGTTCAGTCCATCCTGGCAGGAAGGCGTGGCGGCAGGAGAGAGAGGCAGCTGGTCACACCGCATCCAGTCAGGAAGCAGAGGGAGATGAATGCTGATGCTCAGCTCACCTTCTCCTCCTTACTCCAGCCCATGGGATAGTGTCAGGCACGTTCAGATCTTCTGACCTCAGTTTAACCTCTCTGGTTCATCCCTCATAGGGGTGTGTTTCTATGGTGGTTCTCAATACCAAGTCAGTAAAGAGTAATTATCACATTCACCCTGCCTCTCTTCTGCAGATCTTCGAGAAGACCAGCCCTTTCTTCCTGGTCAACTTTCCCTGCCCTGACACTTACAACACCATCCACATCTTAGACCTGGTGACCTTCCAGAAGGTGTCACCAGAGCTGAAGGACTCAGACCTTCATGGCAGCACAGACAGTGGCTTTGGCAGTGGCAAGCCATCACTGCAGACTGAAAAGCCCCAATTCCTCCTCCCTGGCCCACACCCCCAGACACAGGAGGCTCTGGGAAAGGGGGAACCCCCAGAGCTGCAGGACAGCCATAGTGATGGCAGCAGCGACAGCACAGACAGTGGGATCTGCCTGCAGGAACCCAGCTTACACCCCAGCACAAGACCTACCTGGGAGCAGCAGGTTGTGGGCACCAGCCAGGGCCAAGATGACAGTGGCATTGGCCTAGTTCCAAACTCTGAAGGACAGCCTGAGCATACAAAAAGTGGCTCTCACTTGGGACATGTCAGTCTACTAGGGCCTGCAGTCCCTGAGGAAGAAGCACCAGCTGTGGTGGCAGTCCAGGGCTACCTGAAACAGACTAGATACACGGAAGACATGACAAACCCAACAGGCTGCCTGGAGGAAGAGGTTTCCTTGATAGATGCTTTTGACCCTAAACTGAGGACGTGCTTGCAAGCCGAGTCAGATTGGCCTTCCCTGGCTCTGGCCAAAGGTTATTTGAAACAGGATACCCCAGGGATGACTCTGGTTCCCACGGGGACCCCAGGTGAACACTGGAATCAACTGCCTGAAGAGTGGCCACTCCTGGTCTTACCTAGCTGTGAAGACCCCAACACAGTTAGCTGGAGTTTTGCCCATGATCCTGCCCCTCTAGACTGTGTGGCAGCCCCCGGTGGCCTCCTGGGCAGCTTTGATTCCAACCTGGTCGCCCTGCCGCTGATCTCCAGCCTACACACAGAGGATTGACATGGGTGCAGGGCTGTTTGGATTTCAGCCATTCTTGCGCCTCTGCCTAGACCAGGTGGAGGGCTCCAGGGTCAAAGAAATACGTGGTCACTTTTCTGTTGCTGGCTGTGCTCCACAGAGCAAGATGAGGCCATCTTGCTGGCAAGTGCCCAGTATATAGGTGGCTGTGTGAATTCTGCTGAGAGAGACCCTTCAGACTCCAGCAGAGCTGAGCATGGTGGGCAGAGATCTCCTCCTCCTTGGGGCTCCTTCCTGTTCTGTAAAGATCCTGTGCTGTGTTTAGGGGAACCCTGGGCTTTCTGGAGCTGTGGTATGGCTGCCAGGCTAAAGTCAGCTCAGCCCAAATGCCTACCGAGAGGATGGAATGTCTGTCCTGCTGCTAGGTGTAGAAGGGGTTTGAGGGGGAAAGGAAGGAGTTTGATCTCGTCACATGGAGAGGCTCCCCTGATGGCAGTCTACTTGGGCAGGGAGCTTGTCACTAGGAGATCTTGAGGTACTAGAGACTCATCACCCAGTCCAAGAACCGCAGGGACAAAAGGGGTTGAGACACATAACTTGTCCCTTTTGTAGGGTGCCTCTGCCATCTATCTGCAGACATTTCCCTCTTTCCAACAAACACAGCGGTGTCACCCTGGGGTACTTGAAGTGGTTTAAGGCACTTGCCATCACTTCTTACTGTTCACCATTTTGCTGACAAACCAGATAAGCTGTGGTTGTCTGTGTTAGACAACCGCCCTTCAGGCAGCCCCTGCACTTGGGCACTGGCTCAACCTGGCCCCAGAGAGTCAGGGTTGGGACCCATATATGTATTTGCTGCTAATGTCCAGCTACAGACCCAGAGAATACGGGGCTGGGCTGGCATCTCCGTGTTCAGCTGTGTGAGGCCAGCAGCTTCTCAGGGGTCTGAAATAAGGACCGAATATTTAGAGGGTCCCTCATGATGAATGTTAGCAAAGCTAGCACTGGAGGTGATATTTTAGGCTCTGCCAACCTCTGGGCTGGGAGGAAGTGGACTCCGGAACCCATCTGCCCGCAACCAGCTTCCTCTTCATGCCAAAGGCTCAGAGATCTTGGGGGAGCCTAGGGCCTTGTGCCAGGAGAGCTGCCAGTCACTGGAGCTCTGAGGTGGCAGATGTGGATCCTGTTTCCTCATACTAAATTTGAGACCTATCTTTAAACAAAGGCAGTTTGTGGTCCCCAAGCAAAGATGCTGAGAGGAAAGACAGGCCTGCTGATGTCCCCCCAGAGCCATTTCCTGGCCGGGAGTTTCTCCAAAAGCAGACCCAGGGAAAGCCAGCCATGAGCCCTGCCATCCTACCAAGAAGGTCATAATGACAGTCTGATAACAGAGTTCCCTCTGATGTTGGGAGAACTCCTTAAGATTCCCTTGGAACCTTTATTTATTTATTTTCCTTACCTATTTATTGAAGAGGCAGCATATCAGAGGCACAGAGCTCTAGGTCTCTCAGGAGCCCTGAGGCCTAGTTCTGACTGTGCTGTTTTAGCTGTGTGACCTTGGGCAAGTCACGCTTCCTCTTCAGGCCTCAGTTTCCTTGTCTGTAAAACTGGGAAAGTGCCTGACATCTAATTCCTAGGGGTATTTGATCCCACTGAGAAAATGGATGTGAATATGCCTTACACAGTTGAATGAATGGTATGTGTTTTTCATTCCAATAAATTCTCAGGAATCTTGTGAAAGTGATCAGGTTTCTCATGACATCATGGAGGATTGGCAATGATAATGAATAAGGTGTGTGATGTACTTTAAGGATATAGGACTGACTATGTGGGCTCCAGCCAAACCCAACTTCAACATGAACTGCTCATGACCTTGAGAAAGGCAGTATCCTCTCATGGCTTCCAATTCCCCTTGGATGGCATGGGGGTGACACGTGTCATGGTGATGTCATGAGGTTAAATGAGATGGTGACTGAATACAAAAGAACTGGTGTTCTACGAGTAAACTGCTGCCATGGCTGCTAAGACCATAAAGAGAGATAGAGACTGTTCTCCCCACCACCACCCTTGGAAGCAGGTGGGAAAAAAAAGTCTACAGAGGTTCCTTCAGAAGACTGAAATGATAGAAAGTTCACTCGGTTTGGAATGTCAGTTCTGATACTGTGGAACCTGTTAGGCCCTCCCTTCTAGGAAGTTGGTTAGCCAGACCTCTGGGGAACCCTGTACCCATTCACCTTACCCTGGTTCCCATAGGGCAGAAGCTGCCTGAATTCTGTTCTACCTTGGAGGCACCCTGGTTCTCATAGGGCAGAAGCTGTCTGAATTCAGTTCTAAAGGCACTTTCTACAAAATGATATGTGGGTTTGACATATCTCCCTGAGCTTAGTCCCATGGATACAGCGAACCCGGGACCTGTGAGTCTCAGGTGTCTGTGTTTTGCCCCAGCCTGCATCCCTTAGGAGGTGACAGAGATGCCTCATCTCTTTCCCCCTAACTGCCAACACACCCCCACCCTTTCATTCTGAGGCAGGAAGCCATTCTGGAGAGGTGCCTCTCCCACCAGGTAGAACCTGGACATACTTCCACCCTGGGGGTCTCTTTGGTAGGACTGGAAAGAGATGTAAGATGGTCACTCCCTCCTGGAAATGGTTGGTGATAGCTTCTAACCTGCTGGAAAAGCCCCTGAGGATGGTGGAATGGAGGTTGACCATTGGATATCTAGAAGGCTCAGATTACAAGAGGAGGAATTGTGCTTCTAGGAAGAACAAGGCCCAGTTTGGTTAAAGACACAATGTGAGTAGCAAGCCTGGAGGACAAAATGGACAGAAGATGTGGCCCTTTGTGGAAAGGGTGAGTTGGTTGGTTCCTCAGAGCAGCTAGGGCCTTGGGGAAGCCTAGAGAACTCTTCCAGGCAGTGGCTAATACAACACTTTAGGCTTCTCTGGAATTCAGAATAAAGTCCCCAACAGAAGGCCCAATTGTTCTTCAGCTGAGCCACCTCCTTCAAGGGCTTTTCCAGGCTGAGGAATGTGTGATTCTGGGTTTCTGTGAGCAAACGGAACTTCCTCTTACTGGAAAGAGGGGAAATAGGCTTACACCGACAGAAGAGGAAATTCTGTTGAACTGTGCTTTCCCAAGTTTGTAAATAGCTGTAGTCAAGGGCCTGCCAAGTGCCCCGCCCTGCCCCCCCCAAATCTCATCTGCCCTATTCACACAATGACAGAATGCACAGCCTCCTAAGAAGTCAGGTCACAGTGGGCTTACAAAATATTCAGCACCCCAAGAGGTTGGGTCCCCCCCACAGAGCCCACATTAGGTCTACAGAACACTCAGTACCCCCAAGAGGTTGGGTTCCCCCACAGAGCCCACATTAGGTCTACAGAACACTCAGTACCCCCAAGAGGCTGGGTTCCACCCACAGAGCCCATACTGCTCATACGAACACTCAGAGCCCATATTGTACCTGCACCACTGGGTGGAAGTTCTCTAGTCCCCACATGTCAAGGGCAGAGAAAGTGGAGGCGGCGCTGATGCCTGCTTGGGATAGCACAGTAACCCTGAAAGACACATCCAGGCAACCGACTAAAGCTCGATATTATCGAACCCCCACAGAGAGGACACCAGATACTGGGAAGCTTGACTCACTGTTTCCTGTAGTGTTCATGGGTTTGAGGGTTTCTTTCAAAGCAAACCCACAATTTAAAATTAAGTATAGTGTTATTAATGACCTACAGAACCTTTCCTCACTATCAGATTGATCTGAGCTTTGTTCAGTTTCCCATAAACCTTTAAGGAGGGTCCTGGGACCCTGCAAACACAAGGAAGGACTAGGCAGGATGAAATCAGTTTTTTTTTTTTAATGGCTCTAACTAAAGCCCAATTCACACAACAGAAGAAGTGAGGGAGGAGGCAGGGGGACCTGTTGTAGTTAGTATTTCATTTCTTTTTTTTTTTCTACATTCTATTTATTTATTGTATGTTTGAGTGCCTGTGAGCACATGCCAGGACAGCCTGCTGGAGTTAGTTCTCTCCTTCCACCATATGGATTCCAGGGATTGAACTCAGGTCATCAGGCTTGCTTCAAGTGCTTTAACTTGCTGAGCCATCTTGCTGTCAGCCCAGCATTTCATTTCTTCAACAATCACCTACTGTGTGCCAGATGTGGCATTCAGCCTTTGCTTCATGGAGGAGGCCACCTGGGTATAAAGTGGCAATAAATGTCACCTTCCATGATTAAGTGACATGAGAGAAACCAATGTTCTACACTAAGGATGAGGCAGGAAGCAGAGATGGTGGAAGGCTGCCTTAGCTCTGACTATAACAGGTCACACAGCCTGGCAGGGGCTTTAACCACAAATAGTCTGGATGCTGAGAAGTCCAGATCAAGGTACCAGCTAATTCAGTTCCTACTGAGCACCCTCTTCCTTGTCTACAGGTGCCTTGGAGCTGTGGCCTCATTTGTGTAGAGAGAAAGAGATCTCTAGTCTCTTCCTCTTGTGACATCACTAAACCCATCATGGTTCTCCATCCCCATGACCTCATGAAACCTAATAACACCCCCAGTAGCCTCATCTCCAAACATCATCACATTGGGGGGGTAAGGTTTCAACAAATGAGTTGGTGGGGAGACAATATTCAGCCTATTACAGATGCTTGCATGTATACATGGATCAGGGGAAGTGATTGAGAGAAGAAGGGGAAGATTCAAAGGACACTTTAAACAGAGTTGACAGACAGGGTGACAGGCCGGAAAGAGTCAAGTGCTACTGGCACTGGAACTTGATGGTGAGCAGCACACAACGTGGAAGGGAAAACATGGTGTACGGGGGTCAGAGGGAGGATTCAGGAGATGCTGAGCTCTGGGTTATTTGTGTCACACAGAGGAAAGGTCTTTCAGCATTGGAAAGACAGGTCTGGTACCTGGTTAGGACTCTGGACTGGGGATTTTGAGGTGAGATCTCTGTGTTCTCTGCAACTTGCAACAGTGTGGAGATGAAACGGGTCTGGAGAAGATTCCTGACCTCCTGCAGCCTGTCTACTCAGGACATCCACCTGACTCCTGTCTCTAGGAAAATATCCTGTTGGCATCTAGCATGTCTCAGGGATCTTTAGACAGTCACAGCCCATCACTAGGGCATGAGATAACAGCTGAGGGATTCCTTTAGTGAATTAACCCATCTGAAGAACCAAGAAACTCTGGAGTAGGCACAAGAGTGGACACAGGTATGTGGCTGGCAAAGTTTACGCGAGGGTGCCACACCTGTATGTCTCAACCTGCACAGATATGAGGAGTTCCTGGAGGCTACGGCCTCATGGTGGTCCTGGCGAGAACAGCACATCCGTCAGGGTGCTGTTACTTGGTTATCCCAGATCTGACAGTGTCTCCTGTCTTCCACTTCCCACACCTTCCTTCCCCATTCCACAGGGAAGAGTTTGTCACCATTTGCATCAGAAGGACCTGGGGTATCTGCCTTCTGAGACGTTTCCCTGAAGCCCAGACATTTTTTGTTGAAGATTTATTTTAATTATGTGTACTTGTGTGTGTATGTATGGGTATGTCCACATAAATGCAGGTACCCATGGAGGTCAGCAAAAGGTGTCAGGATCCCCTGGAGTTGGAGCCACAGGTGGTTGTAAGCCACCCAACTTGGGTGCTAGGAATCAAATTCAGCACTATTAACTGTTGAACCATCTCACTAGCCCAGAACCAGTATTCCTGGATGCTGGTTCCCAGGAACCTGCTTAGGAAGTGAGTTACAGGTGATTCTGACATGCCTGAGGGTAAACTACTCCCTTAGGAAGTAACTTAATGATTGGCTGCTTTTAAAATCCAACCCTTCCCTCTCCAGTGCTCCTTAAATGGCATCACCTAGTCCATCCATGCCTTCAAGTCATCTGGGTATTGATGACTTCCAAGTGCCCAAGCAGGATTTCCCCCAAACTCTACTCAGCTACTTCCTCTAGCATAATTATATCTCCGTATAAATGTCTCTAACGGCACTCTTGATTACTCTACATGCAAGCTGGTCCCTTCCCATCTTCCCCCTGGAGTAAAATGGCACCACCAGCCTCCTGGTATAGGCCCAAACCCAGGAGTCATTCCTACCTGTACCACTTCTAACCCATCAGCTACCTTCCAGACAGATGGTGACTCCAGTCACGTACTCTCCCCACTTCCTGCCACTGTCAACTTATTCAAATCCATTGTCACCTCTCCCTTGGACCAATTGAGTCTCTGTATGTTCCCTCTGCTTTCTTAGCTAGCTCTGTGCCATTGCCAGCCTGAACTGATGCAGGGGGCTGCCTGCACTGGACCAGGAGGGACAGATGCCATGCAACGGGCATGGAAGATGAGACATTGCCAGTACTGAAGAATCTGGAGCCCACCCAGAGATGGACAGTCTGTTGGGGCATAAGAGGTACCTGTGGTAGGTACTGTGATGGAGGTGGATGTGAAGGATCTACAACATGTACCCCAGGGGCATCCAGCCCAATAGATATGTTCTGGGAGGACTCCTTGGAAAAGACAAGCCAAGCATTCAGAAAACTTCCTAGCCAGTGCCAACTTCTTCCTTCCTTTCACAATCACACTGAAAGAGCAGTTCCACTCAGTGATTCCATCTGCTGTACTGGAAACTCCAGGGACACCCTGCTCATGGTGCTTCATATGTGAATGGCACCCCTGCAGCTGTGCAGCCTCTTGCCCCTGGACTTACCAGTCCTCAACACACCAGATCTCATCTCATGTCTCCCTTCCTTCCCTGAAGGTGCCCCATGAGGCCTCCACAGACTCCTGCTTCCTGGTGACTTCCAACCCACACTCATTCCTTCATTGCTCAGTCATTCAGTTCACCTTTTCCATGTCTTCAAACTGGAATCATCACTTTCTCCTTTATTTATTATTTTTATGTGTATGAGTATTTGCCTGCATGTATATAAGTGTACCACATGTGTATAGTGCCTACAGAGGCCAGAAGAGGGTATCAGATCCCCTGGAAGTGGAGTTACCGATGGTTGTTAACCGCCATGTGAGTGCTGGGAATTGAACCTGGGTCCTCTTGAAGAATAGTAAGTGTTCTTAACTGCTGAGCCCTCTGTCCAGCCCAACTTTCTCCTTCTTAGTTTTGATAATATCTAGAGCTTCCCATCCTGATTAATGGCACTTCCACTCACAAGGCTGTGGGGGTCATGCAGATCCTGCCGAATGGTCTGTCAGCCTCACCTCTTCAGCAGCCCTGCAGCTATCCTATCCTCCATCCTTGTTCATTCTGAGTCCTCATCAACCCTTACTGGGACCACTGGACACAGATTTCCAAAGGTCAATTTCTTTACTTCCAGCATCCCTTGCCCCTAAGTAACCTTCCCTACTGTTGACTGAACTGAGGAGTGGAAATGCACATTTGAGCTTTGAATTCCATTGCCAAGCCTGTAAGACAACACTCAAAGCTTTTACTTAAGCCAGAATGTTCTTTAAGATCCCCATCCACACACCCCCACTTCCTGTCCAGTCTCATTCCCTTTCACATCCTCACCTGCCTTCCCCCAGCATGCCATGCTGTTCTTGCCTCTGTGCATTCCAGTTCCTCATCCCAAAATGTTCTTCTCCTACTTTGCTGCTTCAAGGCTGCTCAAGTATCCTCCTCTGCAAAGCCTCTCTGGGCCAATCAGACCCAGTGTGCGCTTCTTCTAATACGTAACTTGTCACTGTACCATCATTCAGGGACCAGCTCATTATTTTAAATGAGAAGGTAAGTGTGAAGCATCCCTTGGTGCTTTCTGTGCCTGGAACAGTGAAATACCTTGTAGGTTCTAGAGGCACATCTACTGAAGTCAATGGAAAGGCATGAAATATGTGATCTATTATGCTCAGTGGATATGAGAAGGCTCCAACATGGAGGTCTGTGGCAGGCAATAGAAGTTATGAGCCCATGATTCAAGGCCAGCAAAGAGTCGGCATAGGTAACAGAGCTTGGGTGTTGTAGGAACTCAGGGCTTCAGACCAAACAGGAGACCTAAAGCAACAGAATACAGCCCCTAGACAGGGTGAAGGATCTTCGAGCCATTCAGCATGCATTTGCTCCCTTCTTAGGCAAGCAGTCATTGAGCACTGACCCTAGCCAGGCCCTCTGGGACTATGACAGGCAACCAGATATGATCTTTCTCCTGGCTCAGTTCTGAACACACACACCACACTCCATTCACCTTTTCCCCACTCTCACCCAAGCACTGAAGTTACCCACTGTGAAACTGCCTCACAGCTGGAAGAAACCTCAAAGCTCTCTAGGCCAGTGGCAGCCTTATACAAACAAGTCCTCTGGGGCCCAGAGCATCTACCCATCATCTCTAAGGGGAAGGACCTGGACTAAATAGATGAGGGTTTTTCCACTTTCCGCCTATCTTCCTCCCAGTGGCTCTTGGCTTCTGTATGAGCAATCTCATTTAAGGCTTTGGGGAAGGAAGGGAAGCCCATGGCTCTGCAGGAGACCGAATGGGGTAAGAGATAGGAAGGCATGGAAGGTTGGGAAGGGCGGAGTCCACCACAGCCTTGGCCTCCAGCGCTGCCCCACCTGTTGTTTTGCTGGACTGCTGCTCCTCTGGGCAAGCAAAACATTTTCACTTCTGGTCCCCAAGTGTGAGAATTCACTAAGCCACTGGCTTCCTGTTTTGTACCGGAGCCGCTCAAAGATTACCACTTCTAGCTGTTTTTTGATCACTAAGCAGTTTTTAAAAATAAAATAATGGTACTTCATCCGTTCCTGCTCTGAGCTTCTCTAAGCCTTGGAGCATAGAAAGGGACACCATAGACAGTGGCTGCCTAGTTCCCATCACCCAGCTTCTTTTGCTGCTGCTGGCTTGGGACAAGGCCATGCAGACTCAAAGGAGTTTTGTGGGTTTTTAAAAACACTTTTATTGGATTCTTTGAGAATTTTATACAATGTATTTTAATAATATTCAGATCCCCTCCCCCACCTCCATTCCCACCCAACCTCCCCACAGACTTCATGTCCTCTATTATTTTTTTAATATTTTAATATTATTTTTATTTTATGTGTATGCATTGATTGCTTGCATGTAGGTAAGTGCACTCCTGTCATGCAATGCCCTTAGAGGAGAGAAGAGACTGTCGGATCCCCTGGAACTGGAATTACAGACAGTTGTTAGCTACCACGTGGGTGCTTGGATTCGAACCCAGGTCTTCTGCAAGGACAGTGTTCTTGACCGCTGAGCCATCACTCCAGCCCTATTATTATTTTTTTAAGGTCTATCCAGTCTAATGTGTGTCCTCAAATGCTTTTGAGTGTGGTCCATCCCCGGGAGCCTGGTCAACCTACATGGTATCACACCCTTAAAGAAAATTGATTCTCCCTCTCCCAGCAGCTATCAGTTGTCCATAGTTCCTCAGCCAGGGTTGGGGCTTCTTGCCCACCTTCCTCCCTCTATGCTGGGAGTTTGTCTGGCTTGAACTTGCATAGATCTTATGCATGCTGTCATAATTACTGTGTGATCATATGCATAACTGCCCTACTGTCTGGAAACCACCATTTCCTTGTAGTCATCCACCACCTCGGGCTCTGTTCTACTTTTCCTCTCCATTGCTGACATAAAAAAATTGACCAAAACCAACTTTAGGGAGAAAAAGAGTTTATTTTCTCTTACATCTCCCAGGTCATAGTTCATCACTAAGGGAACTCAGGGCAGGAACCTGGAGGCAGGAGCTGAAGCACAGACCATGGAGGAGAGCTGCTTACTGGCTTGCTTCCTTGGCCTGTGCTCAACCTGCTTTCTAATGCAACACAGAACCACCTATCCAGGGGTGGCACTGCCCACAGTGGGCTTGGCCCTCCAACATCACTCAACAATCAAGAAAATGCCCCACAGACATGGCCACAGGCCAGTCCAATGGAGACAATTCCCAGTTGAGGTCCCCTCTAACCAGGTGTGTCAAGTTGACAACTAAAGCTGTCCAGTACAGCTATCCAACGAATCTTTCCACTACTACTACCCCCTTCTTAAAGAAGATTCTATGATTTCAGTCATCACTTAGGTTGTCCCTTACATAGAAGACCTTGACTTCCAGGTGTGCTCTTCTCTAGAAAGGTATCTGATCATAAACACAGGATCATATGTGGTTAAGGATGGGAAAGGAAAAATCTCCAAGTGTTGATTTTTAGAGCACCAGTCACAGGCCAGGCCTAGAGCAATGCATAAGATACCCTAAAGAGACCAAGAACTTTCTTCACATAGTTTCCTGAGAAGTTGCTGCCTCTAACCAGAACTACACAAGGCCCCCCAGGAAACTCAGAAGAGATGCAAAGTCTAACTCTGTCTGCAGGAATTCTCATCATATAGGAGAGAACAGGTTAATCTCCTGAGAGACTGCACATCCTATAGGGCCTAACCAAGTTCCTGGAGGAATAGAAGAAATGAATGAATGAATGAATGAATGAAGTTATGGGAGCCAGAGGATATTTATATTAAAATCAGCAGAGAACATGGTTCATGGGTCTTGAAGAAGGCTAATCTGAGCCACTCTGAAGAATGGGCAGAACATGGTGATTTGGAAGTCAAGGAAGGAGTAAAAAGCAAAAGGAGGAGTGGAGAGTCAGTGAACGAGAAGCTCAGAGCTGAGGGTGGTGCCTCAGGATAGCTGAGCCCTAAGACCCCCATTCCTCACTCCAGGAAATCTAGAAAGAGGTTAGAGTTACATCCTTGGAGGCCGAGGGTGATAGGGGAGCTGCAGCTCGGACTGATGCTCCAAGTCACTGACCAAGGATCTTAAGGAAAATAAATTATTGCCCAGCTTTCAGTAGATAATTTTCCTATACCTGAGCCTTTGCTTCCCCTCTCATGAGGCTGAAGTAAGACTGGGGGCCTGGAGCCCCTGCCCTGTACCAGTGTGTGCCCAGCAAACATTAGTGTTCATCTATCAGGTACAGAGTGGCTTGCTTGGGAATGGGAGACAGGGAGGGAGTCTTTGGACAGTCTTTGATTCTGCCAGATCTCTGTGAAGTTTAGGAAAGACGAGTAGGCATGTCAAAGAACCTTATCAGTCACCTTTTAACACACACCTCCTAAATTAGAGTTAAGACTTCACACTGTATTTGTATCTTTCAACTATTTATTGAGTACCTACAATGTGCCCTGCATATGATAAACAGAGATTAAATTTTTCTTTTTAATAAACAAGGTAAGAGCCAAGAGGAGCCTTAGAGAAACAGATTAATCTTTGGCTTTCTTGATGTTGAAATAGATGCCCAGATAAGTGGAGTGACTAGCCTATGGCCACACAGCACTGCAGGACAGAGAGAGAACCAGGTCCTTTTCTACCATGTTCAGTCCTTACTCCACTAAGCCCTGAGGTAAGGCTGTGTCTCTGAGGCCACAGACTCTGCTCAGGCTCCAGTATGACCAATGGGCAGCTGGGCAGCCCTGGACAAGTCAAGCCACTTCTCTGAACCTTTTGGTCTCCCTCTATATAAAGTGGGTCGATAATAATCCCTGTGTCACAGGGTGGCCACAGGGCTCTAAATGCAGTAACATGTATGAAAATGGACTGTATAAGCAGTCTGGTCCTCCACAGGCTGCTGAGTACTCTTTCCCGAACAAGATTGCCTGCCATTTCTTCTTAATGAGCACTTATTAAGTTTATTTATTGTGCTTTATTTGAGGGGTTATTAGAGAGCTCCGGCTACAAGAGGCTCAGCCTGGTTGGGGTTTTTTCACATGGAAAAAACATGATCCTCTGCAATAGGGATCAAAATCAGTAGTGTCTGCCAGGTGTGGTGGCATTTGCCTTTAATTCCAGCACTCAGGAGGCAGAAGCAGAGGCAGGCAGATTTCTGTGAGTTGGAGGCCAACCTAGTCTACATAGCAAGTTCCAAGTCAGTCAGGACAGACTACATAATAAAACTCTGGGGGGAGGTCTAGATGTCTTGTCTTGAATCCTGAGGAAAGTTACAGGAAAGAGGAAAGACAGGACTTGATGTTAATTGGGTCTAGGTGTGGCTAGAAGGGGGTGGAGGGAGGAGGACAGACCTGCCAAGGGCACCAGAGAGGAACCGTGGCAGAGAAATCTCAGTAGGCAGCCCCAGGACAGCAGGCCCTCCAGTGGGATGAGGAAGGTTAAGAGGAGGGAAAGGGAGTACTACAGAGGCCTGACATGGCCAAGGATCTGAGTGCCCAGCCCCCACAGACCTATAGCTGGATATTTACTCTTTTCTGAGGAAGCTGGAATCTGCTCCTTCAGAGTCCTCAACAGAGGAGTCCTAGGGTGGGGCCCAGTGTCCAGAGTGAAGAAAACTGTGCTACACTGTGGGCCTGAGGAAGTAAGGAAAACGAGGGGGCGCAAAGGGAACGCAGATCGCGTCAGAGGGCCCTGAAAGAGGAAGCAGCATATTCTCGGTTCTGCTTTTGAGGATGGGAAATACCCTCCTCTCTCCCAGCCCTGGACAGATGTCCCTGTGTCCTCACCTGAAGCCACCTGACCTGGGGCCAGGACTACCTGGGACCCAAGTCTCATTCTCTTTAGAGGTTTTGCCAAGGTCACTGAGTCCTGAGCATTTCTGAGGACGTAGGTGATCCACACTGAGCAGGGCATAGTTGAGCTTGTTACTGGGGCCGAACAAGGTTCCAAAAGGGGACGTCAAGGCTGGTATCCAAGGAAGAAGAAAGCCAGAAGCAACAGTCTCCTCTTGGATACAGTTGGATACCCTTCTCTCCAAGAGGCCTTTAAGGAAAGGAGATGGATCAAGAGCCATGAGGGGCCCTAGAAAAGAAGACCTAGCCAAAAGCATTTAACTCTAGAGACTTGGTTTGCTGTGTCTGAGCCTGGCTAAGCAGGCAAAAGGCCCCTAGTCTCTGGCCAGAAGCAGGGAGGAGCTGCCAGGCTCCTTCCTTCCTCCACAGTCAGTTTAAGGCCTATGCAAGAAAGAAACACGGACTTCAGCAAAGGGCAGATAGGCAGCAAATCATGGCACGCCCCTTCTCCTGTCTCTGTCCTGGCCCTTGCCCTTTGGCCTTGGGTGGGGGCTGGTTGGTCCAGTGCCCAACTTGAGCAGCACAGGCCCCTCATGCTGCCCTCTATTCACAGCTTCTTCAGGAACTCGGCCTCTCTGGACAGGCTCAGTCTATACTAAGCACCCAGTAAGCTAAATCTCCTGGTACCAGCTCCGCCTCCAGCTCAGTAGGTCATGGGCAGAGGAAGAAGTGCTGACTCGGTAGGTAAATTGTCCTGCCGTCCTTGTCCTTACAGGCTTTGCTTAGCCTCAGCCTGGGGCCTCCTGCTGCCCTACCATCTCTGGTCACTTTCTGCCCCACAGGGCAGGCTCTGTACAGAAAGGAAGACACTGGGAGATAGTACCTCATGCCCCATGCCCATCCCAGTGCAGGAGCCTGGACAGTGAGGACGTGGTTGCTAGACTGCTCTGATTATGTTTGGTAAGTACTGAGGTCTCTCACAGAAGGGAAAACCAGTGAGGGGAAGGAAGGCAGCAATGGTAGAAAAGAATGGGAAGTGCCCAGACCAAGCACAGAGGAGAAGACTATAGGATAATGACCCAAGTTCAGAAAAGTTGGTCACTGGTGGGAAGGTTTTATAAACATGTCTAAAATCACCTCTCTAACCACATAACTCCCTAGTGAAGATGACTGGATCTCCAGCCCTTGGAGTCAACTTGACAAGATGAAGTGACAGCAGATGCCACATGAAGAGTGCCTCCACGGAGTCTCGGAGACCTGTCCACACTGATGTGACTGACAGGAGGAGGAGGGCAGGCCTGGCTGTGATTTGCGGGATCGGCTCTGCAGGATACGTGGCTCCTATGGGCCCAGGGCCTCCTGGAATCCAGGAGTTCTCTTTGGGGAACAGTTGTCTCTCTGTGTCCGGCTGAGCCTGGCCAGGTCCATTTGCAGAGGCCCAGGTCTATGAGGGCTGAAAGACGACCAAGAGAAGGCCCGTCATTCCCCACACTCTGGGCCAGGCCAGGCATTCACAGTCCAGGGAGGGAGAGAAGTCCAGAGGGACTCATGCTGACACAAGATCCTTTTCCTGTAGAAAAGAGAAGGGAGGGTGAGGAAGAAATAAGGCTTGGGAAGGGCTTCTCTATGTCTGGTCAGTGTGGCCTGGCTCTCCTGAGCAAGCAGAGAGGGAATGAATAATTTCTTTGGGTTCTGAATGGTTCTTGGTGCTAGGCTTGGCTGCTTGGAACCTCTTAGGACCTTACTCAGATATCATACTCACTCAGAAGTTCTCCTGCCCTCCAACTCACCTTTCATGATTTCCAGAAGCCAGATGTTCCTCCATCAGACTCTCTCATTGGAGAACTTCATATAGCCACCATCTGGACTGCTGATGTGGCCACTGATGGTGAAGGGTGGCCCCACCTCCAAGTCCTTCAGATTCCTGAGACAGATTATCCAATAAGGTTCTGCTGGGAACCCACCCTCTCCTTGGAGCCTGTTTCGCTAGACTAGAACATGGGAAGCTGTTCTTGGCAGGGTGCCGGGGTATTTCTAAATCATTGACTTGTTGATTTATTTCTGAAATAGGAGTCATTCCTTCTCTCGGGCAGAGGAGGAGCAGGCCTACCTTGTGGCAAGGAGTAGATGAGATGCCTTACCCCAAAAGGCCTTTCTGACTTCTGTTCCTCAAATCCCTGACTTTGTTTAATTGCTTTCTCTTTTGACCCCGGACTGTGACTGAGACTGCACGTACTTGTGGGCAAAGACTTTACCCAGCCATCCTTGTATCTTTCAAAATACACAAACTGGAGGCTGGAGCAATGGCTCAGCGGTTAAGAACGCTGGTTGCTCTTGCAGAAGACTTGGGTTCAAATCCCAGCACCCACATGGCAGCTAACAACCATCCATAACTCCAGTTCTAGGGAATCTGACAGCCTCTCTGCAGGCATTGCATGACATGGGTGCACTTACCTACATGCAGGCAGCACACTCATAAGGATAAAATAAAAATAATAAATAAAATATTTAAAATATGTATAAAAAGAAATATACAAACTGTCTATAATAAAACTTTGCTGAATAAATGAGGAGCACAAAGGTAGATGGGTGGGTGGATGGATGGGTGAATGAGTGGTTGGTGGGTAGACAGAAGGGTAAGTAGGTGGGGGAAGGATGAATGGGTGGGTGGGTGGCTGGATACATGGATGAATGAGTAGGTAAGTGGGTGGATGGATAGATGGATGCAAGTTGGGTAGTGAGTAGATGGGTGGATGGGTAGATGAGTGGGTGGGTGGATGAGTTGGGTGAGTGGATGGATGGACGGACGGATGGACAGATGGGATGTTCTCTGCCTGAAAGTGAACTAAGATAGTTGATATCACCAGCATCTGACATGATATTGTCTTTATTCAAGGTTTTACTCATGAAACTTTTCTAAATGGACTTTCTGGTTTGCCTTGGGCATGGAAAGAGTCAAGAAAAGGAAGCAGTATGTTCTGTTTCTATCTCTGGTTCTTTCTTCATCATATTTTACTCTCAATGACCAGTCCACCCAGATCTGCTCTAGACCTACTTACCGGATTTGGTATAAGTTGAAGACAAAATTAGGCCCTAAAAAGACAATCCAAAAAGAGAGTTAGGGTCTCCAAGGAAAGCGACTATCACCCTCATGCAAACATCTGGTACCCTCTACCCCATCCATAGGAGTGGGTGAACAGACTGGCCTCAGGATGCTATGAGAGGGTTGCAAGACCCTTCAAGGTCCTCTCATTAAAAGGGAAGGAAGGAGTCCTAGCCTAGAACCCAAGAGAACCAGACCTAGGCTTAATTCAAGACTCTACCAGGTTCCAACCATGTGATTTTTACCACATGCCCCTATCTACTTCAAAAATGGAAGCTGGGGGCTAGGGATTTATCTCAGTTGATAGAGTGCTTATCTAGCATACACAAAGCCCTGGGTTCAACCCCCAGCACTGCAGAAACCAGGCATGGTGTCAAACACGTGTAATTCTAGCACTCAGGAGGTGGAAGGAGAAGGATCAGAAGTTTATGGTCATCCTTGGATACACAGGGAATTCAAGGCAAGCCTAGCCTGGAGGCCCTGTCTTAAATAAAGACAGTTAATTAATTAGAGGCTACAGCTGGGTACAGATGGTACATGCTTGGATTCTCAGCACTTAGGAGGCTAAGGCAGGAAGACGGCAAGATGGAGAGATTGAGGCCAGACTAGGCTCCATAGCAAGACCATGTCTCAAAAAAAGAGGCTATAATAACCTCTTCATTGTGTGGAATTTAAAAAGCATATTAGAGAAAAGTACATTGACACATAGTAAGTGCCCAACAGATATTTGAAAAGTATCTGTTAAAGTTAACTGCACATCTGGGAATATTTCTCTCAGTATTCCAGCTTCTCCGGTTGAGAAGACCAGAGGAAAGTCCAGGAGACTTCCAAGATAGCTGGAACATCAGCTAGCTTGGAGTCTGGGAGAGAGCCCAAGACCCACAGGCAGGGAAGGACACACGTGGAATCAGATAGGCACCATGGCCTTCCAGATGTTGCGCTTGGCCTTGGGGGTTACCAAAAAAGAAGCTCACTATCTCCAAGGGTAGGAAGAACCGCTATTCCTTCAACAAAGGTCCCACATCTCCATCTGAGCTGCTTCAACTGCTCAGCCTCCAGCCACCCACCTAAGTCTTCAACCACTGCAATTGCCACAGGAAATATTTTTGCATCCATTAAGCTGAAAGGTTTGCAGCCCTGTCTGTCCTTGCCAAGCACTACTGATGAGGAAGGGTGCACAGAGCTGGGGTGGCTCAGCCCAGTGCTCACTCACCCTCCCAGCAGTACCCACGCTGGTACCACTTGGCCAAGCTGTAGCCAAGGATGGACACGAGCAGCAGCGACAGTCCCACGCCAAGGATCAGGCCCAAGGTGCTGATGGAGTCCTCGCCTGCAGAGAAACCGGGTATCCTGAGCCCTCCTACAGCCCCTGCATCAAGGGCCTACACCACATTCTAGCTTCCTCACCCCCACACTCCCACTGCTTATCAAAGTGGCTGTCTAGTAGGAGCCTTGATCCAAGCTGTCTGATTCAGCCCAGCCATGCTATAGTGGGTATGTCTGATATCTGCATTTTGAGAGTAAACCCATGCAATATCTTCACTATGTTAATTCAAAGTCCTCTGATAACAGATACTTTGGAGCTGGCCAGGGAGGGAGGTAGTTCCCTGAAGTCATGAGCATTCTACTTAATGGTAGAGGCTTTGCCTGCTTAGAGAACAGCCTGGGAGGTCTAGCCTCAGCATAAGCATGGTAGTCATGAGGAACAGCCTGGAGACTCCCAAGAACATAGCCAGGTTAGGAGCTGGAGAGATGGTTCAGTGGTTAAGAGCACTGGCTACTTTTCCAGAGGACCCAGGTACAATTCCCAGCACCCACATGGCATCTAACAACTCTCCGCATCTCCAGTTCCAAGGGAATCTGACACCTTCTTCTAACATCCACAGGAATTGCATGATATAGGTGCACTTATATACATGCAGGTAATATGCTCATATACATAAATAAGAATAATAAAATATTTTAATAAAATAAAATAGCCAGGTTATTATTCTGTACTCATGAAAACAAAATGAGTGCTAAATGCAGAAAGGAGGGTCTCTCTTCCTAGTCTTAAGTTTCAAAGGTCCAAAACCTTAGAGAAATGAAAATCATTCACAGCACAGAAAAGAACTGAGTGAAAACAAGGTTAACCCTCCTGGTCATACTAGGAAAAAAATATCCCTAGCCTAGAGAAAAAAGACATGAAGGAAAAGCAGTTTGTAAAGATATCAGTAAGTTCCAGAGAGAGGATTCCACATTCCCTCCTCCAAAGTTACCACCCAAGGAGGCAGCAGGATTCCCAGAATTGTGGTATCCCAGAGCTATACAAAACTCCAGGGAGACAGGCCCACGTAAGAACAGTGCCTGGGCAAACATCTCAGACAGCCTCGGAGAGTGGCTTTGCCCTGTCACAGCCTGAAAAAACCAGCGGCTTATGTATCACCGAAAAAGGCAGAGAAGTCACAGAGAGCCCCCAGGGCTGGAGAAGCCCAGCTGTGCAGAGGGTTTGGGGACACCTCTGCAACATCCTCCCTACCTGATGCTCAAAGCATTGACCACAGATGTCACTATGGCTGTCAGCGTGAGCTGATGACATCAGGGCTCTCCACTCCTCATCCCTCCCCAACTCCTTACCTTGCTCAGAACAAAGGAGAACAGAGATCTCCAAAGCTCCTAAAGGTTCTGCCATTTTGACAAATTAAGACTAAAATTAGAAATTAGGGTCTAGAAATAATGGAGTTGCATTCCTTGCACATGTAAGTTTGTCAACTGAGATCGGTGCCTGCTACAAGGACCTGGTGGTGAAGATGACAAAATATCTCAGAAGGTGTAAGCAGCCTTATGGAAGGGATTGAAGGGGTAGATCACTCCTGCCATGTAAAGACATAGAAATCATTCTCCACCCCTGGAAGATAGCCACAAACCGCCCCCTTGAAGGAGAGAGCAGCCCTCACCAAGCTTCTCACTACTGGCACCCTGATCTTAGACATTCTGATCTTCAAAATGTGAGCAACAAATTTCAATTTTTTACAAATTAGCCAGTGTCAGGTATTTTGTTATAGTATCACCAAAGGGTTAAGACAAGCAGAGAACCCTGTGGAAGCATTGGCCGTGGGAACTAGAAGTTGTCTCAGTGGGGGCAGCTACAGGTTAGGGCAACTGTGGGTAGCTTTGTGCTAGCCCAAAAAGCTTTCAGTCATGCCACAAGTGTTTGATGGCGTCTTTTCTACACAGGCACTTGTATTATAGGAATGAATCGAGTAGATAGAAATCCTCCTTGAGTGGAGAGAAACAGGCAATGGACAGAAAAAGAAATTAAATATGTTGTATTTAAGAAGATGGTGCATGACAGAGAAAACACACTGGGCAGAGAAAGAGCTAGAAGGTACTGTGGGGGTGGAGAGGAAAGGTTAAATAAAGTGGTCAAGGAAGGCCTTGTGAAGAAGGCAGAAGTTGGGGAGCCGATAACTCAAAGGAGGCAAAAGAAAAAATATGCCAGGTAGACATCTCAAGTGAAAATATGCCAGACAGAGGAACGGACAAGTTCCAACAGAACTGAGGAACCCCAAGATGTGAGCAGAACAGTAAAGGGGAGCCAAGTAATACTGTGCTCTGAAGACAAAGAAGGGAGCCTGGCTTTTTCACTAAGATGTGTAGTCAGTAGAAGTCTCTGCACAGAGAACGTGTAGAGACAAAAACTCAAAAATAAAAGCAAAACCCCTACACTTTAGCCACCGGGCCACAACTACTTGAAGCCTGATCCCAGTGACTTATGATTCTTAAACAAATATTTGGAGCCTAATTCTAATGGCCCATGGTGCGCTACCCAAATGGCTAGTCTTAAAAAAGACAACCTGGGGGCTGGAGAGGTGGCTCAGCAGTTCAGAGCACTGGCTGTTCGTGCAGAGGACCTGGGTTCAGTTCCCAGCACCCACAGGGTGACTAACAACCATCTTAACTCCAGTCTGGGGTATCTGATGCTCTCTTCTGACCCCCTTGGGCATTACACGACACAAGTGCACTTACCTACATGCAGGCAATGCATTCAAACACATAAAATGAAAAAAGAAAGACAATTTATACTCTGAAATTTACTACTTAACAAGATAGTGTGATGCCCACCCACCTAGCCAAATATAGTCTTCACAAATGGCCCATGAGATAAGACCAAGTAACATCCCTCTCAACTGCTATAGAAGAACTCCTTCTCCCTCTCAGCAGGATATCCCCTCCTTGGGAACTCATATACTGCCTTTTCCCAATGTATTTCAATAAATTCTATCATTTCATGTACTGAGTACATTATTTTTGCCACCCACACCACTGACCTTTCCAGACACCATTTCACATGTCAGAAGGGCACGACTGATGGAAGATTATCTCCAACTGGCTAATGTGTTAAGAAAAATGGAAAAGAGCTGACCTTGAAGGATGAACAGTCAGGAGGCTACTATAAACATCCAGGCAAGGAGTGAACATCAGAGGGAAAATGAGCGAGGATCCAAGGCCAATGCCAAAGCAAAGTCATTTGTTCCAGTTTCCTTTCTGTTGCTGTGATAAAACACTCTGACCAAAAGCAACTTAGGGGAGGAAAGAGTTTTTTCCAGGTCACGGTTCATCACTGAGGGAAGTCAGGACAGGAACTGAAGCAGGAACCAAAACAGAAACCATGGAAGAATGTTGTTTACTGGCATGTTCACTGGGTTGTACTCAGTTGGCTTTCTTGTATGGCCCAGGCCCATCTGGCTAAGGATGGTTCTACCTTAATGGGCTGAATCCTCCCATATCAATCATCAACCATGAAGATTATCACAGACATGGCCACAGGCCAATCTGCTCTGGGCAATCTCCCAGTCGAGACTCTCTCAGGTGACTCTGGGTTGTTGAATTGGTAGTAGAAGCTAACTAGGGCAGTCATCTATGTGGATGATAGAGAGGACAGTGATCCAAGAAGTTCTTCAAGAACTAAAGGGTAGTGGCCAAAAGTGAAGGGACAGGGCTCACCTTGGTATGTGACTAGTACTGGGGGTGACTGTGGAAGCTGGAATTTAGAAGAGTTTTATCAAAGAAAAGTGGCCAGAAGTAGAACGCGCCTGTTCTGGTTTGTTTCTTCATTGCTGTGACAGAATACTCTGACCATTACCAACTTAGGGAGGAAAGGGTTTATTTAGCTTACATCTCCCAGGTCACAGTTCATCTGGGAGCCCAAGGTAGGAACTCAGGGCAGGAACCTGGAGGCAGGAGCTAGAGCACAGGCCATGGAGAAACACTGCTTACTGGCTTGTTCCCCTGGCCCCTGCTCAGCCTGATCTCTTATGCAACTTAGGCCCACCTGCCCAGGGGTGGCACCACCCACAGTGGGCTGGGCCCTCCCACATCACTCATTGTCACGCCATCTCCAATGGAGCCCGCGTGAGATCCTCCATGGAATGGAGAAACACTGCTTACTGGCTTGTTCCCCTGGCCCCTGCTCAGCCTGATCTCTTATGCAACTTAGGCCCACCTGCCCAGGGGTGGCACCACCCACAGTGGGCTGGGCCCTCCCACATCACTCATTGTCACACCATCTCCAATGGAGCCCGCGTGAGATCCTCCATGGGTTGAGGCTGAAACTTCAAGGAAGGTTGCCTCTTGGAACTGACTGTGCTAAAAAAGACATGTTGTATACTTGGCATGCTTTTACTTGCTATTATCTTTCTGACTGTCACTGTATGATGGGCTTTCAGGGGGCCCGGAAAACACCTGGTGTTCTTGACACTGCTGTCACTGCCTTTATTGAAATCTTTTAATTATCCTAGTATGCAGGAAGGGTATGCAGAGGTATGAAGGGGTCACAGAGAACAGCTGAGGCTTGGCACTCTGAGAGGCCAGGAAAGGCCATAGGTGAAAGTGTAGCTTCGGTTGCAGCGAAGACCCCATATTGAAGGGGTCATGGAGAGAATCTGAGGCTTTGCACCTGGAGAGGCAAGAAGAGGCCATTGGTGAAGGTGTAGCCTCAGTTTCAGTGGAGACCCCAGCTTTTTGGAGATGCCAGGACTGTGGGATGACCACCAAGGATAGCAGTTCTCAGGAACTCAATCAACATGGGATAACTTTTTAGGATCTAAGGGGTTAAGGAATGACTTAGAAGCCCAATGGCCCACTACAAATAAGCAAGGAATGTTATCAAATAGTTAAAAATGTAATATCAGGTACAGCTAATTTTGAAAGTACGTGATGGGTTAAGGTCATTTTGACCTGAAAACACAGAGCTGAGCAGAATCCTGAGTGCGTAATAAAAAATGGCAGTAGAAACCACAGTATCATAAAGCAGGAATTTGCTGGCTGGTACCAGGTTGATAAAATAAAGAAATGTGTTTTGGCTATACATGATGGTTGGCAAAATTGTTTTACTTTTATCTCTGAAACTGAAAACGACCAATTACAGAACAGTCATGCTGATGATGAATTTTTGCAATCTTTGCTGTATATATCTCAAACCTTGCAGCTGCAAAAATACACTCAGACTTTCACCAAGCTCTTGTGTGTCTGTTTGTCACTCGCCAAATCCTTGCCCACTCTCTCGAGGACCCTGTTCCCGTCGGACTGAACTGCTCCGGTCTGGGCTGGTCTGTCGCAACTCATCAAGAAGATGCCCCTCAGACATGGCCATAGGCCAGTCCGATAGAGGAAATTCCCCAACTGAGGCTCCCTCAACCCGGTGTGTCAAGTTGACACTAAAGCTATCCAGCACAATTGACCCCTTGTCAACTTGACACACAAACATCACTATTAAACCATAACTTTCCAATTTCTGTACCTAAGATATGATGTTAATATCACAACCTAAGACAGCACAACCTTAAAAACCCCATGGTCCTTAAAAAAATCCAAACATTTTAAAGTCCATAGTCTCTTTTAAAAGTCTCAACTGTGGGTGGGCTTCTGTAAAATCAAAACCAAGTACTGTCTGATTTCAAAGGGATGAATCGGGCACACCTAAGCAAAACCAAAGTCCAGCAAAGTAGCTCAAGGCTGGACATCTGGGAGTCACTCATGATCTTCTGGGCTCCAAAGGGTTCTGGCAGCTCCACTTCTCTGACTCTGCCATCCACAGCACACACAGCTTGTCTCACAGATCCAGGTCAGCTCCATTCCACACCTGCTGTCCTTGGTGGTTGTCCCAGGGTCCTGGCATCTCAAAAACCTTGGGTCTCCACTGAAACTGAGGCTACACCTTCACCAATGTCCTCTTCTTGCCTCTCCAGCTGCAAAGCCTCAGTTGCCTCCATGACCCCTTCAATCCTGGGGTCTTCATTGCAACTGGAACTGCACTATCACCTATGGCCTTTCCTAGCTTCTCAGAGTGCCAAGCCTCAGCTGCTCTCTCTGACCCCTTCACACTTTCAACACCAGAACCATGCCGGAGACTCTTACACATTACCAAGTCCTGCTTCCAGCTTGAAATAAAGGTGTGGGTCCCCTCGGTGTGCTGACCCTGAGGAAATACCTCCCAGAAGACTTCACCACAGTGATGCTGGTATCTTGTTACTTACAGCTGATTTTTCAGCCCCAGCTAACCAGCATCAATTGTCCCAGGAAAGCAAAGGTTTCACTGCACTGGTCCTGGTCTCTTCTTAATCACAGCTGATTCAGCGTAACTGTTCCAAGCTCCACTGCAACAAACTCTGAGCATGCAATGGCTTTTCCAGCCCAAAGTTCCAAACACTTCCAGAGTCCTCCCCAAAACACCAAGGTCAGTCTGTCACAGCAATAGCCCACTCTCTGGTACCAACTTCTGTTCTGGTTTGTTTCTTCATTGCTGTGACAGAATATGCTGACCACTACTCAAAACACTCTGATCAAGCCCAACTTGGGAAGGGAAGGGAAGGGTTTATTTGGCTTACAGCACAGGGTATCATTGCGGGAGCTCAGGGCAGGAACCTGGAGCACAGGTTGTGGAGGAACGCTGCTTACTGGCTTGTTCTCCTGGCCCCTGCTCAGCCTGCTTTCTATGCAACACAGGCCCACCTGCTCAGGGGTGGCACCACCAACAGTGGGCTGGGCCCTCCCACATCACGCATCAAGAAGATGCCCCTCAGACATGGCCACAGACCAGTCCAATAGAGGCAATTCTCGGATTGAGGCTCCCTCAACCCAGGTGTGTCAAGTTGACACTAAAGCTGTCCAGCACAGCACCCAAAGGAAAGCACCAACAGGGAAGTCACCAGTCTAAGATCCAGAGGTGAGGGAAGGAGGTATCACCTGTTTGCTACTCTTTTGTTCCCAGCCCCACCTGTGCCTTCTGAGATAGCTTACAGAAACACTTGCTCTCTTTTCTCTCTTTTACCTCTCAATCTTTTCAGAGTGCTTATTTAACTAATAGTCCCTTTTATACCTGTGGTGACTTGAATGAGAAATGTCCCCCATAAGTTCAAGTATTTGAACACTTAGTCCCCAGTTAGTGGTGCTGTTTGGAGGTTTGAGAGGGTGAGGCCTAGCTGGAGGATGTTACTGGGGGCAGGCTTTGAGAGTTCATAGCCTCACCCCACTCCCAGTCGACTCCCTCTGCCTCCTGAAGCAGTTTGTGGTTGAAGATGTGCTCTCTCAGCTTCCTGCTCCAATCCCCTGCTGCCATGCCTCCCTACCATTATGGACTTTCTCCCTGGAACCAGAAGCGGAAATGAACTCTTTCTTCAGTTGCTGTTGATCGTGATGTTTTATTACAGCAACAGAAAAGTAACTAATACACTTGGTGTTGTTTTGGTTTGGGTTCTTTCATTTTCTTTTTTTTCCTTGATTTTTTGAAAACAGGGTCTCTCTGTAGCTCCAGCTAGCCTATAACTCACTACATAGACCAAGCTGGTCACAGTCTCACAGAAACCCACCTGCCTCTGCCTCTGTCTCCTAAGTGCTGGGATCAAAGGTGCGTGCTACCACGCTAGGCTATAGTCTTTGTTTTAAAAACAATTTGTGGGGCTGGAGAGATGTCTTAGCGGTTAAGGGCACTGACTGCTCTTGCAAAGAACCTGGGTTCAATTCCCAGCACCCACATGGCAGCTATGAACTGTCCTTAACTCCACTTCCAGGGGAATCTAAAGCCCTCTTCTGACTTCTGCAGCATTGCATGACACAGGTGCACTCACACACATGCAGGCACTATACTCATACACATAAAATAAAAATAATAAACAAAATATTTTAAAAAATAATTTTGTTAGGTGTGGTGGTGCATGCCTTTAATCCCCACACTTGGGAGGCAGAGGCAGACAGATCTCTGTGAGATCAAGGCTGGCCTGGTCTCCATAGTGAGTTTCCAGGCCAGCTGTGGCTATAGGAAGACCCTGTTTCAAAAAGACCCCTCCAAAATTTTTTGTAAATTCTGTGTGTGTGTGAGTGCATTCACACCTACACACACCACAATGTACATGTGGAGATCAAAAGATAACTTTGGGGAGTAGTTTCTCTCTTTCCACCATATAAATCTGGGAATGGAACTTAGACTTAGCAGCAAGTTTGCCTTTAGACACTAAACCAACTCTAATTTTAGGGCTTTTAAATTTAAAAATTATGCTCTCTCCGACCAAACCCGCAGGCCTCTCTTGACTCCCCCAGCCTCATTCACCCTCCCATCTCCCCCGCTGGTCTCTCCTCCTAGCCTGGGTCCTGTCCCATTCCTTGTTCTGGTGCCCCAGGCACCAGGGGAACCACCAGTGCTTCCTGATCCTTTGCATCCAGACCAACCCAGTTCCTATTCCAGTCCCCAGGAGAACTCTGGACCTGGCCCCACCATCACCTCCCTCTACTTCCCTGGGCCTCTAAGTCCTGCCAGCCTCTTTCCTAGACACTTGGGTTGACCTTTCCTCTTCCTGATCCTTTGCAATCAGACCAACACAGCTCCTCAGTGCAGTCCCCGGGAGCCCTTGGGGCAGCTTCCCACCCCCATCTTCCTCTGCATATCTGGTTGGCATGGCCACCAGCTGCCCTAGGCCAGCATCTTTCCCAGGCCCAGCTCCCAAGCAGTACAATGCCCAAATTCCTGAGGCCAAAATCTTTACTGGAGGAATCCAGACCTTAGGAGAAAGCCTGAGAGCATCTGATCTTCATCCGACTTGGACCTCTGTGGGAACTCCTGAAGACAAAAGCAATCTGGCCACTCCAATATAAAATCAAAAGAGAGAACCAGACTCTTAGAGGAACCAGCTTTTCATGCCCAAAAAGTAAACCATAAAGACACATAAAGTTCACAAAAAGCAGCAGACCTAAACTTGAAGGCTTGAGTCTCACACAAAAATCAGAAACTACAAAAGAAATTCACATGTCAAAATCACAAAGAAAAAACTAATAACATGAAAAACCAAAATAGCATATCCCCACCAAGTACAAATAGTCCTCTAGAGGAGTACAGTGAGACCTCCCTAGAGATAACACAGGACATGGAACTCAAAAGAACAATTATGAACATGATAAAAGAATTCAGTAAATTTAAAGAAAACAAAAAGAAAGAAATAAAAGAACTGAAGGAAGATAGGGATAAAGTTCTGAATGAATTCAGAAAAGAGTTAGAAATATTGAAGAATACTCAGGCTGCAATGAAGAAGGAAGTGAAACACTCAGTAAGCCAATTAGAAATGATGCAAGAATGCCTCGCCAATAGGATGAATGAAATGGAAAACAGAATATCAAGACTGGAAGATAAAGTGGACGAATTAGAAATTTAAGAAATCACAAGAATGGAATATGCAGGAATTGTGTAGCACCATTAAAAGACCAAACATACAAATCATAGGCATACAAGAAGGAGAAGAATCCCAAGATAATTGTGTGGACCAGATCTTCAACAGATTCATGGAAGAAAATTTCCCAAAATTAAAGAAAGTCATGCCCATACAAATACAAGAAGTATATATATAGAACACCAAACAGACAGGACCAGAAAAGAAACTCTCCATGGCACATCATAGTAAAAACACTAAATGTACAAAACAAAGAGACAATACTGAAAGCTGCAAAAGAGAAACAAATCACATATAAAGGAAAACCCATTAGGATTAAAGTTGACTTTTCAGTGCAAACTAAATCATGAAAGCCAGAAGAGCCTGGACCAAAGCATGCCCAATTTGAAATGACCACAGATGACAACCCAGATTACTATACCCAGCCAAAATGTCTATTATAGTCAAAGGGGAAAGAAAA
>NW_008353747.1:638357-639231 GCF_000622305.1 Nannospalax galili | reverse complement strand
ATAATTTTAAAAATTATATATCTAGGGGTTGGAGAGATGGCTCCGTGGTTAAGAACACTTATTGTTCTTCCAGAGGATCCGGGTTCAATTCCCAGCACCCACATGGCAGCTAACAACTGTCTGTAACTCCAGTTCCAGGGGACACACTCTTCTGGTCTCTATCAGGCACTGCATGCATGTGGTGCACTTACATACATGCAGGCAAAACACTTGTATCCATAAAATAAAAATAACAACTAAAATACTTTTAAAAATTATGTATCTATGTAGGTTTCAAGGCAGTTACCACAGGATCATAAAGCTTAAAAAGGCTTTGTTTATTAGTTTAGATGTGTATTTTCATTACTTAAAAGTATTTTTATTGATTCCTTAAGAATTTCATACAATGAGTTTTGATCATATTTAGACCCCTGACCCGTTCTCCACCCCTGACATTACTGCCTCTCCAACATGTTCTCTATTAGTTTTCCAAGGCCTATCAATTCCAATTTGTGTCTTCAAATGCTCTTGAATATCTATCCATCCCCTGGACCCTGGTCATCCTACCCAGTGTCACACTCTTGAAGAAAACTGACTCTCCCTCTCTCAGTAGCTATCAATTGTCAATAGCTCCTTGCAGTCACCACCAGCAGCGGCTGCTCCTCCGTTCTTGTGGGTGCCACTCCTTTGTTCTCACAGGCGTCAAAGCTTCTCCTCCACTCGCCCAGGTCTGAGGCTGCTCTTCTGCCTGCCCTGGGCTGAGGCAACTCTTCTGCTCACCTGGCGCTGCCTCCTGTGGTCACTGCTTCTGCCCAGTCCCAGATCCCAGGGCTGGTGAGGAGACTGTGTCAGCGGAGCCGCATTCAGACACAGGAGACCAGGTTCATTGACACAG
>NW_008353747.1:629005-638177 GCF_000622305.1 Nannospalax galili | reverse complement strand
CCTGGAAATCACGTGACCCTGACTGTTGCAATATCTAAGTGTTGCAATTTTGGATCCCAAGGGTGGTGATTAGGGAGTGGCGAGCTCTAGGCATCAGTCTCATGATCTGCCAATGGGAGCAAATGTCACAAGGCATTACTTGTGGCTCCAGTGGTTGGGCCATTGCCTCGGGCCTGCTGTACGGCTGTCAATAAGACTTTCACCCTAGGCTCAAGCCTGTTTCCCACAGTTCCTCAGGTAGGACTGGAGCTTCTTGACCACTTTCCTGTCTCTATGTTGAGATTTTGTTTGGCTTGAACTTGCATAGGTCTTGTGCGTGCTGTCACAATTGCTATGAGTTCATATGTGCTACAGCCCTGCTGTCTGGAAAACACTAAATCCTTATAGCCATCCAAAACCTCTGGTCCCTACAATCTCTCCACGCCCTCTTCCTCAATGATCCTTGAGCCTTGGAAGAATAAGGTATGATAATGTCTTATATGATTTATGTGTAAGCATTCCATAGTCTCTTCTTTTCTGCACACTGACCAGTTGTGGGTCTCTACGTTAATAGCCATCTGCTGTAAGAAGCTTCTCTAGGGAGAGTTGAGAGGTGCACCAAACTATGAGTATAACAATAACTCTCTAGATAGGTGTGTTTCCATTACATTTGCTTACCCAACCTTACCCCAAGGAATATTCTCTCTCTTTACCCTATGGACTATTCTCTCTCTCTCTCTCTCTCTCCCTCCCTCCCTCCCTCCTTCCCCTCTCTGTATGTGTGTATGTTCATGTATACGAGTGTGGGCATGCACATGTGGAGGTCAGAGGACAACTTCAGGAGTTGGTCCTTGCCTTCTACCATATTTTAGATGGGTCTCATCCCACTGCATGCTCCAGGCAAGCTGGTCTTCTGGCTTCCAGGAATTCCCCTGCCTCCACCTTCTATCTTTCCACAGAAACACTAGGATTATAAACACATGTACTACCATGTCTGGATTTTTCATGGGTTCTAGGGATCCACCAGTGATACTAGGCTTAAGCAATAAGCACTTTACCCACTAAGTCATCTCTCCCAAGCCCTGCAATATATTTTAAAATCTCCCTCCAACCTGTACCAAAGTCTTTTGACAAGCAGTTTTAATTTTTATTTATTAGTTTTATTTTGTGTATATGAGTGTATTGCCTGCATGTGCATAAGTGCAACCATGTTGTGCAATGTCCACAGAAGTCAGAAGAAGATGTCAGATCCCCTAGAACTGGAGTTACAGATGGTTGTTAGCCACCATGTGGGTGCTGGGAACCAAGCCCGGATCCTCTGCAAAAGCAGCCAGTGCTTTTAACTACTGAGCCATCTCTCCAGCTCCTTTGACAAGCATTTTTTAAACTTAAAAGTTTTTCAAAGCAATACTTTTAAATTGGGTTCAGATTTTATAAACTTGGGTGTTTCCTTCCAGACATCTTACCTTCTTAGTGTAGTCAAGGGGCTTTTTCTGTTGTGGTGATGACTGCTTTTTCATTTCCCGACAGTGACCTCATAAAATCAGGAAAATCTAGCACAAGACTAGTAGCCACTCAAACATAGACTGCAAACACAGATTTTTGATTAGTAAACTCTCTCTCTCCTCTCTCTCTCTCTCCTCTCTCTCTCTCCCTCTCTCTCTCTCCCCCCCTTTCTTCAAGGTCTCACTATGTAGCCTTGGCTGACCTAGAACTTGCTATGTAGACCAGGCTGGCCTGGAACCTACAGATATCAGCCTGCCTCTTCCTCCCAAGTGCTGGGATTAGGGTTGTGCTCCACACCCAAGGGTTAATTATCTATGAAAAGAGAAGTGCTTTCCTCTCTCAAGGAGTTTAAGATGAACGTTTCAAGTCACCTCGGGTAAAAGCACAGAAGTCTCACAAGACCCTCAGATATTGAGAAATCGTTTCCAGGGGGCTAGAACCCAGTGGCAATATAAAGCAGAGGAGGCATTTGGCTGTTCATGCCTGACAGACATGAACTTGAACCTCAGCTTTCGCATTTACTTACAACATGCCATTAGTGAGATGCTTAATCTTAAATAGAAATAATAAAAGTATCTTATTGTATTTATTCAAAATAACACATATCAATGACAAAGAAAAACCTTAATTAAGTATTAATCATTGCTGCTTGTTATTTTATAGGGGTGGTATGTGTACATGTGTGCTTGTGTGTATGCAGATGCATGTATGTATGAGTGTGAGTGGAAACCAGAAGAGAAACTTGATGCTGTTCCTCAGGGGCAGTCTACTATGGTTTGTTTGTTTCTTTCTCTCTCTTTTTTAAAGAAAGGGTCCCTCACTGTTCTGGAATGTGGTAAGTGGACTAAACTGGCTGGCCAACAAGCCATAGGGATTGATCTGTCTTCACCTCCCCAGCACTGGGATTACAAGTGCCCATCGCCATGCCCAGATCTTTTAACATAGGTCTTAGGGATGCAATTCAGGTCCTCATCTTGAAAGGCAAGCATTTCACCAGTCGAACCATTCCCCAAACCTGTGGTAGTTATTTTTAAACTTCTTAAAAATTTTTATTATTTTTTAAATTTTTATGTGTATGCGTGTATTGCCTGCATGTAAGTAAGTACACCCATGTCGTGCCATGCCCGTGGAGGTCAGAAGAGGCTGTTGGATCCTCTGGGACTGGAGTTAAGGACAGTTGTTAGCTGCCAAGTGGGTGCTGGGATTTGAACCCAGGTCTTCTGCAAGAACAACCAGTGTTCTTAACCGCTGAGTCATCTCTACAGCCCTGGTAGTTATTTTTAAATTGTCACAATCTCCACCTATTTTCCTAGCCTTTTCTTCATTATAGGTTAAAACAGACTCAAGGGTCACAATGTCAAGGGTAAATATAAGAAGGAAATGGATACTTCCTATACTCACCATATTTATCACAAGCATGAAAAGTGGAAAGGAGCCAATACCTTGACAGCACAGCCCAAGGATAGAACTCTCAGTGAAATGTCCCTTGAAATATGTGTTGACTGGGCTGTCCGTTAATAAGAGCAGATTGTGGTTATAAATAGAAGTGAAGCGTTTTCTCCTGAAATTTGGGGCAGCTTTGCTTCTGGCTCCACATGAGCTCTCAGTAAAGCCCTAGAATCCCCTTTAGCATCAACTCTTGCATTCTGTACTGCAGGGAGCATTTGTTCCCATACTCAGAAGGTATCTCTGTAGTTTTCACTATGTGCCAATATCTACAACGTGCAGAGAGTGATCAGGACATAGGAGCCCTGACTTCATGGAGCAAGGTCCAAGGGGAAGTCTGTTAGTTAACTACCCTAGAGATCAGTTGCTCAAAAACATTTATGTTTAGTGAAGAAGTTCCAGGCGTCAGGGTACCAGTAGAACAGGGAACTGGACTCATCTAGGAGGCTAGGAAAGGCCTCCATGAAAGACTAGCACAGCAGACATCGGTATGGGGCTGGGGTGTGGAGTGAGGCACAGAGAAGGAGGAATGGGAAGAAAGGAAGAGATGAGTGGGCCCTGTAGTCTATGGTAGGGAATTTGAACTTTGTTGTATGAACATGGGAAACCACCCAAGCATGTAAGTGTTGTAATATCACAACCAAATATGAGCCTTCTGAAACTTACTCTGGGTGCTATGTGCAGAATAAATTAGAGTAAAACAAAAGTAAGGGGAACAGTTGGGAGGGAAGATGACATGGTAAGCTGACCTTTGGTCTTTGACGTAGGATACACAGAACAAGCACCAAATGACCAGACATTGGAGAGGTAGCCTTAGTGAAAGGATGGGACATTAAGCTTTATTTTCAGTTAATTAGGAAGCTGGATCAGCCAAAGAAGAATCTTATTGCCATGGTCTAGTGGGAGGGGGGGGGAGGAAGGAGAAAGGCAGGAGGGAACAGAAGGGAGGGAGGAGAAAGGGAGAGGAGAGTATGGTAAGGAAGAGTGTGGGGGAGTGGTAAAGAAAAGAAAGCAAAACAAAATTTAAATTTAAAAAGACAAAAAATAATAAAAGAACCAGAGAGAGAATATTCAGGTACAAGAGCAGAAAGATTTCTCACTCTGCAGCAAAACAGAAGAGATTTAATTTTAACAATTTAAAGCCTACAGGCAAACAGCAAATGGAAAAACATTTATTCTAGAAAAAAGTGTGAAAGTTTGGTAAGAGAGGCAAGACTTTCCCATCTCTGTCTCAGCTCAGCAAAATGGAAACTCAACTCCAGATTGCTCAGCCAAGAACACAGAGCTTTCTGTGTCCAATAACAACCACAGTCCTTGGAAGGGAAGGAATCAGGAGCCATCACCTAAAATGTCCTTAACAGCTCAAGGAGGGGAAAATATAGTCAATACACTCAAAAGCATAGCAGATTAAAAGAGTGACCAAATGTTGGATTTGATAGAAAAAGACTTTAAAATAGCCATTATAATTGTGTTTACAGAATGAGAGTAAAACATGATTAAAGTAGTAAAGGAGGGGTTGGAGAGATGGCTCAGTGGTTAAGGACACTGGCTGTTCTTGCAGAAGACCTGGGTTCAAATCCCAACATCCACATGGCAGCTAACAACTGTCTGAAACTCCAGTCCCAGGGGATCCAACAGCCTCTTCTGACCTCCATGGGCATTGCATGACACGGGTGCACTTACCTACACGCAGGCAATATACACACACGCATAAAATAAAAATAAATTTTTTTTAAAAAAAAGAAGTAAAGAAAACTGGATGTGGCAGCAGCTGTGGTCAGGTGGAGTCTCCACAGTATTGTGGAGAATTGAGTCCAGGAGTCTAAGGTCAGCCTCAGCAGCATAGCAAGACCCTGTCTCAAAAAAAAATTTTTTTTTGAAGTTAAAAATTACAGTAACTGGAGCTGGGCATGGTGGTGCATTCCTGCCTCTGCATCCCAGCACTCAGGAGGCAGAGGCAGGTGGATCTCTGTGAGTCCAAGGCCAGCCTGGTCTACTTAGTGAGTTCCAGGGCAGCTGGGGCTACAAGGAGACCCTGTCTCAAAAAGACCAAAACAAAAAAAAATTACAGTAACTGAAATAAAAGTTTCACTGGAAGGGTTCAACAGCAGACTTGAACTGACAGGATAAAGAATTAGAGAACTTGAAGTCAGCCAAAAAACAAAAGGAAGCAATGGAGTGAACGACCAGAGAAACTGGGGCACCAGCAACTATGCCCACACTCTTGAAACAGCAGCACTAGGACGCGGGAGAGAGGACCAACAGCCAATGAACCCCCACATGCAGAAATTCCAAATAGGATAAACTCAAGGAGTTTTGCAAACAGACAAATAAGTTTGAAGAAATAAAAATGCTACAAGTCAAAGTAAAGAAGCAAATGAAAACTGGAAGACAACAAGGGGCACAGACAAGGGCTCCCCAGACGATTGGCAGCCGCTTCCTCCTGGAAACAACGGAGAGGAGAGATACGGTGCACAGAGGAATAGCTGCCAGGCAAGAACTCTATATTTAGCAAAGCCATCTTTCAATAATGAAGACAAAATAAAGGCAAAACTTTCTAGAATAAACGAACCTTGAGAATTTGTTGCTAGCAGGTCCACCATATACAAATTAACAAAAGACTTTCTTCAGGCTGAACGTAAACGATTCGGCAAGATCATCTGACTATACACACAATGCAGCTCCATAGTGTAGCAGTTATTATGTCTGTGTTACATGCACAAGGTCCTGGATTTGTGCCCCAGTTGGAACCACACAGTAGACTACTCATCTTGGGTTCAGGGTATAGCTCAGCGGTTGAGCACTTACCTAGTATGCATGAAACACCCAGGGCCACACACACACACACACACACACACACACACACAAAATAAGTAAAGATAATTATGTAATTTTTTATAAATGCATAGTTCTGTCTTCCTCATAGATTTAGAAAACAATTATATAAAACATATATAAAAAAAACTGTTGGTGCTGTCTGTCAATAAACAGTGTAAAGGAAGTGGATACAAAGTAGTACAGAGCCAAAGATATAATCACAGTTGAAAAGTAATAATCATAATAATATACTGTTAGACATAACATTAATATACTGGTGGGTACGGGGCTATAAAGATGATTCAGATTGTTTGAGATAGTCTGTATGAAATACAACAAAATTTAATAAAAACAAATTTAAAAAATAAATAAATAAACATCTATGCCATCATCAAATTTTTAAAATTCCACAGTTTTTGGAATCGAATAGATGATTTTTGTTTGTTTGTTTGTTTGGGGTTTGGGGTTTGTGTTTTGTTTTGGTTTTTGGTTTGTTTTTGAGATACCAAACTTCCATTTCATTTTAAAAGCCTTTTCAGTTAATATATTTTATAGCATTTAGGATTAACTCAATATTTTATAACACTTTGAATACAAATATAATTACATATTTTGGATGATTTATTTTAAAAAAGTGGGTGCTGGGGAGATGACTCAGTGAATAAAATACATGAGGATTTGCGTTTGAATCCCCAGCACCCAAGTTAAAAAAATAAAACTGGTACTGTAAACCTAGCCAAGAACCCATGACTGGGGAAGGTCATAGGCCCTAGGGGAGAGCCTACTACTATTATTTTGCTAAGCCCATATAGTATCAAACTGCCTTTTAAGATACTTATCTGTATACATATAGATTGGTGCAGCTCTCAGTCCTCATCAGAGAAACTTCTTTTTTGCAGTGTACAGCAATTCATAGACTCACAGCTGGTCAGAGTACAGAGAGTAATTATAGAGTTCTCAGCCCTAAATGGGACATCTGTATCACATCCCTCTCCACATGGCTCAGGAAACATTGCAGAAAAGGGGGCAGAAAGAGATTGGGGAGTGGGGAGGAACACTGTGTAACAGTCTTTCAGACATGATAAGGATGCTGCACTCGTGAATTTAGCAGGGCTGTGGTTGCCTGCACAAAACTTGCACAAGATCAAATCAGTCATATTTCTAGCATAGGTGGGGGAAGGACTTCTGAAGCTCCACCCCTAGCTGAAGAGCTTTGACAGTTGAAGGCTACTGGGGTAAGGAGAGCCAGTTTTCCTTAGGGAAGTGGCCCCCATTAGGCTGCCCATGCTCTCTGCTGGATGGCCCTACTCCACAGCCCTGATTACACTCAATGGGTTATAAAAAGAGGACATGAACTGGGGAGGGGGACATAGCAGAGGAGTCTGAAAGGAGCTAGAGGAGGAGTCAGGTGGATATGATCAAAATATATTGTATACATATATGAAATTCTAAAAGAATGAATTTTTTAAAAGAAAATGGGAGGGAAAAAAAGTTGGGTATGCCATGTATGTGCTGGTAATCCTAATGCTGGGAGGAAGAGATAGGAGGATTTTGTGGGCCGCTGGTCAGGCCAACTGGTAAACTTCAGGTTCAGTAAGAGACGCTGTCTCAAAAAAATGTGGAGAGTGATAGAGGAAGAGACCCAACTTCAATCTGGCCTCCATAGGCTCACACACAGGCACATGTACCCACACACATACATGCATATACACCACACACACACACACACACACACACACACACTAACACAGACACACACACATACACACACACACACACAGGGCAGGGGTAGCCAAAACATAGTTAAAGTGAAAGAAATTTAAATACTACCCTAGCTGGGTATGGTGGCACATCTTTAATCTCAGCACTCAAGAAGCAGAGGCAGATAGAGTTCTGTGAGATTGAAACCAGCCCATTCTACATAGAGCGCTCCAGGCCAGCTGGGACTACAGGAAGACCCTGTCTCAAAAAAAAAAAAAAATCTATTTAATATGAAAGAAAATAATAAAGGAGAAATAAAAGAAGAGACAGAAAATAAAAAGTAGAATGACAGTTATAAATACAACTATATCAATAATGGCATTAAATAATAATGAAACGGTTCAAGGCAAAGACAGAAATAGCCCAACTTAAAAAAAACCAACTTGATCCAACTATATTCTAAGAATTATAATTTTTTAAAGATACAAATTATCAAATGTAAAAGGATGGAAGAAGATATGGCACAGAAACAGCACCACAGGAAACAGCACCACAGGGAAGCCTTGATGGCTAAGCTGTTATCAGAGAAAATAGACTTTGAAGGAAAGAATGTTACTAATGATAAAGGCTCACATTTCATGATGACAAAATGGTCAATCTCTCAGAAAGGTTTAATAATTACAAACATAGATGTACCTAATAACAGGGCATCAAACTCCATGAAGCCCAAACTGACAGAAACAAAGGAAAAAAATCGACATTTCAACTATAGTAGTTTAAATTTTCAAAATCCAGGGCTGGAGAGATGGCTCAGCAATTAAGAGCACTTTCTTCAGTTCCCCGCACCCATATCAGGTGGCTCACAACCATCTGCAACTCCAGCTTCAGAGGATCCGATGCCCTCTCCTGGTTTCCGTGGGCACCTGCACACAAGTGTACACACACACACACACACACACACACACACACACACACACTCACACATACATACATACATACATACATTAAACAAAAATAAAACAAATCTTTAAAAATATGGTAAAATTTCAAAATCCCACTTTCGATACTAAGTAGAGCAATGAGCAATGAGAAAAAAGATCAATAAGAAAACAGAAGATTCAAGCAGCACTTCCACCAGCTCTATATAACAAACAGACTGGCATGCAACAAAAACAAATTATACATTCTTCTCAAACACACACAGAACATCTCCAAGATAGACGACACACCAGGTCATGAAACAAGCTTCATACGAGTTAAAAGATTAAAATAACAAAGTATTTTCTCAGGTCACAGTGCAATGAAATTAAAAATAAAACAGTGGGGACTACTATCCTCAGGCCTCTTGGGGTAAGTCTACAGAGGAGCTCTCTGCGCTGGGACTCCCTAAGCCACATTCACCCTCCCATCCCCCCACCCCTCGCCATTCTATACTCCTAGTTTGAGCCCTGCGCCACTCCTAGTCTTGGGGCCCCAGACACCTGGGGAACCAATACTGCTTCCTGAACCTTCTCACCCAGAGCAACCCAGTCCCTTTCTTGGGCTCCAGGAGCACCACTTCTGGTCCTGGCCCTGCCCTCACCTCGCTCTGCTTCCCTGGGCCTGAACCACCGGCTAACTCTCCTAGCCTGCACTACTATCCTCAGGCCTCTTGGGGTAAGTCTACAGCGCAGCTCTCCACGCTGGGACTCCCTAAGCCACATTCACCCTTCCATCCCCCCCC
>NW_008353747.1:614195-623169 GCF_000622305.1 Nannospalax galili | reverse complement strand
AAAAAATAAAAAATAAAACAGTGGGAAAAGCTGGGACACTCACAAACGTGGAAATTAAACATCACACTCTTGAATGTGACCCAGAACAAATGGAAAAGAAGAAACAAAAGCAAATGAAAAATTCTTTGAGAAAATAGAGAAAAAAAAAAATTAATTAAAAAAAATAATGATTAAAAAACAAAAAAAAATAAAAATAAAAAAATAAAACAGTGGGAAAAGCTGGGACACTCACAAACGTGGAAATTAAACATCACACTCTTGAATGTGACCCAGAACAAATGGAAAAGAAGAAACAAAAGCAAATGAAAAATTCTTTGAGATGAATGAAAATAGAGATCAGCATACCAAAGCCAAAGCAACGAAACGTCTATTTGTGAACGCCTGCTTTAAGAAAGGGGAAAAAGTTTGAAATCAAAGGTCTGATCTGCCATTGTAAAATACCAGAAAAAATTTAATCTAGAGGAATCAGAAAGGAAAGAAATAATAAAGATTAGAGTAGACATTAATGAAATATAAAAACAATAGAGAACTTCAAAAATTGGTTCTTTAGAATTATTAGCAGAATTGACAGACCTTTAGCTAGATTAAGCAAGAATAAAAAAAGGGAAAGAAGCATCAAATTAAACTCTTAGAGAGGGAAATACTGTTGACTTCACGTGAAAAGGACTCTAAAGTAATACAGGAACAACTGTACACCAATGAAATGGATAACTTAGACAAAACTGGCAGGTTTCTAGCATAAACTACCAAAAATGACTCACGAAGAAGTATGCTTCCCATTCTTGTGACCTTCTGCACCACTGTCCTATGAACAGGGAAGTGCTTCTACCAGAGGCACAGCCATTCCATTGAACCAGAAGTTGAACCCTCCCCTGCTGCTTCAGGCTCCGCAGGCTTCTGACTCAAGGAGATGCAAAGGGATACAGTGCTGGGAAGTGTGATTGACCCAGACTCCTGGGGAACTTGAAGTGCAGGGGATCCCTTAGGCTTCTCTTAGCATTACTATACCTTGTCATTAAGGAAGTGAAAAACTACAGCAACCCAGATCCAGATGGATGATAAATGACCCGAGCTCTTCAGGAATGAAGGTGTAGGTCATCCCTGCAGGTAAAGAGCCAAGACCTGCCAACATGCTTGCTGAAGGCAAAGGGAATAGAGAATGGGTAATAAAAGAAAGATAGCAATAAACACCAGCTACAGAATAATTGTCACGAGGCCTTCTTTCCTATTTTGTTAAGAATATGTTTGTGTGCTGGGCATGGAGGCATGTGGATCTCTGTGAGTTCCAGGCCAGCCAGGGCTACAAAAATAAGACCCTGTCTCAACAAAACCAAATAAAATAAAATAATAGTAATAATAACGGTAAATAATGTTTGTGCATGTATACACACATATTTAGCAGATACCCTTTCCTCTCCTACTCCTTTATCATGTGACATGATTGTTCATTAATCTTTGTACTTAAGTATTATTAAATCTACATTATATTTAAGCTATGAGATGTTAGATGAAGAGTTAGCATATCTCAAAAAATATTACCCCCCATTTGAGGGAAGGACTCAGCACATTTTTGGTGGTGTGCAGGGTAATTGTGTTAGGCAGGATTATGACCTTGTTATTGTCTTTATTTTGATATTAAGTGCAACGTAAGGAGATGTGTTTGATGTAAAGGCAACAAGGAGTAGACTTGTGGTAGTAAATCCTGATTGTCAACTTGACTGGATTGAGAGATGCCTAGGACATTAATGAAGGCCACTTCTGTCTATTAGGGCATGTCCATAGATGACTGGCATGTGTAAGAACAGCTAAGGGGGTAAGAGCCACCTTAAATGTGAATGGCATCAGTCAATAGGATGGGGAATCAGTTACTTTCCTTTTTCACTTATAGTGAATTTTCTAGAACTCTAGAACAACAGAAAATTACTAAAAACTTTTTATGAATGATCAGAAGCCTTCTGACCCTGAGACAAAAATGGGGTAGGCATCAAACACATGAAAAACAGGCTAGGCACATGAGCCCACACAGATCTTCCCAGTGCTGTTGCCATGACATAAAACAAGACTCACTGTCAAATTCCCTTCTTAGGCAACGCCACAGTGGCATCTACAATACCAGTGATAGACTAGCTGGGTGTGTGGTCCCCTTCCAAGCACACAAGAAGGTGAGCATCAACCTTTATGCTGATGATAGAGTTTAGGAAAGATCAGGAGGAGGCCTCAAGAAGCTATGAGTCCTGGAGATTGCAGAGTTAGCTCAGTTAGTAAAGTGCTTGCCTTGTAAGCATGAGGATCTGGGTTAAATCTCCAGAACCCAGATAAAAAACAAGTTAGATGTGGTAAACACTTGTAGTTCCAATGCTGGAGAAGGAAGACAAGCAGATCCCTGGAGTTCATGGGCTAGCCAGCCTAGCCTGCTTGGTAAGTTCCAGGTTAGTAAGAAACCCTAACTTAAAAAAAAAAAAAAAAAAAGGGTGAACAGCACCCAAGGAACGATACCCAACATTGTCCTCTGGCTTCCACAATGGACACCACATATATGCACACGAACACACAACATGTGCACCCACATATACATATGAACACACACACACACACACACACACATTATGAGTCCTGCTGACCGCTAGAAATGCAATTTCAACATGAAGTGGTTCCCTGCCCACTCAACCCTGAACTTAAATTTATCCTGCATAGCAAGGGCCCCAAGTCTAAGCCAAGTTCTCCCTGAAATCAGTCAAGTCAGAACAGATGTGGAACAGATGCTCCCAAGTACTCCAGAGTCTTCTACAGATCTTTTCTGTGAGAGCTCTAAAGTTGTCCACTCAGACTCCCTAGAGCCAGCCCAGGAATCTGAGATTTTCAGCAATTTCCCACAAGTGGTTCATTTGTAGCCAGACTGATATCCTCTGGGTTTGACAAAATGAAGGTATGGGCCCACCAAAGTCTATTCAGAGGAGAGTCAGTATAAGGAATTTCCCAAAGAAAACAGTTCTGATTATATCACCTTAAGGAAGAAGAAGGTGAAATCATTTTGAATGTACTCAAGTGCAGAGAGAGAGATTGAAGTTTAGGGATGTATTGTTTTGAGTAAAAGGATTTAAAATAAATAAACATTTTGGGTTTCTTGGTAGATCCCAGTCCCAAGAATGCTCAGTTTGCTGTTTCTTGAGTATGATAAAGTCCACGAGAAAATTCAAAGTGAGGCTCCCTTCTAACCATTGAATATCATGACTAAATTGATGAGTGTTCACATTAACTGCTAATATCATGATCTGGAGAGACACCCGGAAGGTGACTGATGCCAATACTAGAGGGAACATGCAAAGACTGAGCTCATGCCCCAGTGAGGGCTGCTAAGGTTAGTATTCCAGGCCATTCTCAACATCTTGACTGGATTGAGATATTCTTAAAGCACTAGTAAAGTCCACTTGTGTCTATGAGTGCTTTTCTAGCTATGATTGATGTGTGGGAGAATACCCAAGGTGGTAAGACCCACCCTGAATGTGGGTGGCACCATCTAAAAGGATGGGAAATGAGTTACTTCCCTTCACCTAGAGTGAAACTTTCTAGAACAACAGAATAGTATTGGAAGGTTATAAAGGATCAGTAGCCTTTGAACCCTTGTGGATGTCATTGTAGCATCCCTTAAAGAGGAAGAGACCCAACATTAAGCCTTGTTTTGTGTCATGTGGGTTACGATTGATCAGGTAACCTTTTTTATCCACTCTCATTCTTAGATTAGGGATCAATTTCCATCCCTCCCACCAGTCTTGAACAGTGTTGGTGGTATCTACATGCAAACAAAATGTCACCCAGGAAGCATGCATGTGCAGTACATCCACATGAAGACAGCTACTGCTCCCTCTGAGAACCCTAGACCTTAGATTGTTCTACCCAGAGAACAAAGGTTGGGCTACATGGTCTGCTGGCACAGTCTGACCCCCATAGAGTAAGTAAAATATTTCGGGTGCCAAAATGAGCCTGGGAGGCCAGTCCCAGGTTGAAATAAGGGCTGCAACCATTCACTTAAGAGGCATCATAGCCAAGGTCCCTTTACATTGCCCAAGCAAATGACTTCTGTGGAACTGGAATCACTGTGACCCTGGAATCCACCACTACCCCCAGGACACCAGGCTTAGTGCATATAGTTGACTGGACAGGGTCTATGTCTTGGAAAGTGTGGGATACTGAAAGCAGCCTGGCGTGTTTTCAGTGGCTTATTGAGAGCGAGTTGCCTTTGGGGCTCAGATGGTACCTGGCCAAGGGCTCTCCCTATCTGTCCACATCAGTGCTCCTTACAGGTAGGGGCATTTCATTAGTGCAGAAGATGAGCTGAGTGGTGTCTGGGGCCCTTTTCTGTGTTACTACTTGTGCATTTAATGAACTGAAGGGGAAATGTCATTAGTACATCAAATCTGAATTTTGTGAAATTTATTGCTTAGGCCAAAATTGAATGTTTTAAAGTGAGCACTACTGAAGAAAATTGTCAAGTAAATAGTGGTACAACTGACTTGGGAACGAGACAAAAATCATAAAGTGTTGGAGGATCACAGCTCTAGATTGAACACGTGAGGAACACCCAGGCCATCCTGGAAAAGATGGAGATTCTGTGAGGAGGACGTAGCCTGAAGGAATGAAGTACCATAGGTCCTGGGCAGGATGGGTGAGGGCATCGCCTTCTCTTCATTATTTCCTTTCACCTACAGCCTCAACGTCAGGCCTAGAGCTGGAAGAAAAGATGAGGGCTAGAGAGATGGTTCAGTTTGTAAAGTTCTCATGCAAGCATGAGGACCTGAGTTCAGATCCCCAGCACCCACATAAAAGTTGGAAGCCACAGTGTGCATCTGTAATCCCAGTTCTAGGTTAAATAGAGACAGGAGGATCCCTGGAGCTTGCTGGCCAGCCAGTCTAGCTAAACTGGTGAAATCCAAGTTCAGTGAGAGACCCTGTCTCAAAAAAGAAGGCTGTCTCAGCACTGTCTGTTCTTCCAGAGGACTCAGGTTCAGGTCCAAGTACCCACATGGCAGCTAACAACCATCCATAACTCCAGTTCCAGGGGATCCAACACTCTCTTCTGGCCTCCACAGGCATTGCACAACACAGGTGCACTTACATACATTCAGGCAAAACACTCATACACATTAAATAGATAAGGTAGAGTGTGGTTGAGGAAGACACCCGAATTTGACCTCTGACCTCCACACACGTGCACACGTGTGCAGGCACACTCACATATGTGTACACACATACATGAACATGTACATACCATATAAAATGAAAATGAAACAATTTTGTCAATAGTCACAATGTGTTACTTTTGCAACTAAACTAAGGCTTTACTTACCCTAACGGTAGTGCTCCACTAAACTTCCCAAGGCGGTATAAGACCATTTGTGGTGGCAACAGGAGATACCAATAGCAGGCCCTGGACACCAGCTGCTCAGTAGGCATAGGGAGGCTTTGTTGGGTGGCCACAAGCTCAACACCCTGAAGCAATGCCACATTGGGTCCAAGAAGAGAAACAGCGAAACAGCTCTGGCCAAAGGTAGCCAAGAGGGCTGATCCTCTAAAAGCCTGACAGGCTATCTGGGGGGACTTAAAGAAAACTCTAATTCTTGGATATTTGTGCCACCTTTGCTATTTTTAAATTTATATTTTGCATGTGTGCTTTATGATGGTTGCATAAATCTATATATAAATATAATTTGTACATGTATAAGTCTGAAAGTACACTCAAAATTATTTAGTGATGGGAGGCGTGATCAAAAAAGTTTGGTGACACTAAGACTATGGGCCTCACTAACTGCACCTGCGTTGGACAGCTGTCAGTGATTCCATATCCACATCCATATCCATATCCACACCGAATGTTGAGAGAGGGCAGCTGCGGAGTTGTTGGAGGCCTGTACCACTGAGTCCAATCCATTTAATGCTGTGGTGGGGTCTCTGGGACCCAGAGGGTACTGAGCATCCCAGGTTGCTCAGGAGGAACAGATATGGAGAAACTCTGTAGGGAAGGAATACAAGGCTTGCCTTCAGAGATGTCCCCGGAGCCCCAGCTCCAGCACGCCAGCTGCACAAGCTTGAGTGCGTCACTCTGAGCCTCAAGTTCATCTTCCCTAAATGAGTGAGATGTGTCTCATACACTGTGGGAAGATCATTTGAGGTAAAGGAAGAAGAAAGAGGCTTTGGGAGATTATGAAGCATCTTCCTTCACCCAGACAGGTTCCTAGGTTAAGGTTACCCCACAGGCCTTCAAGGGGACCTTGATAGCCTCGGGAAACCCCAGGGCTCCTGTCCAGACCACACCAGGATTCTGCTTAGGTGGACCAGAATATTACACACAGAAGTGGCTGGCACGCCATCTCTGCTCCTTGTGCCAGCAACTGGAGTAGGCAGATGCTTTTGACCTCCACAAATCTCATCTTGGTCCTGGACATAGACAAAGATGAGCCTGGCTCTACATCCCTTATGCATTCCCACCATGTACTGACACCCAGCCACACACATCAGCTATCAGCTGCCCCTGCCATCCTCAGACTCCTGCATCTGCTGGAGACGTTCAAAGGCAAAGACATTCGCTCTGACTCTTCTTGTTGGTCCCCAGCAGACCTTGGGGAAGTGGCGGGGGGTAGAAACAGCTGACATGCCCACAGAGGCAGGCACCCATTCAGAGCACCCCAGGGTCCTCCCATCTCCCACCTTGCAGTCAAATGCTAGCCCCCCAGGGTTCCTTGTTTTCTCACCCTGGAACCAGGCTGGCTCATGCTTGTTGCAGGAGATAGGACAAGCCAAGGTTGCTTGGTCTGACCACAGGGCCAGAGGCTTTGGAATTCATGAAGCATTTGGAAATACCTGGATACTTAGAAATCCCAACCCCAACTTCCTGTCATCCCAGTCACCTACATACCCAATCCCAGGCCATCAGGTTTCCAAATGAGGTTATTTTCTCTCTATCTGCTTCCTCTAAGTTCTTCTAGAGAACTTTGACTCATTTGCTGTTAATGATTTCCTGCCTTTGTGAAGCAGAAGAAAGGGGAGTTTGTTCTAGGATTTTGAGAGGGATGAATGAGGGAGGTAGAAGGAAGGCTAGTCTTTGCCTACATCCAGCACCAAGAAAGGTCAGTGCAGATCAGAGGCATATGTTCCCTGTGGCTTCTGCACAAGTTACAGAGAAGCTATCCCAGCTGCTTCTAAAGGGCTAAGCTGTGCCTGCTACTATTCCCTGTGGATTCAGAGTAGATCCTGAGTTATGGAATTCTTGTGCTAAAGCTCATGTTTTGTTCACTCTGCTCCGTGTCTCCTATAGCCCAGCTCAGTCCCTGGCACACAATCCCTAGCACACACTTTTCTTTTCTTAACCTAACTTTTCATTTATAGGTAGTGAAATAAAACCGAAGAACAAGTCATGCCCAACTCAGCAGTATCTAACACGACAGAAGGTTCAGTGCTCCCCCACTGGATTAACAGACACTCCTTTCCTGACCTGCCCCTAGCTGAGAACCCGAGAAATGTGTGAGCCAGTACTGAGCTTCAGAGATCTTTGCATCATGCCAGTCTGAAATGGAAGTTTTACAAAGTGATAGTTCTCCCCAGAGCCCAGGAAGGGGTAAAGGAGAGACTTACCACAGTACAGACAGACAGACAGACAAGACTGCAAAGGCTGCCAGCTCTACCCTACATGTACATGTCTTTACTATCAGAACACATTGCAGGAAGACAGAATATCAAAGCCAGGTCATCTGTGGTCTCATCCCCAGGATGACATATTTCTCTGTGTGGGTACCCAAGCCAGGCAATCTGGACCTAAATACTGCTGGGCTGACTATGAACAAGAGGCAAATGGTAACTGCGGATGAGGGTCAGAGGTAGACCACTTACCTTTCTTAAGTGAGGCCAGAGACCAGTCCTCAGCACTTGGAAGTATAAGGAGGCTGGGCTATGGCTCTGAGGTAGAGTGCCTACGGAGCCTGCAACAGCCAGGTGTAATATTGTCTGTCTGGCTATTCACTGGGACATGAGGTGTGAAAATGGTTGACAGACAAGAAAATTCTCATCAGGAAAATGTTAATGGAGTCTTGGTCAGATTCAAATGTCTTTGAATAATTGGGGGCCACTATCTGCCTGAATTCCCTGTAAAAGGTCATTACTACCTACCTCTTAGCTCTACCAGTGTAGCTCTGTCCCACTTTGTCTAAACAGAATCCCAGATACCAGCTTCCTGAGTCCAGCCTTCACCCTACAGATGCTCCAGGCTCCAGGAAACCCATGAAAGAAGACAGGAACCACAGAGGAGACAAGTTTGCTAGCAGTAGAGGGGGTGGTGGTGGGGTACGGGCAAGCCAGAGTCCTAAGAAATAGTAGGGGGCAAGTGAAAGTTGTGACTTCATGAGGAGGAGGGTTCAAGGAGGGTTCACAGTGAGCTCATAAGCTAAGCTGCAGGCCCCTCACTTGCATGAACCTTTTCCAGTCCTTTATATAACTTTTGTTTTATGTGTTTATGTAAGAGATGCAGAGTCTTACTATGGATGTAGCCTTGACTGGCCTGGAGATCTCTCTATAGATTAGGTTGGCCTTGAACTCACAAAGATCTGCCTGCCTCTACTTCCCAAGTGCTGGGATTAAAAGTGTGCACTTCATACTCTCCTTGTACCCAATTTCATATTTATTCTTGTTCTAAGAAAGTCTCTAAATACTGAGTATGGTGATGGTGCTTATCTGTCCTCCCTGCACTTGGGAGGTAAAAGCAGGAAGATCTCAAATTTGAAACCAGCCTGGGCTATGCAGTGAATTTCAGGCCAGCATGAGCTATACAGGACAAGTCTCTATCTCAAAAAATGGTTACATTAGAATAAATTCAAAAGCCTCCAAAATCATGCAAGCTTCTTCTTGGATATTTAACAGACATACTAATTTGGTCAGAGGGAAATAAAGGACAGTTTTTGCTCCTTGCCCTCCTAGGTTGACTAGTTCC
>NW_008353747.1:559171-613653 GCF_000622305.1 Nannospalax galili | reverse complement strand
ACTAGATTCACCAGATGGACAAGTAGTGGGGAATGGCTGGGGGTACTGACACTGCAGCAGACAGCAGCAGGGATAACAGTATGAAGGCTCTAGTGGCGGGGGGGGGGAGGCTATGGGAGGGTGCCATCTGGGAAGTGGGTGTATAGATAAATAAGATTGGGATGTTCTGTATGATATACATACAAAAAAATCAACAAATTAAATAAATGAGTTATATTTGAGGAGGAAGCATAAAAATTTACATGACATTAATTAGTAGAAGTGATAAACATTACCATTGAAATCTACCCGGTGACTTTATATCCATACACAGTGCCAAGGATCCAAGTGCAACCAACCATGACTAGTAATAATCAGATACATACAGATTAGAGATGCATGTGCCAACATCTAAGTGTTATTAGCAAAAACAATGAGTCTTTCTATAAGAAACAGTGCATTTTAAAATGAAATGGAGATCTTTTTCAAAGGTTAAAAACTCATTCAATTTTATGTCTTACAGGGTTTATACTGAGTTCAATATTGTATAACTGTATTAATTCAACTATGAAGCTAAAAATTTTATACCCACTTTTGAAAGAGATGTATCTTTGCTCTGGAAATTGTTGTTAAAGCTGTAATGAAATGCTTCTTTTAAAAAATAAAAAAAAATATTAAAAAAAAAACCCTAGGTCTACCCAAGCTCTCAAGTAAGCTTCCCTTCTCTCCTCTGAGAAAAAAACCTTGCTCTCTCCCTGAGATGGTTAAACATTGATTGCCAAGTTGACAGGATCTAGAATCAACTATAAGGGAAACCTCTGGGTGTATCTGTTTCTAAATTGGATCAACTTGGGTAGGAAGACTGAATAAATGGAATGGGGTCCTGGGCTGAATAAAACGGAGATATCAGGACTGTGGAAATGGCTCACAGGGTAAAATGTTGGCTTTGCAAGTATGAGAACTTGAGTTTAGAGTCTCAGCACCCCTCTAAAAGCCAGGGGCAGTAGTGCATATCTGTAACACCAGCACAGATGGAACAGAGACAGGCCAGATCCGGGGGCTCACTGGCAAGCCAGGCTACCAATCAGTGAGCTCTAGGTTTAGCCAGAGACCCTGTTTCAAAAAAGAAGGCAGACAGCAATAGGGGAAGAGCCTTGATAGGGACCTCTGATATCTACATCTGCACACATATACAATATACACACACACACATATACACGCATGCACACACTCATACACATGCAATTTTTTTTTCAAAGAGGAGAAAGTTGAACACCAACATTCATTTCTCTGCTTCCTGACTAAGCATGCAATATGAATATGCCAACACACTCCTGCCACCATGACTGACTGCACCTCACATTGTAAGCCAGAATGAACCCTTCCTTCCTCAAGTTACTTTTGTCAGGCATTTTGTCACAGCAGCAGGAAACCAGTATAGTCCTCAGCCCCATAGCGAACACCCTCCATGTCACCCAGCAACTGTTGCCTGGCATTGTCCTGTCAAGCTAAAACTGGACAGACCAAGCAAGTTCCTGCTTGGTTCTAGGCCTTGGCTTAGGCTGTCCTGCCTGTCCTTTCCCTAGTCTTTCAGCTGTTTCATCTTCAAGACCCACAGCACATGAGCAGGAAGCCATTGCTCAAATCCCAGAAAGAATCAGTACTCCATCCAGGGTGTCTCTGCCACACACAGTGTGTCCTTCTGTCATTGTATAGATGTTGTACCTGAAGCTACAGCTTTGGGGGGCAATCTACCTGTTCTCATTTCTGCAGGGTCTAGATGGGCTTATCTGTATACCCAGAGCCTGGATCCCCAGCTCAGGTCAGACCCCTCCTGGGCACAGAGCAAATGTTTCTTGAACAAATCCACGAGTAGCTCTAGAGCTGGAAATGATGGTGTAACTGAAAAGGTCAATGTGCCATCGTGGGATGATAACCAAGTGACTGTCACACTGGCCACGCTCCCCACAAAACCTTCTGGGACACCAAGTGAAGCCCTGAGAAACCATTCTGTGGTCTGTGCACTGCCTAGTGGCTAAAATGATTCCTTCCTCAAGAACCAGTGGGTATAGGCAAAGCCCATTCTTGGGTCCTAGTTAGCTTTAACTGTCAACTTGGCACAGCTTAGAGACACCAGAAAAAGGTGTCTCAGTTGAGGTATGTCCCAGATCAAACTGGCCTATGAGCATGTCTGTGGGGGATTGCCTTGATGGTTAGTTGATGCAGGAGGATCCAGCCCACTGTGGGCAGCACCATTCCCTGGGCAGGTGGTCCTGGACTATATTTTTAAAAAGCTAGCTAAGCATGAGCCAGTGAGTGAGCCAGAAAGCAGCATTCTTCCATGGTTTATGCTTAAAGTTTGTACTTGAGTTCCTGCCCTGACTTTCCTCAGTGATGGACTGTAGCCTATAAGATAAAATAAACCCTTACCTGCCCTAAATTGCTTTTGGTCAGAGTATTCTATCACAGTAACAGAAAGGAAACGAAGACAGGGTCTCACACACTTAGAAGCCTAAGCTGTACAGCTTCTCTACTTCCACAGCCTGGATCAGCTCGCCTGGGGCCCCAGTGACCCCATCCTAGACCTTTTTTCCAGACAGACAGTGATCTCTGTATCTGCCTATCGACTCTCATAGAAGGAAAGGGAAAAACATTCCTGCTTCCTGAGTCTCTAGTTTGACATTCCTGCCTGTGGCTTCAAGGCCTGTCTGACCTCCACCAAGAGGGCACCACAAGTCTCAGTGCCTCCGTGCTCCTGGGGCCCAGTCTTGCAGGGCATCAGCACAGCTAGCTCCCTGGGTGTTGGGCACTTGCTCCCTGCTCCTAGGTTACCAAAGACCCACCACAGACTACACCAGCAATCTTATTCTGTGTCATACACTGCTGCTGCCACCACCCCCAGACATTCTGTCTCTAGTCGGGGACAGCGTTTTGTTTGAGTTTGATTTGATCACATTCTTACGTGAAGGTCATGTCTTTCTGCAAGGCAGGCCTTCTGTGGGTGTCTCCTGACCCCCTCCTCCCCCCATTATATATACCTAGTTATTTCCCTCTGTCTTCCCTGACTCCCAAAGGACCCTGCGTCAGACCCCTCACTGTAAAATAATCCAGCCACATCCTCCTTTCATACCATTTCCTGTTTGAGAAACCATTCCTGTGGTCTGTGCGCCCCCTAGTGGCTGAAATGTTTCCTTTCCAAGAACTGAAGGAGTCTTAAACACAGTCTGCCTAAACTGTACAGCTTCTTCCATTGTCAACAAAGTTCCCAGATCTAGCATTGAGAGAGCTCCCGAGGAGTGGAAGACCATGCTATTGCTATGCTGATATCTGCATAGCGGAGTGACGGTGCAGCATCCAGATGCAGGGCTGCTGTGGTAGAAGGTGCTTGCTCCAGGGTCAGGGTTGTGTTGCTGGCCGTGACAGAACAGAGTAAGGTACTTTGCAAGGGGGTGGTGTGTAGGAGAGTTTCACAGGGGGACTGGGCTGGAGAAAGCTGAAAGCAGAGCCAGGAAGGGACTGATGGGTGAGAGGACCAGAGAAGTCAAGAACAGGAAAAGCAGATGCAACAGACGGACTGGGAAGACCAGAAAGCGGGGAGATAAGCATGAACAGCTGAGTGCCAAGAAAGCATGTTTGTGAAATTAAACATGGGCATCTTAAAAATAATTACACTCCCCCTCAGTTCATCCAAGCCTATAATTTAATAACTGGCCCCGTGTGAAGAATAACTACAGGCAGCAAATTAAACTCTGCTAACCTGATGGCCTGTCTGTCATAAGGCCAACTAATTAGAACAGCTAATGAGTTGTCCTACCCAAATAGAACACATTTTCTAGTTGTCTAAAAGAATTGCCAGGCCTGTAATCCAAGCTACTTGGGAAGCTGAAGCAGGAAAATCACGAGTTCAAAGCCTGTCTTGGGCATCTTAGTAAACCTCTGTCTGGAAATTTTAAAAATACCGAAAAAAAAAATTGAGGATATAGCTCAGTAGTGAGGAGGTGCTTGTACAGGAGGGTTTGGGTTCAATCTCAAGTACTGCAGCAAATAAATAAACAAACAAATAAACAGCATCAACCACCTGGGGGCCAGTCACTCTGTCATGGGGACTGTTTTGTTGAAGCAGAGAGAACCACCCTTCTGCGCACATTTTTGGCTGCTACTCACCTCTGGGAACTTCTCGTACCCCCAGGTGATCCACTGTCCCATGCTCCCTGCTGGGGCTGCCCTTTCTTGCATTGAAATTTCTCCTCCATACCAATGCCAGGTTCAGTATCAGGGCCAGGTGTAAAAGGAAAAAGTTCAGGGTTGAGAATAGCCTCCTGGTGCTGTAGGGGTATGCAGACCCGGACAGCCAGGCAGCCACAGCACAGACACAAAAAGTGCAGAAGTTCAGGATAGGGGGAGCCTAACTGCTAGGGGAGGGGCCTATACCAGGGACTGGGCTTATACCAGCAACCAGGCCAGACCCCCACATATATAAACACATAAGAACTCAGAATTTGAGGAAATGTGGAATAGGTGCTGCTCTCTTAAAGTAAAGGCAGAGCAGGTAAGGAGCCAAGAGCCTGGTACCTGGGTCCATCTGTAACTCCAGGGCTGGCACACTGAGTATATCTTGCCAGCTGGCCAACCTGTGGGGACCAGGAAGAAATAGAGAGGGGTGTTGGCTGTGGCAAGATGGCTCAGCAGCCCAAGGTACTTGCCACTAAGCTGATGACCTGAGCTTGATCCCTGGAACCCACATGGCAGAAGGGAAGAACCAGCTCCCACAAGTTGTCCTCTGACCTCCACATGCACACTGTGGCGCATACACCCACGAATACAACATGCACACAAAAGAGTTCTTCAAGACCCCACCATCCTACAAAGACAGTATAGCCCAAGAGGGATGTGAGACTTCTTACACCAAATAAACATCATTCCCCTGCTCTGGGCTGATGTGAGAAGTGAGGCAAGAAGTCACATGTGAAGAGCACTATCACCTGTGACGCCAGATATGTGGAGTGCTGGTGTTGTCCGGGGAGGTACAGTGCTGTGTTGACTGGAAGGGGACCGCGCACAGAAGGTGGCCCCAGGCCTTCAGGGCTAACCCTGTCACTTCCTAAGAGTTCATTTCTTTCCACTGAGACAATGAACAATCTTTTCAAACACACTTCAGAGTGCCTTAAGAGTTCAGTGAGAAATTATACAAAAAGGGGCTAGAGAAACGGTGTGACAGTTAAGAGCACTGGCTGCTCTTGCAGAGGACCTGGGTTTGGTTCCCAGCACCCACATGGCGGCTAACGACCATACATACATAACTCCACTTCCAGGGGATCAGATGTCCTTTTCTGATTTCCACAGGCCTTGCATACATATGGTGTATTTAACATGCATGCAAGCAAAAAACACTTATAAAATTAAAAAAATTAATTTTAAAAGAAATTACACAAAAGGACATGGCCCTGGCAACACACTACACAGCTGTTTGGCTGCTATCGTGGCTCCCTGGTATGGTGGGCCTCTGGGTGCTCTGGGCCCAGTGGATCCCTTTGTCCTGGGCTCTCCAGTGTGGTACCAACTCTACTCCTTTGCTACCTCACCTAGAACAGCAATCTGGATTTCCTGATCCCTGTTTCTCCTGGGGCCCCGATGGAATGCTAGGGTGCTGTTAGGAACATAGACAACTTCTCATGCAGTGCAATCTATGACGAACAGGAATGATGAGGGAGGCTGAGGCTTTCTCCACCTCCCTGTCATCAGTTAACTCTTGGTTCTAACGAAAGAGCTATTTTCTAATGAAAATACTAAAATTGGATCTATTGCCCTTACAAGGCCCGAGTCGGGGCTTTGCTCAATTCAGCTTTGCTTCAGCCTATGTTATAACCACTTTTCTTCTTGGGCTGGCGATAAAGGGCAGGACAGAGGGTGGGCAGTCCCTGGAATGCATTTGTCATGGAAACCTAGAAGTAGTTGCCTTGCTCCCCCAGGAGGCTGTTTTTGGTGCATTTCCCTTCCAGACTTAGGATCCTGTGTGCATCGGGGTCCCTAGGAGAACGGGGAAAGAGAAAACAGCTGCTGTTGTCCACCTGAAGGCCTTCGACAGAGCCCAAGTCTAGAAGTCCCTCTTTTCTGTACCTCTACCTATATGCTTCTCCCTCCTTTTCTCTAATTGCCTGCTAGCTTCCAGTGCTCTGGAATACAGCTTCTAATCTGGCTTCCAAGTCCCTCTTCAGCCAGAGGCCACCAGCAGTCCTCCCACCACCCACTTTCTTGCTTGACTGCCCGTCTCCTGTGGCTCCCAGGCAGATGCCTGCCCCAACCTCTTCTCAGACTCTAAGCTAAAAGTAAGAGAAAGTGCCCTATTATCCTGCTATTCCAGCCCTGTATCTGCCCACCTCATTGGTTCTGGTTGTTGTTTAAGGGACACTGCTGGAGAGGCCCTGAGGATAGCAGAGCTGCCCAGACTGCCATTTCTGCCATGTCCCCCAGGCCAGCACCTGGCTGTTAGTCCTACTGGACCGCAGATAGGGCTCTATGCACTACCTCTGAGAGACAGACACATGCCACCCACTAGGGGGGTGACTGAGATGCTGGAGAGAGGCCAGCATTATCATAGTCTCACCTCCTCCAAGAAGGAAGGTAGTTAAGAGACCTGGCCTTGACTTCAGAGAGCTCCAGAACAGCCACCCTACAGGACTACTAGAGGGCTAGTGACTTAGTCACATAAAACACTGAGCATGTGCTCACTCCATAAATGATGCTTCTTCCTGTGTGAGGTCCATGTCTCAAGTCTCTTCATTTTGTTTTTAGGCTTTCCATTTATTGTTTTGTTTTTAAAGACAGGGTTTCATGTAGGCCAGGTTGACCTCTAACACACTATGTAGCTGATGATCTTGAATTCCTGATTCTCCTGCCTCTACCTTCTGAACGCTGGGATTGCAGGCATGCACCACCATGTCCATTTTCAAAATTATTTTCAATAGCAAATTATTCCAGGAACCAGTGTGGCAGGCCCATCCCAGGTTACCTTCTTAGCATCAGTGTTCCAGAGAAGTAGATTTGCTAACTGGGTTGCCAGACTTCACTCGACCAGACAGAGGGACGTGGGAGGGTCAGGGAAACACTGCCTGAGTTCAGGGGAGGACCCTTGGATGAACAGAACTAGCAAATATCCTCTACTCCCTGGCCCTTTGTCTGCTGGACTGACTCACTGAGATCTGGGAAGCCTGTTTCTGTAGCCCAGGACCTCCCCTTGACAACACTTTCCTTCATTTGATCTGTGAGTGTTGCTGATAACACCAGTCAAGCTTGATCCCAAGAGCCTCTCTGCCTCCTCCCATTAGTGTTTACTTTACAAAGCTCTCTGGGTTCAGGGGGTTCCTGCTACTGTAGCCCACAGCCTGATGTGCAACACCACTCACTGTGCAGGGGTGTGACCCCACTCACAACCTCAGCCCAAGTTTATTGCAACTCAATTTTCCCTTCTGAAGAGGCAGGCCCTTGAACTCCCACCAAATAAGTCTCCAAATTTTGTTGCATCCCTAAGAAAACCAGGTCAGGGCTGGAGACATGCTCAGCAGCTAAAAGTGCTTGCTCCTCTCATAGAGGACCTGAGATGGGTTCCAGCACCCATATCAGGTGGTAGCTCCAGGGAGTCCAATGCCTTCTTCTGGCCTCTGCAGGCACCTGCACTCATGTGCATATACCTCCACACATACACATGATTAAATTTTCTTAATTTAGGAAAAGGAACTTGAGGAGCCAGAGAGAGGGCTTATCAGTTAAGAGCACTGTTGTTCTTGCAGAACACACAGGTTCAATTCCCAGCATCCACATGGCAGCTAACAACCATCCGTAACTCCAGTTCCAGGAGAGTCCAGTGCTCTCTTCTGACTTCCATGGGCATTGCATGACATAGGTACACTTACATGCAGACAATACACTCACACACATAAAATAAAAATAATAAATACAAATATTTTTTTAAAAGGAGCTTGGGTTATAGAGATGGTTCAGTGTTCAGATCCCAGTACCCTGGCCAGACAGCTCACAATTGCCTGTGACTCCAGTTCCAGGGTATCTGAAGCTTCTGGCCTCCACAGACACCTGCCCTTACATGCACATATCTGTACACACACACACACACACACACACACACACATACATATATTTAAAATAATAAAAATAAATCCTATAAAATTTTTTAAAGAAAAATAAGGGCTGGAGAGATGGCTCGGTGGTTAAGAGAACTGTCTGCTCCTGCAAAGGATGGGGATTCAGTTCCCAGCATCCATATGGCAGCTAACAACTGTCCATAATTCCAGTTCCTAGGAACCCAATGCCCTCCTCTGGCTTCCATGAGCATTACACACATATAGTACCTGCAGACAAAACACTCATATATATAAAATAAAAATAAAACTTTGAAAAAAAAAAGAAAATCAGGTCAAGACAATCACCCCTGGAATAATACATCAAGCCACCATCCCCTTCAACTCCACTGCAGGTCCCACCCAAGAGCCCCTTGCTGGGCAAAGGTGACAGCTGCCACCAATACCCCCCACAGTCCCACTAGATGTCAGCAATGACAGCAGACAGTTCACTCAGGCTCTGGCTTCTTTGATTTGCAGCTGGGAACCAGGCTTGGGGGCGGGGGACCCAGTTAGTGCTTCCGAATTGATGGCATCTGGCTTTTTCAGCCCTGTCTTCATTCCTTCTTCATCTTTCTTTCAGTGGATCATTTCCACCTGCCTTTCTGTTTTCTGTCTCCCCTTCCTTCTCCCTATTTATCTATCTTTATTATTTTTATTATTTTTATTTTATGTGTATGAGTGTATTGCCTACATGTGTGTAAGTGCATCTGTGTCGTGCAATGCCTGAAAAGGTCAGAAGAGGGCGACGGACCCTCTAGAATGGGAGTTAGCACTGTGGCATGTGAGGGCTAAAATTTGAACCCAGGTCCTCTGCAAGAGCAGCCAGTACTCTTAATTGCTGAACCATCTTTCTAGCCCTATATTTCTAAATCTTTACCCTTTTAATTTTTAATCTTTTTCCATATCTATATTGCTCCTCCTTTCCCTCCCAAAGGGAAAAGAAAATAATGAGAGAAAAAAAAAACATTAATGAGAGATAAGATAGCCACCAACCATCCATTGATTTCACACACCTCGCACCCCCCCACATACACACACATCCAGAGAGAGGTCCAAGTAGGTCACTCTAGGTCCAATCATCGCTGAGATATATATATACACGTGTGTATGTGTGTGTGTGTGTGTGTGTGTGTGTGTCTTTTTGAGACAGGGTTTCCCTGTAGCCCCAGCTGGCCTGGAACTTGCTCTGTAGACCAGGTTGACCTTGAACTCACAGAGATCCACCTGTCTCTGCCTCCCAAGTGCTGGGATTAAAGGCATGCACCACCACTCCAAGCCTTGGTATATTTTTAATCATTATTATGTTATTCATTTTGTGTGTGTATGGGTACATGTTTGCTATGGCACACTTGTAGAAGTTAGAAGACAACTTTCAGGAGTTGGTTCTCTCCTTCCACCTTGTGGGTTCCAGGGGTCAAACTCAGGTTGTTGGGCTTGGCAGCAAGAACCTTTTCTGTCTGAGTCATCTCACAAGCCCCTCACCACTGATACGAAATGTTGACCTCCAGGTCAAGCCCCAAATGGACTCTGCAACCCAGAGATGAGCCCAATTCAGAAATGAGCAAAATGAAATGAACAGAGTGAACATTTCTGCTCCAAAACAGGACCCAGGTAGAGTCCTTCTCCCAGATTAAAGGCCAGTCCCTGCCCAGCTTTGGCAGCTGGATAGACCCCCACACACACACACCCTGACCCCACCCATCTCCTCCTCTGCCCTTCACTTTGCTTATCTCAGTTTTGACAAGAACAGCAATGACACTCCCATTCCAGTTAGTATTTCCCAATGACTTCCACCTGGCGGCTGATCATATCCAAGATGGCTCAGAGGAAGAGGAAGGTGTAGGGTCCCCACACCAGATGTTTCCCAGAGGTGGAATATGGAGAGTGACCAGGGGATGACCTGACTGGTCTGGCTGGGATCTGGAGGGTGAGACAGACATCATTACTGTACCTTTGCTCCCTTCAAGAGCTTCTATCCCCACCACTCAGGAGGGACCTTCCCCAAGCCAGCCACAGGAGTCTGAAGGACTCCACCCAGAGTTCTCCCTGGCATGCCTGGTTCAACCTGTTAATCTTCCTCCCCAAACCCACTTTTTTTTTTGATATCTTGGGAAAGAAAATGATGCCAAAATTTCCTAATAGATCAGAGAACAGATACCCCATGTGACTTTCTCTCTGCTATTCTGGTTCTTCTAACCTGAGTTGGAGGTTAGGAACCTCGCCTGGGTTAGGGGCCCTCACCTAGAATTCTGTCCTGGACCCTGTCACTCTCTACCCCAGTATCTCATTCCACACAGAGCCAGGTGCTCTTTCAAAACAAAATAAGTAAGTCATCCTACTGTTTAACAATCCCTGCCAGCTGTGTACTGCCTACAGCTGCGGTCTCAAACTTCTTTGACAACTGCCAACCACAAAAAAGTGCAATACACATCAACAAGGAATGTATGTTTATTTATGTCTAAGTCTTGTATGCATCAACTACCATCATCATCATTAGCCCACACCCAAAAGCTTTTCTGAATTTTTATATATAGGTACTACCAACATCAGGAAACTTGAATCTCTACTTCCAATTATCTCACTAAGTTGGAATAGTTTTGACCAGGTTCTGTCAGCTATGGTGGGATTATTTCAGGATTTAACTGCAGAAGGACAGAGCCCATTCTAGGAGTGGGGAGCAACACCCTTCTGGTTGTCCACGCTCTGCTCATGCCCACATGGCTGGTATGTTTTTAACCCCAGGATCTTTTCAGAAATGTTTCCGAGAGCTTTGTCCACTGTAGGAGTATTTCCAGCTCATATAAGACCATAGAAAGTGAACTTCACCGAGCATAGGTAGCTGTGGCACAGTATGCTGAGAGAACAAAGTACAAGATGTCTGTCTATACTGGAGGCATTCTCTCTGCCACACTTCCCTGGGACAAGGGACATACCAGTAAGCTCCTGACACAGGGACCAGGGCCAATCCCTACCCTAAATATTAAACAGGCTTAAATGCTTTCTTTGACTTCAATTAAGAAATACGCATAAACTGGGCATGGTGGCACATGCCTTTAATCCCAGCACTTGGGAAGCAGAGGCAGGTGGATCTCTGTAAATTCAAGGCCAGCCTGGTCTAATAGTGAGTTCCAGGCTAGCTGGGGCTATAGGGAGACCCTGTCTCAAAAAGGCCAGGAAGGAAGGAAGGAAGGAAGGAAGGAAGGAAGGAAGATGCATAAATAGGACTTGGCAAAATGGCTCAGCAGATAAAGACACTTTCCACTCAACTCTGGGGAAGGAACCAAGTTCAATCCCAGGAATCCATGTAAAGGTGGAAGGGGGGAAACTGACTCCACAAAGTTATCTTCTTACCTCAACATGCATACTTTGACACACATACCCACACACAGATATCGTACACATCACACACAGGCACAGAAACAATATTAATTATAAAAATTACAATATTTCTTTTTTGGTCTGTTGAGACAGGGTCTCCCTGTAGCCCTAGCTGGCCTGGAACCCTAATTTGGAGACTTTTGGTTTGTCTAAGAAGTCTGTATCTATGCTCTGTACTTGTACACAGGCCTGAAAATGAAGCTGCCTTTTCTGAATTTCCCGTCATGGGGCCTTGAGTTATTTATCCAGTCTTAGCGTAGGCTGCCTTCGAGAAGGGGTGCAATCAGTAGAGTCTCCAAACACACACAGTCACCCGTCTAGGCTGGAAATGCCTCTCTCCCCCCTGTGCCCAGTTTTCTACCTGACGAAGTCTAGTTCATCCTTATAAGCTCAGTCCAAATGTTATGTCCTTGGAGCTGCTGCCCTGCTTTCCGCCTGTTTGCTCTCATTGTAGCATTTACCAGAGGATCACCAGCGATGTCTGTGTTAAGTCCCTCTCTGCCCTGTTGAAGAGCTTTAGAGGTGGAGAAATCACTTTCCTCAGTGTTGAGTCCTCAGTGGTAAGCATGCTACAGGGGCTCAGTACACATTTGCTGAATGAAGATTCTCTCAGAGACAGGGAGGAAGGCCAGGGGCATCTGGACCTGAGGATGTCAGGATCAAGATCCTGCAGACAGCTAGATAAAGGGATAGGAGAGGATGGAGGAAAGAGGTGGTGTGAGGAGCATCCAGGATGGCTCTGCCTCACACAGTACTGCTTACCCACAGCCTTTCAGCGTGGACATAAAGTCTACTCAGAAAAGCTGAGACCCCAAGGTGGAGCACTAACCCTCCACCACCTGGCACCACTGTGTCTGTGTTCCTGGCAGTCCTGCGAAGGCCAAGGTGCATCCAGGAGCCAGAAGACACCCACACACACACTTGCTGCCCCACCCCAAGCATCACTATGTGACCAAAAGCACTCAGTCAAGCCAGAGGCACCAGCATCATCAATAAATGATCATCCTCAAGATGTGCCAAGGCCTGGACACAGACCATCTAAAAGCATTCCCCCTTCAATGGGGTCAGCCACTGAACTCATCTGCTAATGGTCCATCACCAGTTCCCTTGCCCAGATGGAATGCTGAGTCATCCCTGGACTGCTACAGCTAGTCCCTCAGCCCGCATCAGCAATATCTCAGCATTCCAGCAGTCCAGCACCTTGTCTGGGCCAGTACTGAGGGACAGCCTGCTAAGCACAGGCTGGTAGTATCAGGACAGCTCCCTCAGTCCCCGCATCTATAAAATGGGAACATTCAGACTTCATGTGCAAGATCATTAAGACAAAATTAGACAGACAGAGCATTAGCACAGGACAGGGCTGAGAAGAACAAGGCCAGGGATACCTCTCTTCCTTTTGCTTCATCTTCATCCCTTCTCCATGAGGGACAGCCTGCTAAGCACAGGCCGGTGGTGTCAGGACAGCTCTCTTTTCCAGCCTTCACCTGAGCTATGGCAACTGACTCCTATCTGGTCTATCTCTTCCCTATACTGCTAAATTATATTTCTCTATGACAGGAGTTAGTTTGAAATTAAAATTATGCAGTCAGTTTTGAAGCACCACTTGGGGGGCATCCCCTAGAGACCAGCACAGGGTTTCCATAAATCTTTAAGAGGCAGGTTTAGCCACACCACTGCTATAGTGCCAAAGTGTCCCCTAAAAACCATATGCTGAAAAATTTTTTTAAGAATTACTTTTATTAGACCGGGTGTGGTGGCACATGCCTTTAATCCTAGGAGAAGCAGGCAGATCTCTATGAGTTCGAGGCCAACATGGTCTACATAGTGAGTTCCAGGCCAGCTAGGGCTACAGAGTGACCCTATCTCAAAAAGACCAAAAAGAAAAAAAAGAAGAATTAATTTTATTATTTTTAAATTATGCATATTTTGGGGGACGGGGTATATACATATGAGTACAGGTACCCATGAAGGCCAGAAGAGAGTGTCAGATCCCTTGGAGCTGGCGTTATAGGCAATTGTGAGCTGCCCAATATAGAGTCCTCTGAGAGCAGTACTTGGTCCTTAACTGCTGAGCTTCACTGGCTGGAAATTTAATCTCTAATCAAACAGCATTGGGAGTTGAGGTCTAGTGAGATGTGATTAGCCCATGATGGCAAAGAAAATGGAGTAGAATCATTGTAATGGAATGGGTTTGTTATTCCTTAGAATGGAACCTTCCCCTACAAGGAGCTTCTCTTCCCTCTCCATCCCTCTCTCCCATCTCTCCCACCTTCCTATAGTTTAAATAGTTTAAATAAGAACTATCCCCCATAGGTTCATGTGTTGAATGCTTGACTCCCAGCTGGAGGTGCTCTGTGGGAAAGTGCTGGAAACTTTAGGAGGTAGGACCTAGCTGGGGAATTGTGCTGCTGGAAAAACGCCTATTCCTTCCTCACACTCTGCTTCCCATCTTTGTGAGCTGAGCAGCCTCATCTTCCATAAGCTCTGACCACCCTGGGCCCAGAAACACAGAGCCAAGAGACCACGGACTAAATCCTCTAAAACCATAAACAAAATAAATTTTCTCTCCTCTAAGCACTGGGGTCACAGTGTTGAGAAAAGTAGCCAACATACCCCTTCCACCATGGGATGACACAGCAAGAAGGCTTTTACCAGGTACTAGTCCCTAGAGATTGGAACTCTCAGCCTTCAGAGAACAACTGCTTTCTGTTCTGTTCAAATGAGTCAGTCACGAGTGTTCTGTTACAGCAGCATAAATGGACTAAGACAATCCCTAACCTAGGACTTGAGCTGAACCTATGTTCTTTCCAATTCATGTTCTTCTCCCCACTCACCCTTACCTGTCCTCTGTGCACACCTCTGTCTACCTTCTGCACAAGGAGAAATAAGAATTTCGACATAGACTGTCTGGGGCCACTGTTGTGAAAGGTAAACAGGTGTGATGATTAATCCTGATGGTCAACTTGATTGGACTGAGAGATGTGTAGATTAGGAACGTCCACTTAGAGGTGAGCCTATGAGAACAGTCACTGAGACAGTTGGCATAGCAACTGAAGGGAAAAGACTTGCTCTGAACATGGCTGACGCTCCTCAATAGGTTGGGGCCTGAGGAACGGAGAAGGGAGCCAGCTAGTGTATGCAAGCTTCACTCTTCCTCAGCAAGTATGTGCACCGATGCTGCCATCACCCATGGACAGCAGACTCTAGCTTCTGAAACCTTTCAATGCAAACTTGACCCCAGAAACTCTCTGGGAATCTTCCAGAACTTCATCCTAGAACTAGGACTGTACCACTGATCTTCTGATTCTAAGTTTCCCACTTCTTAGACTGAGCAACTAACAGGTTCCCTGGATCTCCAGCATGCAGATAGCTATGATGGGCTATCCAGCTTTTTTACAATACATTAACATCTGAAAAGTCTTGCTGTATGGTTCTGGTAGAGGATGCGCTTAAAAGGGTGGTAGGGCTGGTTTTCTCTTCTATCTTTTCCTACAGGTGGTGGGCTGGACAAGATCAGATCCCCACCCAAGAGGGTATCCTCACACAAAAATAAAATCCATCACCTTTGCCCCATAAAGTTCCACGGCTCAGGCCTCCAAGAGCCAACCTGCTTTGCAAGGTCAAGAGTAAGATCCAGAATCAACATGAGCCTACCCACTTCAGGCAGATAGACTCCAGAGATTCTCTGAGGAGTTTACAAGCCAAAAGCCTAAAAGCCTATGCTCAGACATGATAGCATATTACCTCCCCCATTCCCTCGCACTAGTATACAGACACACACACACACACACACACACACACACACGAGACATTCTTTCAGTGCATCTGAGGTAACAGAAGTTATACTAAATAAAAGCCAGACTCGGGACTGGAGAGATGGCTCACCGGTTAAGAACACTGGTTGTTCTTGCAGAAGACTCAGGTTTGAATCCCAGTACCTACATGGCAGATAACAACTATCCATAACTCCAGTCCCAGGGGATCCGACAGCCTCTTCTGACCTCCATGGGCATTGCACGACATGGGTGCATTTACCTAACTTGCCTACATGCAGACAATACACACATACACATAAAATAAAAACAATAAATAATTTTTTTAAAAATCCAGAGTCAAACAGGATTAAACAGGTAAACCTGGAGCTGGAGAGACAGCTCAGAGGTTAAGAGCACTGGCTGCTCTTGTAAGGACCCGGGTTTGATTCCCAGCGCCTACATGGTGGCTAACAACCATCCATAACTCCAGTTCCCAGGGATCCGAAGACCGCTTCTGACCTCCACAGGCCCTGCACGACATGGGTGCACCTACCTACATGCAGGCAATACACTCATACACATAAAATAAAAATCATGAAATTTTTAAAAGACAGGTCGATAAGCAGAGAAAAAGAGACCGCAGAGTACTTATCCTTGACTAGGACACCTATTTCAAACCTCCGTCTCCCAAGGCTCAGGGACCATTATGGAAGAGGAGAGGGGAAGACTGTCAAAATCAGAGGGGGTGGATGACCACAAGGAAACAGAGTCATCCAGACAGCTGGTTAGTTACTCATATGAACTCTCAGCAAAGGTGACAGCATGCACAAATCCTATGCAAGCTCAAACCAGACAAAATCTCAGCCTAGACATCAGGACGTGGGTAAAAAAAAATCCCAACCCAACCTAAGGAACTTTTAGCAATTGATGATTGCAGATAGAGGGGTAACAGTGTCTTACAGGGATGGGAGTCTTGGTGGGCCCAGTGGATGGACCCACACTGAAGGATATTTGGGGACACTGAAAATCAGACTCTATAGGCCATATAAATTGGGTGGGGGATAATTGGGGAAGGTGCAGATAGGGAAGGGGATCTAAATACCATCAAACTATATTGTATGATAATCACAAAAATTAAATTAGAAAATAATAAATGAGCCGGGTGTGGTGGTACATGCCTTTAATCCTAGCACTCAGGAGGCAGAGGCAAGCAGATCTCTGTGAGTTTGAGGTCAGCCTGGTCTACATGGTTTAAGTTCCAGGCCAGCTGGGGCTACAGGGAGACCTTATCTCAAAAAGACATAATAATAATAATAATAATAATAATAATAAATGAGTTCCTCAATAAAATGGAACAATAAACAAAGAAAACAAGTAAGGTTTCTATGATAAATGTAATCTGGGCAAAGATGGAAACCCTGGTCTGCACAGAGCACAGGCTGCCCAGAGTCAGCAGCTCTGTATATACAACCACGGAGGAAAGAGAATGAGGGCAGCAACCTAAGAGGTAAAGGAGAAACACAGAGAAGAGAGAGACATAAGCCACTGATTCTACATTCATTTCGTAGAACTACAGGATCAGAGCACCACAGCTGGATGGCTTAAACCAACAGGAATGTGCTGTCTCACAATTCCAGAGTCCAGATGTGTGACATCCAGTGTCAGCAGGGCCCAGCTGTCCTCATGGGGCTCTGGTGCTCCAGGGGTCTGACAGGTTGCCCAGAAGTTTCCAGAGGGCTACAGAGGTCTCTCCCAAATTTGTGCATGGTATAGTGAAAAAGACTTGGGCTCCCTAGGTCACACTGACCTGTATTCCAATTCTGTCTGAGTCTCAGTTTGCTCCTTAATAAAGTGGAGGCGACAGTACCACTTACGTCAATGAGTGAATCAAAGCAACATCTTAGAGGCCTAAGGGCATAGCTCACAGGAACACATATGGTGTGTTGGCTATATTTTACTCTTCATAGCTTATTTGAAGCAACTGTATCCCTGTCATTCTTTCAGGCTCCCACCTGTCTTCACCCAGCCTTAAGTTGAACAGAATACCTGTTCCACCAGCAGGGGCCACAAGAGGAAGGTCACCTCCAGACAACAGAGATAGCTACGGATCTTTAGGGCAGATACTTAAGGCTACATATCTCTAGAGAAGAATAATTAAGCCTCTCTTAGAAAGTCAAGGAATCAAGGGACAACCATACTTGCACCTCCTCTCAATGAGCTGTCTCTGCAAGAGGCAGCCCGCAGCTGATGGCATAAGAGCTAGAACTCCTGCCCACCCATTGCACCCTTCTCCACCTGATTGCTTGAATAAGCTCAGACAAACATCTATCACTGAACTGATCTCAATCAAATTTCTTGGGTTCAGAGACAGATCGTAAGGATTTCCTACATAAGCTGAGTCTGATTTAAGTTCACTCCAGAAACAACAGCCTCTACCTGCTCCTAAGCTTACAAAGACCTGAAGCAGCATTCTCAAACCCTCAGGGGCAGGTGATTCCTCACCCAGAGAGCTCGAATGTGGATTCAGGTTTAGTAGGTGGAGGCAGGGTGTGGTGCTGAGATGCTGCAATTCTGTCAAACTCCCAGGAAACACACCTTGGTCATGCCTGAAACAGAGGACCTGGAGGACTTGCAGCCTGTCCTAGATTGCTTTCCATTCCTGTGATTAAAACACTCTGGCCCAAAAACAACTTGGGGAGGAAAGGGTTTATTTTATCTTATGCTTCCAAGTGACAGTCCATCTTTGAGGGAAGTCAGACAGGAAGTCAGGGCAGGTACCTGGAGGGAGGAACTGAAGAAGAGCCCAGAGGCATGCTGCTTACTGGCTTGCTCCTTTGGCCTGTGCTCATTATACCGCTCAAGACCACGTGCCCAGCGTGGACCGGGTCCTCCCACATCACTCAGAAATCAAGAAAATGCCTCACAGACATGTCCACAGATCAATCCAATAGAGGAATTCCTCAATTGATGTTCCTTCTTCCTAGGTGTGTCAAGTTGACAATCAAAGCCAACCCTTTGAAGGTCCTGCTTTAATAAGGGAAGCACAGTGGGGGGCCAACTGAGCTCTGCAAGGGGGTTTTCTATCTTCTTCAACTACAGTGTCTAACCACATTGACCACACCATAGGAAATATCTCTCGGATGGATGGATGGATGGATGGATGGATGGATCGATCGATCGATCGATCGATAGTTGGATACATATAGATAGAAAGGTGGGTGTCAGTTAATAATAAGATCAGATGCATAATCTGAAACAATTGTCAAATAATATACAGTTCTATAAATCACATATCTGGGAATAAAACACAGGCATGGGGTAAGAATGGAAAGAGCAGGGACGGAGGGACTGATAGTGAAGGATGAGAACATTTCTCTAAATGCCCAGAGTTTTCCTTTTATCTGGAATGTTTTTTAAACTCAGCATGATTTATGAGTATGTTTTATCTCCTCCAATAGATTGAGGCACGTCTAGTCAAGGCCTGCCCTTTCTCTCCAAATCCAGTGTTTAGCATGAGAGCTCCTTCTACATGAATTGGGATAACAGCTCCATTCACAAAGTCTCCTTTAGGTGCCAGATATGTCACTTGGATTATCTCATTTAACTTTTGTAACAACCTTATAAGGTAAGCCCTTTCATCACCGCTTTGTAGATGAGGAAGATGGGGCTCAGGAGGATTAAACAAAATGCTTACAGTCACACAAATAATTACTGATTGGGATTAAGACACAGGACTCCAGGCTACCAGAGGCTATGTTCTTGACCAATGGTGATCCAGATTGTATAAAGCCTGAAGCTTATATATTTTGAACATCTCTCTCTCTCTCTCTCTCTCTCTCTCTCTCTCTCTCTCTCTGTATGTATGTATATATATGTGTATAGACCTACAGAAATTACAAAAACATACAACAATATGAATATAATGCTGAGACCCTGTGACCTTGGAAGGGGCCATGCAAGTAATAGGCTCTAAAGCTTGAACTTCACGTGATTGTGCCTCTGATCTTGACAAACTTTCTGGAAAGAGAAGAGGAAGTAAGAGAAAGACAAGGAAAACTTGTCGAAAGGAAAGAAAAGGATAAAAGGGGAATCAAAGGCAAGAGAGGAGGAAGGCAAAACAAGAGGAAAATCTAGAGATGGGTGGAGGACTGGGGACATAGCTCCATTGGTAGAGTGCTTACCTAGCATTCACAAAGCCCTGGGCTGGATCCCCAGCACTGCATAAACCCAAAGTTGTGATGCACATCTATTATCTCAGTACTCAGGAGGTAGAGGCAGGGCAATCAGAAGAAGTTCCAGGTCATTCTGAGCTAAAATAGTGAATTTGAGGCCATCCTGAGCAAATGATGTTTAAAAAAATCTGAGGTGTCCTCCAGAAGATGTGGGTTCTGGTCTGGCTGTTTGTACCCAACCCCTGGGAAAGGCAGGGCTCTGCTTTGTGCAGGCCACAGTACCCCACATCTGTAAACTGTGCATTCTCCTCTCCTGGGTACCACAGTGGCCTGCCCAGTCCTGCCCACATGCTTCTTTCCCAGGGATCTGCACAGGTTCCCAGATTCAACTGGGAGCCAAGGCCAGAGCCAGAGCCAGGAGCACTGAGTAATCATCCTTCAACCAGCCCTGCCCAGCAGCAGTCCTGCCCAGGCAGCTACCTCCTTCCTGGTTCACCTGAGCGCTGGGTGAGGAAATGGAAACCCGAGGGCCAGATATTTACCCTGGCACAGATAGAAACCAAAAAAGACCTGGCCCCTCACTGACCCATCAGGAGAGGGAGGGGGCTGCCCTCCGAAGTCATTCCTTCTGAGACCCTCTCTCTCAACTTGTCCCAAGCTTCCAACTCTAACTCCAGGGTGGGAAAGAGTAAGGGCCACGTGGGCTCAGGCCCTGTAGGCTGGCCTCAGATCAAGCCAAGGCCACCTAGCACTGACCATAGCCATGGGCCACCCCATCCCAACTATACACCCAAAATGTTCTGACTTTTCTGAAGTGGGAGGGGACCCAAGCTCCAACTATCACTCTGTGAGAAAAACAACTTCATTACCTTCAGCTATGGTTTCCTTGACTATCAGATGGAACAAAATATTCTTCATGGGGTTATTGTGGAAAATTAAAGAGATGACACATGGACACATGGAAGTCAGACGTGTCTGACTGTTTTGGGAGAATCAGAGCCGTGAAACAGAAGAAGGTCTGGATTTTTAACTTTTATGTGATTTGGAGTAATTGGTTTTACCTATTTGAATTTAGTTCTATGACCCATGGAATAGAGGAAAGGAGTCCACAAGTATCTGGTCCCTTCTATCTCCACGGTCTGATTCTGAGGTTCCATTTTATACAGTTCCTGGCCAGGGGGAAGTTTCACCCATTGTATCTGGCAGGACATAAATCAGAAATAAGCCTGTGGAGGAAAGGCCCTGGCCCTAGCCGTAGCACGTGGGTGACTTTCAAACAGTGTACTATGTCTAAGCACTGAGACACTGAAAGGGATACTGGCAGGTGGGCTCATTATCCCCAAACCCAACAGCTTTGCTCTGGGTCTAGGAATTGAGAGAAAGTGTGTCTTCATTAGGGAAGCAACTGCAGGACCTTTCTAACCCTGTTGCCCATACAAGGCAGCAATCTACTCTTCCGACTTCCTAACCCTAAACAAAGCACCCCTACAGTGAGGCACCCCAACAGTGAGGAGTCACACACATCAGAGGAGAGAGAGAGAGAGAGAGAGAGAGAGAGAGAGAGAGAGAGAGAGAGAGAGAGAGAGAGAGAGAGAGAGAGAGAGAGAGAGTTGTCTGCCATCACCTTGTCAACACTGGCCCTGTTTAGGTGGAAGGCATTCAAGCAGGAAGCTTTTGTAACATCTTAGGTGTGTCACTGGTTCTGAGACCGAAGGGCCCTTGAATGACTCCAGGTGTTGTCCCAGCCCCTAAGATGAGGTATCAGGTTACAAGAAGCATAACCATTCCAGTTTGGCAACTTCACCTGTAGGGTTGTTTGAATCAACCAGCCCCAGGGTCCCCAAGTCACTCACTCCTGGATACAGTGGTGAGAAGTAGCTGGCCAGCCTGCTAAAGGAAGATAATGCTGGCCACCAGAAAGCAAGACCAGCCCTGTACTTGGGTCCCCTCTGGCCAGTGCTGACCAGGGCCTTCTGACCTTTGGCCAGCAGGGCCCATTCAGGGACCCTGCTGCTGCCTTGGGCTGAGGATCAGGTCTCAGATACAGGCCATAGGAAAATCAAGAGGATTACAGCAGCAGCAGCAGCAGCAACATGGTGAGTGTGGGAACCCTCAGCCTGGGTGAGTGCAGCTCTCCCCATAAAGGGTCCTTCCTGTAGTCTATGGGGTCATCAAGTGAGAATGCTGTGACATCTTCTAGGCTAGAAAAGGGGTCAAAGCCGAATCACCCCTGCTTCTAGCCCTTGTATCCACCGGTTCTTCTCTCCTTCTATTGTTAGCCATCTTGTACCAGTCCACCAAAGAAGGTGGGCACCAAAGACGGGGCTGTCTCTGCCAACCAGCCCCTCCTAAATCCTGCCTGTTTCTTTGCATTCTGGTTTGTTTGCTAGAGGGTGGTGAGTTTTCTTCAAATGCAGGGGCTACTTTGGTGCCACAGTGGCCCTCAGACACTCTCTGGGGAAAGTGACTTCTGTTTTGTTTTTTTTTTTAAAAAAAAAGAACAGTAAAGAGATACCCCCAAACAATCAGAGATGCTTGTAGGTTCTTTCATATTCCACTCCTCTCTCCTCCACTGAGTATTTCTAGCACCTTCTTCTGGCTTGTCCTTTCAAGGGGAACATCTGAGAACTAGAAAGGGAAGGGATCATTGCTGGATCTACGGTAGGATTGATTCTCCAATCCTTGGCCAATATGCAGTTCAACCAACAAAATGAAAGAGTTGAAGAAAGGAGCTGTTCAAGGAAGGGTATGTGATGCTGGAGCACTTCCCATGACCCTCTAGTGAAAAGTCTTACAAAATGCCCAGCTGAGGGGAGTGGGAGGGGTTGCCCTGCCTGTGCCAGACCACTGGGACTGAGGCACCTGCCACTCCATCTGAGGAGGCACCCCAGAAACTCAGCCCTGTGTAGAGGTGCCATCCCCTGGGGTCACTGTGGAAGACAAGAGCACTACCCGCTTGCTTGCTGTGAGCCACTGCTGGGTGGCACTGAGAAGCTTCGGGATGTCTCTTGAATGAGTCGCTGACAAGGGTGCCATTTCTGGGGCTGTTCACAGTAGGCAAAGCCTGCTGTACAACCCAAGGCCAAGGGGCCAGCTTTCTGTGAGGTCTTGAAACTTTAAATTTTATTTATTTTTTATTTTATTTATTATTTTTATTTTTGTGTATGAGTATATCGCCTGCATGTGTGTTAAGTGCACCCATGTCATGCAATGCCCACAGAGGTCAGAAGAGGGCGTTGGATGCCCCAGGACTGGAGTTACGGACCACCATTAGCCACCGTGTGGGTGCTGGAATTTGAACCTGGTCCTCTACAAGAACGGTCAGTGCTCTTAACCACTGAGCCATCTCGCCAGACCCCAAAGTCTTGAGACTTTAATCTCACTGAGTCTCAACTCATTCCCCAACCTTATAAAATGGAAGCAGTGTGGTCCATTAAACCACACACACATAGGGTGAATGGGGAGGCTAAATAAACCAATACATGTGAACAAGCTCTGTAAATCAGGAAGCCTGAACAAATGTATGAATTGTGACTAACAAAAAACCCACTCTAGGAAGGGATAGGCAAGGGCCACATCTCACCCTGACCCCTTGCCACCCAGGGAAAAGGACCTGGGCATTGACAGTAAGAGGAAGGGCAAGTGAGCTCTGTGGTAGGTGGGTTAGGCCCAGGGCTATAAAGGAAAAAAGGCACCATCCAGGCTAGTCTCCAGAGGAAAATTGCTAGCACTTCTGACCCTGAGCAAACCACTATGCCATCTGTGCATAACAATCTGTCCTGACAAGGCTAGCTCCTAGTTCAAGGTAGAGTACGGGGTAACCTAAGGCCAAGCCCAGCCCTCCTTGCCTCTCCCTCCAGCCTTCTGCCTCCCCATCAGGCCCCTCCCTATCAAAGCAGGTCAAAGTCCTGTGTGGAACTGCCTCTTAACTACAGTGCTCCTTGAGTCCCCATTCAGCAGGATATGTACAGGGAGAATTAGAGCTAGCCACCAGCCCTGGACAGAGTCAGAACCCAGTATCAAACCTAGAGGGGAATTTGTCATATATAGTCTCTGAGACCAAAAGGGAAATCAAAGGCCCCTGAGTAGCCAACTGGCCAGAACATATTACTGCTCAAGAGGTCCCGAGCATACCATGAGCCACAAAAGAAGGTATTGCTACTTGATTAAAGCAAGGGGTTAACGCACAATGTCAATCCCAGCCCTTTCCTTGACAGCTCCTACAGCCCCTAAAGAGTTTGGTGGAGTTGGCTAGAGGAATGTGGTAAATCAGCAGACCACCGTGCTGGCAATAGGGATCTAGGAGCATGTTCAGGGCCCCTCAGACTGAAAGAGAGCCCAGGGGCCCTCCACCCTGGTGGCGCCATTCTTGGCTTTGAGGTGTCAGAGTTGGGCGAGGGAAGGACCTTAGAAAAGTTTCTCTTCCTGCCTGCTTCCCAAGATCCCATTCCATCTGGGTAAAAGGACCTGATGTCATTGAGAACACCCCCAAAGGAGCTCCAGGTAGCCAGCAGCCATGTAATTAATCCACCCTTGCCACTGGCCAGCTGTTTGGCAGGGGACAGGAGTGTTGAGGCAATGTCTGGGTTCTGCCTTGGAGGCGCTCACAAAAGAGAGTGACAGGTATAATTCAAAATGATTACAAGGAATCCCTGGGCCAAGAAGGCAGATCTCTCCAGGTTGGTTGGACGCTGTCCCAGAAGAGGAAGTGCTTGCATTGATTGGTCCTGGAAGGATGAGACAGTTCTCCCTAGGAAGGGTACCCACACAGAGGGAATTGTATGTGACCCTCAAGGCAGCATGGTAATGCAAGGAACAGGGGATAACGTGCTGTGACTGGAGCAAAGTGCCCAGAGAGCAAAGAGGCTTCAGTCTGGTCCCTGTACAGTGATCCTGGCCATCCACCCCCAGAAAGCTCAACCTGGGAGTCTCCCCTTGTGCCTATAGCTCAGAAAGGCCAGCCTGGAGAAGGGCCCCAGCAGCTGCTGAACTGAGTGACCTCCCTCTAGTGAGCCATCTTCTCTACCAGATGGGACTGCAAACATCCTGCTTTGTTCACTCCCTGCACAATAGGGCAGTCTGCTTGTTTGCACCAGGCACCAGAAATGACTGGATCCTGCTCTAGGGGGGCTCAGAGTCTAGAAGGAGAAGATCACACAGCACAGGTGTAACTCAATTAGATGCTGCTATGAGGCTAGCAAGAGAGCCAAGAATACCAGGGTTCAGCCTTGTGGGGTCAGAGAGGGCTGAGGCCAAACAGGAGCTGGGGAAGGACAAAGAGTTGGTGGAGGGCAAGGAGCTAGAACTGAGGGAAAATGGAAGAGAGAGTGTTATTGAGAGAGGTGAGAAAAACAGGCCCCAAACAGGGCTCCAGCTCTCTGGAAAATTTCCCAAAGCCCCAGGACTGCAGGAGTCCAGTGTCTTCACAGACCTCAGATTTCCCAGGCACCTCTTCTTCTCAGCCTTCCATCTTGCCCAGATGCAAACATCAGCTTCAATAAAACACTTCGTCTTCCCAAAGACTCCCCAAGACAGTGAGCTCCCCCATGCCTAAAATGTACTTAACTGTCACATTGTGTAAACCTGCTACTGCCAGACTGTAAGCTTCTGGATAACAAGGTTGGTCCTCCATCATTTTAGTCTCAAACAGGACAGAACTGCCTTGTAGAAAGCCCCCTGGTAAATGTATGCTATCATCTTCTGAAAAACCAATTTTTAAATCTTTTTGGTACACCATCAGATACCCAGTATTTAAGAACAATGCATGACAACTGCATGAATGAATGAATGAATGAATGAATGAATGAATGAACAAACGAAGTCTGAATCCCTTCTGATCTAGGAGACACTGAAATCAAGGTTCATCAAATCCAACTAAGTTATTTTTGACACTGAAAACTGGAGCTGAGGGTTAGGGAAGGACAGGCCTGCACCTGCTAGGAAACCCCAGCAACAGAAAAAAGGGAGAATTGAGCAAAGCCAATGAGGTAATCCCCCCTGAAATGTGTTTAACTAAACCACTCAGCCTGCCACTCTGATTAAACAGGATTGCAGCAGACAAATTGGTAAGCAGGGCTCAAAGCTGCAACACCCTCTTCTCCCTTCTCCCAGAGCAGCCTCCAGCTTCCTAGTGTAATCCACAAGCAACCAGAAACTGTCCTAGGTGGCAGATGAGAGGAACACAAAAGGAAGAGGATGACAGAATGAGCTGGCCAGTCCAGGGTGGCAGAGGGGTCTTTGGTGGCAGAGCATGCTGCACATCGGTCTGTCTGGGCTTTGCCCACTGGTGGGGCTGAACTGGCCCATGCTTGGCATACATGCTGTGGTCTCAATTTCTTCCTGCCTGCATTTATTTCTTCATTATGCACCATGGGTACCTGAGCATCTATCACACTCTGCGTATTAGAAAGACCCTGGAAGACTGGAAGAAGTTGTACAATCTAGGCCCTCAGCTCCAATCCTGGACAGATGGAGAAGGGGCAGGCTAAGCTGCTTCCCTCACCCCAGGCAGAACAGGGCTGTCATTCACCTGCAGATGTCAACAAGAAGAGGACAAACCACAGCACCTTCAGCAAAGGGGCAACTAGGACACCTTCATCCCCCTGCCACCATGGCACTGGAGACACTCCCAAAGATCTATCCTGAGGAGTTGGAGCCCCTGGTGTCTTACAGCAACAGCAGTGACGTCTCATCTCCAGCCTAATGCAAAAAGCACAGTGTCTGTGACTGAAGAATCATTTCCACAAGCAATGTCTCCCTTTGAGTGAGACACCGATTCTCTGAGACTTGGAAAGGAAGAAATAGAGGCACAGAAAAGTTAAGTCACTTGTAAAGGGTCAGTCATTCTCCAAGAGGCAGAGCTGAAACTCCAAACTCAGAAGTTCCTTTCTTCTCCCCCTGAGACCAGCACCTGGAGTTACCTAAACAGCTGCAGAACTGGGGCACCCCATTTCTCTACCTCCAAGCTGATGGTTTTTATAGCACAATGTGTACACAGAGTGAAGACTGTACCAGCTAACACAAGAGGATGGAGGAAGGACAGGGAGTTCTGCAGAGACTCCAGCCTTCTCTAAGCTGCCAAAGGTAATGAGGGAGGAAGCAACAGACTCAGAAGGAAACTGATAGGCATGGTTAACTCAGACGTTCAAGAAGGCTGAGATAAAAGTTTCAGAACCAGTGCTGCCCAGGAAAAACACCCACATTGCCATGAGCCCATTAGGAATAGAAACTGGAGCTAGAGAGATGGCTCAGTGGTTAAATGCACTGGCTGCTCTAGCAGAGGACCCAGGTTTGGTTCCCAGCATCCTCATGGTAGCTAACAGCCATTGTAACTCCAGTTCCAGAGGATCCAATTCCCCCTTCTGACCTCTGAGAGCACTGTACATACAGATGTACTCATAAATATAAAATAAAAGTAAAGAAAACAAGGTACAGGTTGGTGTAGTGGCTCATGCCTATAACTCCAGCACTGAGGAGGTTGGGGCAGAAGGAGTGCCATGAATTTGACACAGCAGGTTCCAGGAGAGAAACCTGTAGTGAATCAGGCCTTGGACTAGTCTTTTTTGGGAGACTAGCAGCAGCTAGCTCTGCCAGATCATAGACCGCGGGGGGAATGAGGTCCTACAGATAAGAGTTTCTACTGGATTCAGAGCGCCACTGAAATCTAATACAGAATCTCATATGCAAAACAGAAAACCAGAGTGACAGCCTTTGGAAGAAGTCTGGCCTCACCCACTCCCACCCCAGCTACCTACTCCCAGCTCTGCTGAGGCTCTGCCCAGCCCCCACAGATGCTAGAGGCTGCATCTGGGCCTGCATCTACCTGCTGGAGAAACCTGCACAGCCCAGCTTCTACTTAAATACCTCCCTCTTCTAGGAAAATATGCTTGCTTTAACAATCTCCCCTCTACCAAGAGCGCTTCCTAGAATATCCCATTCATCCTCAGCATCCTTTTCAATCTCTTCCTTGAGATGGTTTGCAGGACCCTGTTTGCCTTGCCTTTCAGTCAGTCTTTGCTTCTCTGGCCTGCATCCTCTGCCCTCTCTTCAGAGAGTACTGCCTTCAATTTGGGACACCTAACTGCCCTGTTCACTCTCCTCAGATGCATTTGGTCCACAGTCTACCCTCCTGATGTCAGGCCCCTTGGCTTATGAAGCCATCAAAAGAACTGTCCAGCTTCTGTCCAATCCATGCCAGGCCCTCTATAAAGATTTTACCCATTAATAATGAATAATTTTTGAGTAAGTACTATATGACAAGCACTTTCCAGGTTCTATTTAAATATCGTTAGTAATTATTAAGAACAACTATAGGCTGTTCTCTTGCATTCATAATAACTTTGCCTCTTGTTCACTGCTAGAGCTCTAGCCCCCCGAACAGTACCTTACTGATTGAATAAAATATTATTGTTATTGTTATTATTACAGTTAACAGTTATTTACACTCTTACTCTGCACCAGATAATGTGCTATATAAGCCATAAATATTTGAGGCTCATTAGGAGGAAGACTTACTGAAGTGCTCTCTCTCTCTCTCTCTCTCTCTCTCTCTCTCTCACACACACACACACACACACACACACAGTTTAGGCTCTCAGTGGTTAAATAACTTGCATACAGAAGTGGGATCCAGGTGGCAGGACACCAGGGCCTGTGCTCCATCCACTGTCAAACACCCCCTCTTCTAGCAGTGGCATCAGCAAGGAGAAACTTCCAAAGCACTCACAGAGTTATGTGAGTGGGCAGGAAAGTGGGAGAAGAACACCAGCTTATGCAACCACAAAGTTATAATACAGAGATGTCCCGGAAGAACCATCATAGCACTATTTATAGGATCTTAAGTTCAGAGTTCCCAGGAAAGCTATCAAGGAGTCAGTAAGACTTTTGTCAGCAGATCAGCTGCAGCGGCCAAATGATCCACCAGAGTTTGGTTATCACTGAGACATCCATGACAAAGGAGACTACAAAGGAGACTGTTATCACTGAGGCATCCATGACCATGACAAAGGAGGCCCCTTCTGCCCTTCTAGGGAACTCTGTTGCAGACCCTCTTTGAACACCATGGGGAAGCTAGGAAGGGGCAGAGCTGAAGTCAGGCCAGCATGTCTTCTCAAGAGAAACAGTCACAGGGGACAACACCCTCTGACTAGAGCAGCTGAGACCCTTCAAACCACAAAGATGAGCCAAGGGGAACATAAACAAGCATGAGATCATGAGAGGACCAGATGGGGTTCCAGTGGGCTTGGAAAGGTCACAGTCCTCATCAGATGGACTACCTTGCAGAGCTCTCCTCATAGTCTGTCTCCTCAAGCAGTCAGATTTATAATATCTACATTGCAGAGGGAGAAGCTGGATCCAGGAGATGGAGAACTACCCAAGGTTGCTTAGCATCTAAATAGAGATGCGAAGGTTCTATAGCAAATTCCCACTTCCTTTACCACCACTTACCATCCTCTTAAAGTTTAAGGGACAATTCAGGACAAGCAAAGGGGAGTATGTTTTTTAAAAACAGCATAAACACTATGGGATTCTTTTATAAACATCAGACTGCATCGTGGGTGGCAGCTACCTAATTGAAGTAGAGTGCTTTGAAACTCCTCTAAGCTTTAAGGTCCACCAGCCCTCCCCAACAACAAGCCTTCAAGGGTCCATGCCAGGTTCAATGTCTGACCTGTGTGGTCAGACACACATACACAGTAGCCAGGCATTGCCCTCAGGCATCTGAGGTGAAGTCACCATTCTTCATCTGTCCCTGCTGGGAGGGGAAGGTGGGCTCAGGTGGACCTGGGCCAGAGGGAAAGCTGAGCAAAGTAGAGCAGGCAAGAACTCAGAAAGGTGGGAGAGAATGGATTGCTTCCCCTGTACTTGAAGAATATGCAAAAGCTAGGTCACAGCAGTACCGACTTTAGCAAAGGGTCTCCAGCAGAGCCGGTGTCTGCAGTCAGCTCCACCCAAGGCGCCTGTGCTGGTGCCTCACGCTTGCTCTTCTCATTGTCTTCACCATGTAGTTTTGGGGCAGAGGGAGTAACCACTGAACCTCAACCTCACCATTCATTAAACAGGAATCCTGGCTTCTCTCCCTATCTCTAGGCCCTACCTGGAGTTAAGAGCCATGATGAAACACAAAGGCCGATTCTTAAATAACAGTTGAACAGCAGGCTGGCAACACGATAAAGGCAGGCCACCTGACACCTCCCTCCTGCCCCAGGCCTTGCCCTGGAGCCATTATACCCTGGAATAGGGGCTGAGGTGCCAACAGGTCAGCACCTGTGTGGTTTATTATACTACACAACACGATAGTTCCTAATGTAGCAGCCAAGGCTGAGGTCAGGGTAAAAGAAAGCATGCATGTCTACACCCACAGTGGAGAGACTGCTTTCTGAATCTCCCTGCTGTGACAGTGGGTACCTACTTTGAGCTCGGGGACAGACATCCTAGAGACAAGGTCGCAGGAACTACCTGAAAGCCTGCACGGTTATTGCCTTTGAAACTTTCCATGTACCTTAAGCTGCTGCATCACAGAAACCTCTCCCCTGCCCCATGATGAGGTACCCACTCTGTCCCCTTTTTGTCACCTTACCTGTCATGGTAGAGGCACCCAAGAGACAGGATCCTGTTTCTAGCCTAATCAAGGCATCAAACTGTCTGCCTTGCTGCTGATGGGAAACAAAGAGCTGCTGGCAGTAGGCTTCAGGGCGGGATGCAGGTTCAGAGGTCAGAGCAGGTTAAGGCCACCTCCGGACCCCTGAGCACCAAAGCTGTGGCCAAGTCCCACTCTCCCTGCTAAATGTGAGCAGCCTCAAGTCTCTTGGCTCACCCAAAGAGCGGTTCCTAGCCCTCCCTAGGGTTCCCCCATAGCTCTGTCACTGGCCTCAGCAACCTAAGTGCACCTGCTGGAGCCTCAGAGGACCTGTTTATCCATCACCTAGCAACAGCAGTATCTTTAGTGCCACATTTTCCCCTCTGAGATCAAGGAAAGCCAGGGCCCTTGTCCCCACTGGAGCCTGAAGCTGCCACAAACCAGAGCAAGGCCAGAGGAAACCCCCTTTTGGTGCTCTGGCTTTTCTCCCTTATACACTCTCCATTTCCAGTTCTGCTTCTGGTAATCTCTTCCCAAAGCAAAGCAATGCAGAGTCTGTGCTGCAGAGAAGGGAGAAACAGGGTATGTGAGGTCAGGCAGCTCATCAAGGAGAGTACAGGAGCTGGCCAGCTCTATCCCTTAGGCCTCCTGGATCTGGCACATCTTCTTCACCTCATTACTAGCCAGGTGGAACACTGGCCTTTTCATTATGAGGCTGTTTACGTAATTCACCATCTCTGAAAGACAGTTCTCAGTGACCTGATGGGGGCCTGACATTCAGAGAGATGGAGAGGGGTGCCCAAGACACACAGCAAGTCAGAAGTTGAGGTGAGATGAGAACTCACAGTTCCCTGGATGGTCCTTGTGGCTTCTCTACAGCACCTTAATCTTCCTCACATTTAGAAACAAGAGCCTCCTGATGGCTGGAGCCATTGTCTCTGAGCTACAAGGCAAACAGGACCCTGAGCTGTCCACTTGACATTGAAGCAGAGCTAAGCCCAGAAGTTCTCCAGGATCTAAAACACAAACATGGGGCAGGGTGGGGTAGGGGCGGGAGTGGAGGGTGGCCAGCAGCTGAGAATGTGGCGTAAGATGAAAGAAGATAGGCTAACATTAACAAAGGTCCTACCAGGCACCAAGACCCTGATGCCAAGATGCTTTATAAGAAGCATCTCCTATCACCATTCACGGAAGTTTGGCAAAGCTGGTAAACAAATCCAGGTCTCTGTGACAGAGAAAGGGCTACGGAGCTGCTGAGGGCAATCTACAGGCTAAGGACATGCAACAGGACTACACTGCAGAGGGTTAGAGAATCAATAGGATACAACACTAAGGCAGCTTACCCAAACGGGTTCCTGAAACTGCAGGGAAATGAAAACTGCAACGGTCCCCTGAGACCTGAACCCAACCTGGAGAGATGGCTCTATCCCTCACTTGCTTTGAAGCCATAGAAGCCACTTCATGGAGATAAGCTTTGGCTTCTCCTGTATAAAATGGGAATGGTGTCTCGGGGTTTTTCCAATTAAATAGAGTAGCGTGTGTGACAGTTAGCTATTGCAAGCCATAAAGCAATGCATAGCTACATTAGTGAATTGTTCAGCCTCCACGTGTGGGTCCTGGATTAATGTTATTCTCTTGTCAGCAACCAAATGGGAAGCAAAGGAGGAGGATGCTGTAAGCCAATTAGGTGATGACAGCAGGTGTTTTTATCCATCAGCCCTCCACCCATTCCACCAACACCCTGCTTGCCCACCTAGGCCCTGGGTGTCTGGACTTTTCCATCCTTCTACTATATTCCAAAGAGCAGGAGCTTCATTCCAGATGAGCCCTAGGTAGGACAAAGGCTGAACTAGACCCATGAGTCAGGGTTCTACATAAACTGAGTCAAGAGAGTTGCCTAGTCAGCAGCTCAAGCAGAAAGGGAAAAGCTGATGCCTTCACTTGAGCTATGCTGAACATCTTCAGTATGCCAGGAACCATGTTTTGATGTACTTTGTCGAGGTAAGCATCATCCCCAGCCCCATGTCCATCATTGTCTTGCTTCTTCACAAAAAGGATTCTGGGCTACATGTAATCTGTTGTGGGAATTTACCCTTGATACTCAATTGCTAATATCATTCCATTTTATTTTATGTAACTGTAGTTCTACAGCATAATATTTCATTGTGTGACTCTACTCCAGGCAGCTTCGTAAAGGCTGGCCTGAGACCAAGTCTTAAAACAGGAATAGGTTCATTAATTTTCTCATCCAGCAACTATGTATTCAATACTCACTTTATTTCATACATTGGAGGAGAGTGCAGAGATGGAGAAATAAGAAGTTCCATGAAATGCCAACTGGCAGTTTTAATTTGGCTAGTTGTTCTTTCTTTTGTTTGTAAATGAGTACAGAATGCTTTGTGTAGCCCCTACCAGGCAGATCACAATTGGAAATGTCATTCACCCTGGGGTACTGGGTCACTGCAGCTCAGGATGAGCAGCCAAGGCCCAGGAAGGTGAAGACCACAAGTTTTCTCTGTTTTTCTGTATCTGAGCTTCTAGAACAATCCATGGGCCATCAATGGGTGCAGTCATTAGTGCAGAATTAGTAATAAACAAACAAAAAAAAAAGGTGCATCCTAGCCACCTCAACTAATGCAGACATGTACACACAGTAGAGTCAATAGGAAAGAATAAACAGATGGGAAGGGCCTACTGAATGGATGCTCCTAGGATCCTACCCACCAGCCCTTCCTCTAGCTTTCCTCATTTCAGCAAACACCCTAACCAGCTTAACCAAAGCCCATGGGCATCTAACCCACTGGCAAAGCCATTGTCTTAATCATCCAAACACACAAAGAATCTTCGCCTCTCATGCCCTTGCCTACTTCTCTGCATCTCCTCCATCACGCCACACTTGTTCCTGCTTCTTGGGCCCTTTCCTGTTATTCATTCACAACCTAGATGTGACCTCCCCAGATGTAACCTCACTAACTACCTGGACCCTTTTCCTCAACCTCCCACTCTCAGTCCCTCCATCCAAACTCTCTCTCCTCTCAACCTGCTTTTCTATGTAGACTTTCCAATCAACTTGGAGATGACCAAGGAGAGAGGTCAGAGAATGAGCTTCAGCGCAGAGCCCAGAGATCAGTTCAGTTCTAGTTTTTTCCTACATACAAGCTAAATGCTGAATATTCAGGGGTCAAAGACAATAAGAGTGATCAATGCAATTATTATTTGCCAATTCAAAATAAAAGTTTAAATAAAAAAGGAAATGGAAAAAGACAGAGAAATGGTGCCTACCCAATCTTAGAAGTATTTTGGTAGAGACATGTGCGAATGCTGTGGAAGCTCAGAGGATGGGTAGCAGAAATCACCCGTGTGTGAGCCTGGCACTTCTCACCGAAAGGACCATTTCATTTCTTGCCCAAAGGCAAACAGTTAGTAGGAAGCAGAGCCTATGTTCCAACTCAGCCTTTTAGACGTCAGTGCCCTGTCTACTCCACCAGCCAGTGATCCATGGCCTACTGACACCAAAGGGCAAAATCAGACACACCTCCAGCAGACTGAAGACTCACATGTGGAAAGAAAGGAAAGAGGGAGTTCCCCTATGGTTTCTGGGACCCCATGTTTAACCATGGGAGCAGGCAGCACCCATGTATATCCCCATATGCAATCTAGGATCCCCACACACCCACAACTTGGACAAAGTCTTTTCATTCCCAAGTGGGACCAGGAAAATCCCCAGCAGGGAATGTACAGGGTCCTACAGTTCCTCCCGAAGCTACCAGGCTGCCATGAGCTCAGTACAGCATTGATGGGCCAGTCCCTGGGTAGAGACCTAGATCTTAGACAGATCCCAGGGACTCCCCATCCTCTGCTAGACCAGGAAAGGAAAGAAGGATCAGGAAGGTCCTGAGAGGCACCAGACACCACCGTGGGGAGGGTTCAGAGAATGGGAATCTACCCCCCACCTTTGACATTTGCCTGCAGGAAAAAGAGCACATAAGCTTTGCATGTGAGCCTTTGTGTGACCAACTCCTGTGCATGACTCTATGTGGCTGTGTGTACACTGAGTACACATGTGAAGTGGTATGTGAAAATGCAGGAAATGCCTGTGCATATGTCTGTGTATGTGTGATGATGCAGAATTAAGACCACATTCTCAGAAATGCCATCGTCTCCTGGTAGATTTTTGTTTGGCTCTGTGCTGGATGGCTTTAGTGTCAAGTTGACACACCTGGGTTGAGGGAGCCTCAATCGGGAAATTGCCTCTATTGGACTGGCCTGTGTCCATGTCTGAAGGGCCCAGCCCACTGTGGGTGGTGCCACCCCTGGGCAGGTGGGCCTGTGTTGCATAAGAAAGCAGGCTGAGCAGGGGGCAGGGGAGCAAGCCAGTAAGCAGCATTCCTCTATGGCCTGTGCTCCAGCTCCTGCTTCCAGGTTCCTGCCTACCTTGGGCTCCCTGATGAACTGTGACCTGGGAGTTGTAAGCTGAATAAACCCTTTCCTCCCCAAGTTGGTAGTGGTCAGAGTGTTTTGTCACAGCAATGAAGAAACAAACCAGGACAGGCGCTGTTTTATTCAGTATAATACCCATTCAGTAAAGTGACTCAGACCTAAAATATGCCTCTCAGTGAGGTTTATCACACAGAAGCACCCATGTAGCCAACTCCCAGCAAGATCTAGAAGTTTCTTAACATTCCAGAACGTTCCATAGTGCTCATTCCAATAATCACCTCACCTTCCCAGTAGTAACCACTAATCTGATTTTTGGTACTTCCTAAACTTTACCTCCTAATTCTGTATCAGTGCAATTGTACACTGCTCATGTCTAGTTTCTTTTCATCATCATTATGTCTACAAAACTCATCCATGTCATTGCATTTAGCATGAACTTTGTACTGTCAAATGCTTGTGACAAAATATCTGACAGAAACAAAGGAGGAAAGATTCATTTTGGTTCACAGTTTCAAACCCATTGTTTATTTGGCCCCATGTACAAAGGCAAGTGGAAGTGGGGGGTAGAGGCTGTTTCTAAGTTCTTAGTCACATCAGTAAGAATGAGTAGTGGAGGCTGTTCTCACTTCTTGGCATAAAGGAAGCAGAGAAAGGAGCACACAGGAAAAGGCCAGGGAAAGATGCGCTTTCTAGCACATGCCCCCAGTGGTCTACCTCCTAACTTTCACTATTTCCCAATAATGCCAACATGTTCTGAATCCTTCAATGGATTAATCTACCTCTTCAGACCTGGGACTATAGGCATGCATCACTATACCCAGTCTTATATGTGGTGCTGGGGATCTGAACTCAGATCCCCATGCTTGTATGGCAAGCATTTTACCAACTGAGCCATCTCCCCAGCCCCTCCTGGGCATTTTCTAAATTCAAGTTGACCATCAAGATTAACCATAACAAGTTTATTCCTGCCTATTGCTGAAATTTTGTGATGGAGATAGTCCACAATTTATTTGGCTACTTCATTATTACAGTTTTTCCAGTGTTTAGTTACTATGAATGAAGCTACTCCGAACACTCATATAGAGTTTTCACTAGATACGATGTGTTCCTTGTTCATGATTATAGCCTGGAGTACATTTACAGAGTCATCAAATCATAAAATCCTATGTTTAACATTAGTAGATTTAGCCAAATTGTTTCAAAGTATTGTACCAATTTATATTCCCATCAACAAAATATGAGCATTTCAGTTGCTCTGCATCCTCATCAACACTTAATACTGTTGGTCTTTTTAATTTTACCCATTCTGATGTCTGATGTAAAGATATTTCATTGAAGCTTGAATTTATATTTGCCTAATTAGTTATGACAGTGAGCATCTTTGGGTACTTATTTGACATTTAAGTATCCCCTTTGTGATCTGTTCTGTTCAAATGTCTGCATAAATATATTATATCCATAAAATGGGCAAATGATTGATTAAAAACAGATATCAGAACAGAACTCTCTTGAGAATTCAGCAGTTCACACAACAAGCCAACAACCAACTGTTTCTGTAATTGCTGACTAGTCACTACAACTAGCTAAACCAGGTCAAATAGGTCTATAACTTTTTTTCATTTTCAACCCATAACTTGAACTTAGCATTTCTTAGCAAGAAAGAAATACAGTCAAAAAGCAAGACCTGAGAGTCCTGGTCTCAGAGGTCCCTCACTCATTGCTCTTTTTCCTCCAATTACAGGATCCTAACAGTGACCAACCCCTGAATGGCCATGGTAAGCTCCACTCCCCTGGGCCTCTGAATTTGTTACCAAGGAGATACTGAGCAACTTTTTTTTTTTTAAATTTATGTGTACAAGCGTATTGCCAGCATGTATGTGAGTACACCCGTGTCATGCAATGCCACGGAGGTCAGAGGAGGGCTTCGGATTCCCCCAGGAACTGGAGTTAAGGACGATTTGAAGCCGCCATGAGGGTACTGGGAATCAAACCCGGGTCCTCTGCAAGAGCAGTCAGTGCTCTTAATCGCTGAGCCATCTCTCCAGTCCCCTGAGCAACTCTTTTTTAAAGTATTTTATTTATTAACTCGATTTTATGTGTATGAGTGAATTCCCTGCATGTATGTAAGTAAACCCATGTCATGCAATGTCTGTGGTGGTCAAAAGAGGGTGTTGGAGCCCCCAGAACTGGAGTTATGGATGATTGTTAGCTACGATGTGAGTGCTGGAAACCAAACCCAGGTCCTTTGCAAGAGCAGCCAGTGCTCTTAACTGCTGAGCCATCTCTCAGCCCCCTGACCCACTCTTATGTAACTCTCAATACCACCCAGTGCTAAATGCTGTGGGTGGCATCAATCCTCCCACCCCCTCAACATTCAACAACAAATACTGTGTACCTGCAAATTCCGGGATTCATTCTAAAAGTAAGAACTAGTCTCTGGGAAAACAGAGCCAACAAACCTAAAAGGTCTACAACAATGGCTCCCTAGTTTATTCTTTGTGCCAGGCCCAGAGCTGATATTGGGCTACAGCCATGAGGAAGTCAGCCAAGGCTCATGCCTCCTGCAGCACCTGCTGCCGAGAAATGCTGGCCACTGCATTTTTCACTGCCAGGAAAGAAATAGCTATATAGTCCTGACTTACAGGATACAAATAAGAGAATAAATAGAAATTCCTCAAATTTAAGGGTTTTTTTTCTCTTCCTATTACATTTTCTTAAATCATTGATACCTGCTCCTGATGGTCTACTAGATCAGCAAAACGAAAAGAACAGGGAACAAATTCATTGGAATAAATTGGTAAGAAAGTGGCCAATCCCACTCACATGACAGTGTATTTGAGTCAAGTTAATAATTACCAGAAACAATGACTCCTCAGCAAACAGAAACAGCTCCTGGTTTGTACTTTGGAGTTATATAACAACCCACAGTGTCCCCAAAGGATACCAGGCTTCCCAGGGCTTACCCCATGAACAAGCCTGAGAACTACCAAGCCAGAACACAGCTGAATTGGCTCCCAACACCTGATGGGACACAAACTTGGGAAGAAAGGTCAGTGCTGCTAAGTGGTTGGAAATACCACTATAGGCTAGGCCTAAAGGATAAATTAACCAGCAGGGGTAGTAAGGTGAGAGGGAGGGAGGTGGGGGAGGGAGAGAGAGAGGGCTCAGATTCAGAGGTGAGGACTAACAGGGTCCATTCACGGCCAGTGAAGATTAACTTGGGTTATTCAGGGTCAGGGAGCCAACCACCTATGCTGAACAGGGGCTGCTGAAAACTAGCAGTGAAATTTATTTGGCTGGGAAAGTGGGGCCAATCACATTGGCTTGGAAGGTTCAGAGTTGTGAGGTAGATCAGTGGATGTTACAGGAGCCCCTCTAGGCACTCCAGGGGGAAGGGACAGGCTGAAAGCCATCTTTCAGGAAGCTCTGTCCAGCAGCAGTGTGCAGGAAAGAAAGAAGCAACAACAGGCAGGGAGGCTATTTATAGCTCAGTAAGTTCATGAACTTGAGCTCCATCTGATACCACATCCCTTCCTGACTGTTCCCTGAGAGTAGACAGGAGGCCCAGGCTTTTGAGGTGGACACAGGGCTCATGGCCTCTCCAATGGAGCATTTCCTCTTCAAGAAAACAAACCAAACTCATGTCCCCAGAAGCAGGTGTCCAACAAACAAATCATGATGAATGAATAAGCTCAAATATGTGTCCAGGCTATCGAAGACTGGCCATAGGAACTTTAAAAACAGGACCAGCTAGCATTATTGATAGCCTGCTTTATGCCAGGTCTTAATCATTTACAGGCAGTGCCACCTGGTATCCACACCCCCATGCTGGGCCTCTGTCAGGTTAAAAGTCTCTGTTGGGGAAGCTCAAAGTTTCAGCTTTCTCTTAACAGATTCCTTGGTATCAGCATTTACTGGGCGCTAACCTTGCGCAGGATGCCATTCTCAAGGTTTGAAGAACAGAAGAAAGGGATAGGGGCAGACACGTGACTGACATCAGTAGAGTAGAATAAAATGGGAGCTGGGAGAAAGGCGAATGAGGCGTGCTTAAAAGAACAGCGCCATGAACAGACCATTTCACTGTCTACTGAATACTCGCTGTGCATTTGCAACAGGGCACTGTTCTAGGCACCAGAGACTCAGCAGTGCCCAGGAGACACTATCTTCATGAAGGTTTCATTTCAGAGATGGATGAGAGGAAACAAAATAGACAAAATAAGTAAAATTTAGAGTACTAGAGATCCCGAGTGCTTTGGGGAGACAGCAAGCAAGGAAAGAGGATGGAAAATGCTGGAAGTGCATTTTGAGCAAGATTAAGAATGAACTCACCGTGAAGGAGACATGGAAGGAAGGCTTGACGGAGATGAGGGAGTAAGCCATGTGGAGGTGAAGGGCCAGAGAGCCTGCCGGTTGTTTTCTAGACTTCTGGGCTTCTCTGGCTCCCCCTAGAAGCAAGACCCTCAAAGCTCCTCTTTGGTTACTGCCTGAAGAAAAGGGGCCTGAAGTAAGCAGAACCTATCTCTGAGGCTTACTGAGAACTCTCCATAGCCTTTCCGTGCTCCATCCTCAGGCAGCCATGTGCACTAGACAGCTCGGGGAGGTGGGGTTTGTGTGGGCTCACGGCTTCAGAAATTCCAGTTCATCATGGCCGGAGGGCATGGCAGGGCAGTTTCTATAATGGCAGAGGGAATACAGAAAACAAAACCAGAAGTCACCTGAGCTAAAAGACTCCCAAGGACATACCCTCAGTGATCTACTTCCTTCAGCTAAGCCTTACCTTCCAAGCTTCTAGAACTTTCCAAAATAGTACCACCATTCAACCAAACACTGAGAACATGAGCCTGTGAGGGCCATTTCAGATTCCATGAAATGTGAAGATACCATGTGAGGCAGACATGTGGTTATTTTTACAAATTTTAGGCAGTGATGATCTCCTGTGTGAACCCCCCTGATCCCAAACTCTTTCCTTCCAATCTTCTTCTTCCCTGCTAAAGAGTAAGTCCTCTTTCTAAACAATAATCTTATCGTGTCTTTCTAATGCTCAAAACTTTTCAATAGCTCCTCACTGCCTTCAGGACAAATTCCAAACTCCCTAGGATAGTTTCCAAGTCTCCACAAAATGTCTTTGCCATCCTGCCTCCCAACAGGCTTTAACCCCCCTTATACTCCAAGACCCCAGACAACCTGCAGCACCCTTCCTCCATGTCTTGTGTCTGAACTGGTCCAGAGCCTCCATTCCCTATCTCCCCCTATATCTAAGTACTATGTGCTCAGGAAGCCTCCCTCAACCTTCCCTGGGTAGAGACTCTCTGTAACCACATGATGAACTGCCATCTGTGTCCTGCTTTCCTCTTCCTCAGACTGTAATCTCCTTAAAGACAAGCATGCTGGGGATCCACTGTGTGTTGGATTGACTTGGAACTGGGGCCATCAGGATGCATTCGTTCACAAGTATTTACTGAGCCTCTACTAAGTACTTACTGTGAGAGGAGGCAAATATTAAGTCAGAGGACTGGGGATGTGGCTCAGTTGGTAGAGTGCTTGCCTACCATTCGCAAAGCCCTGGGTTCCACCCCAATACTGCTTTACACATGCCTCTCATCCTACTACTAGGGAGGTGGAAGCAGAAGAATCAGAAGTTCAGATCATCCTTGGCTACATATGGAGTGCAAGGCTAGCCTGGACTAAATGATCCATTCCTTTAAAAAACTTGCAGGGCTGGAGAGATGGCTCAGTGGTTAAGAGCACTGACTGCTCTTGCAGAGGACCCGGGTTCAATTCCCAGCACCTATATGGCAGTCCTTAACTCCAGTCCCAGGGAATCTGAAGCCCTCTTCTGACCTCCAAGGCATTGCACCACATGGGTGCACTCACATATATGCGGGCAATACACTCACACACATAAAAAAATAAAAATAAAATTGCATCAGAGGAACACCTGGACAGGAGGAGAAATATCCATGTAAATGTTCTATAGCACTGGAGGGCAGCTGCAGTTAACAACTGATATTTCAGAAAAGCTAGTAAAAGGATTCTGAATATTTCTAACACAAACAATAAATGTGTTAGATGATAGACATACCAATTACCCTGATCTTATCATCTATTGAATCCGTTGAAATGCCATGCCATACCCCATAAATATAGACAATTATGTGTCAATTGAAAAAAAAAAAAGTACTACCAAAAAAAACTTAGCCGGGTGTGGTAGCACATGCCTTTAGTCCCAACACTTGGGAGGCAGAGACAGGCAGATCTCTATGAGATCAAGGCCAGCTTGATCTACATAGTGAGTTCCACACCAGCTGGAGCTACAGGGAGACCCTGTCTCAAAAAAAAAAAAAAAAAAGAGGAAAGAAAGAAAGAAAGAGAGAGAGAAAGAAAGAAAAGAAAAAGAAAAATTATTCAAAAACAGGTATGTCAGGGGAAGGACAAACAGGGTCAGTGAAGGATAGGTGCCCAAGTACATGCCTGAGGAGCCCAGGCCTCTGCCAGGGCAGGTGCAGGTCAGGAGTGACACCACCTGGTACAAACTAGGGCAAGACAAAGTGACATGGCATTAGCTACAGGCTCATCTGAGGAACACTTATGAAAGATGGGTAAGCCTGAGCAAGGCAGGGAAGATGGGGTCACAACCTGCTCATAAAGCTAAGTTTTGCCTGCAGGAAAAATCCCCACTAACCAAAACTATCACTTGACACAGGCCAAGGGTAGAGAGTATGGGCCTTGGCAGGGGCAGGCTCCAATTTCTGACTGCATACTCCTCTCCTCTGTCCTTCTCTCCTCACAGATGCCACCCCCCTGCACAAACCCCGCAGGCCCTTGGAAACCTTCAAAAAAGTGGGGATCCCCATCATTGCAGTACTATTGAGCCTAGCAAGCATCGTGATTGTGGCTATCCTCAGTAAGTGACAGCCCCTACCCAACTTTCTCCCCCGCTATGTGACAGTACCTTCCCTCACCCCCTCAGTGACAGTCCTCACCTCATCCTCTCACCCCCACAGTCATAGACAGGTGATGTGCAGAAAGCTTTGAAAAAAAAAAAATGCTGGATCTCCATGTCTCCATCTCTCTTGAAGGGAGCCTTCTAAGAGTGAAAGGGGAAAGTGAGCCCAGCCCCCAGCACTCCCAGATGGCTTCTCTTCCAGATGGCTGCTGTACACGTGGCACCCATTCCAAACCCACACAGGCTGTTGCAGGGGTGCCCGCCCCCAACCTCCTCCTTCCAATCTTCTGCAGGCTGACAGCTGGCAGAAGCGGGGGAGGGTGGGTGTCTGTGCAACCCTACTGACTGGCAGGACAGACAGCATTTCTGCCTGTAAGGAGAGGAGAGAGAGGAGGTACCAGGGAAGATGGCTAAGCAGGATGGCACCTGCCCATCTCAGCTCTGTCTTCATTGTGGCCAGTGCCTGCACCACGTATGACCTGGAGCAGCACACTTTGTGACAGGGCAGGGACTGGCCACAGTTTTCACAGCAGGGATTAAGGCACATGGGAACAAGCCTAGGAGTCAAGGATGGTGATTTTGGCTTGCTGCTGGCTCCTGTGTGACCAAGAGTAGGTCCCTCAGCTTTCTCCACTGTAAAATGCTCTACAGACTCATGAGCCAAAGCATGTAGCAGGTAGAGCAGCACCCATCCTCCAGGCCTGTATCTCACTCAGAGCCAGGCCCCAGGGCATAGGTTTGCCAGGTCTGTTCAGCCTGGGGATGGCTGGCCTTTGGAGAACCAGTACTTTTAGCTGCAATGCATTTGGTCAAGAGCAGTCACCACCCCATTGGATGACACATAGAGATTCTCCTATTTTACACTTGTTCAGAGCCCAGGTGAGAGGATCAGATACAAAGCTGGGACAGGACCCTAGTTCTCCAACTGAACAAATCCCTATCTCCCTCATGGTAGCAGCAATGTAGATCCACAACATGAACACCCACCGTAGTCCCTGAGAGCCCGGGGTGGGTGTGAGAGGCAGAAAACTCCAAATCAGTTCTTCTTGACTTTGGCTAGTCCAACCTGTTGTGATTGTGTTAGAGTCAGCTTTCCAATACTATAACAAAGTTCCTAAAACCAACACCCAAAAGTTGTCCTCTGACTTCCACTCGCATGCTGTCACATACACACACACAATAAATAAATAAATAAATAAATTTTCAAATTGCCAGTGAGATGGCTCAGCAGGTAAGGGCATCATCTGCTGCTAAACCCAGTGACCTGAATTCAGTGCCCAGGACCCACATGGTAGAAGGAGAAAACCAACTCCGGAAAGCTGTTCTCTGACCTCCACACATGCACTGTGGCATGTGCATGCCCTGCCTCTCCACAAACAAAAATACATAAATATAATAATGCTTGAGATAGTCAGCTTATAAATAGAAGAGTTTGTTGAAAGTTCAAGGTCCTGATTAGTTTTCTCACTGCTTTATGTCTATGGTGAAGCAGCACATCACAGAACATGGGCTCTAAACACCTCCCAACATGAGCCAGGGAGTGAAGAAAGAAGATGGGCCTAGGCTTCCTAGTTCCATTCAAGGGTATGCCCCAATTGCCTAACTTCCTTCTTCTAGGTCTCACCCCCTAAGGCTTCCACTAACTTCCAATAGCATCAAGGCTGGTTTGGGGCACATTCCAGATGCAAACTGTTTTTGCAGTGGCATCAACAGATCTGCCATCCGTTTTTCTCAAGCTAATATTAAGTGAGCTTGCTTTCTCTGATAGGCCTGCTATCATGGAGGGAGAAGAGGGGGCTGGCTATACTACATCAGCAATGTGGGACATAAATCCCACCTCTCCCATCCTCAGCTTCCTTACAGGTGATGTGAGTTGGTCATGACGCCTGTCTCGCAAGGCTGTTGCTAGAACAAAAGGGAACAATATGGAAAGCCCTTAGCACAGTGATGCATGAAACCATTAGAAACTTGCTTCCACCACTCAGAGGACCAGTGAGGGGTCCCGCTGGACCAGAGAGAGTTCACTTAGGGAGGAGGAGTTCCTTCTACCAAGGGTGTCCAGCTGAGTGTTATCACCAAAGAAACCTGTTGAACTATCCATCCTCCCTAAAAAGTTAGTAACACTAAATGAATTTCCATTGACCCAAAGCAGTAAGATACATTGAAGGCTGCAGACTCCTGAGATAACAGGCATCTTGCCAAGCAAGACCCCAATCTCTTCATGTCCTTTCAATCCCAGATCTAAAACAAAACAAAGTTTTCCTGTAACTGAATATTTGATAGCTAACCATTAGATATTTTGCCAACTACCTTGGTCATCATGTGTTCTCAACAGCCTGTGAGATAGATATTATCATCTCATTGTTTGGAAGAGGAGACTCTTGGCTCCTCTGCCACCTTGGTGACACAGGGCTAGAGCTATTACACTCAAGAAAGCAGTGCCTCAGGACTAGTTGGATCTGTTAGGAAGCAGAATAACTGGACCTGGAACCCACATCTATCTCCAACCAGCCTGACCTTTAGAAAAAACAGCCTCTCTCTGCCTGCTTAACCACCTCCCTGCCCCTCCCCATGCCTTCTAGTCAAGGTGATTCTGGATAAATACTACTTCATCTGTGGACACCCCCTGACCTTCATCCCGAGGGAGCAGGAATGTGACGGCCACCTTGACTGTGCCTCTGGAGAGGATGAGGACTACTGTGTCAAGAACTTCCCCGAGAGGCCTGCAGTGGCAGGTGAGTCCAGGGGCTAACGGGGAGAGAAGAGGGCAGTGCAGGAAGTCTGCCCAGGCGTGGCACCTGTCCGACTCTTTATCAGTTTCCTAGCCTGCTGAAAAAGGTCTACAAAGTGGGGCCATGGCATGCCCACCTTTAGATCCCAGCACTGGACAAGGTACAGACTCGGGAATGGTTTGATGAAATAAAGTGAACCCAAGGGGACAGGAGATCATAGCCTGCTTGACTTTGACAAAGAGGACTTGATTGGATGACCTTGGGAAATTCCTCCCTTCTGTGAAATCTAGTATCTCAAGGGGACTAGAAAAGACATTGTCAAGCCATTTAACCAGTTAGCAAACCTTCCATTCATAGTGTGTACTGTAACATGCTAGGAAATAGGCCAGAGTGAGGTCCTTAAAAGAATGGATGTTTCCAACATAAAAGCCATGATCTTCTTTGAACTGAGCTAGCTTGACTTGACCCATTTGACCCTTAGCCCAGAAGATAAGTAATGGGACATTTTGAGGGTCAAAGCTCCATGACTTCCTATATATTTGTTCTTTCTTTAGTAAAGACAAATGTCCCTAGGCACCTGCCATACTAGTGCCAATAGTGTTCACACTAAACCTCCCCCTCTGGCCTTCCATGGAAAAGATCCAGGTCACTGGCTGAGAAGTTTCCCCAGACTGGGCAAGCTGTGTGGACCATGCTAGAACTGATACCTGCTGAGTATGGTAGTACATGCCTTTAATCCCAGCACTCGAGAGGCAGAGGGAGGAGGAGGTAGGTGAATCTCTGTGAGATCGAGGCCAGCCTGGTCTATATAGTGATTTCCATTTAATCCCAGCACTCGAGAGGCAGAGGGAGGAGGAGGTAGGTGAATCTCTGAGATCGAGGCCAGCCTGGTCTATATAGTGATTTCCAGGCCAGCTGGAGCTACAGGGAAACACTGTCTCAACCAAACAACAATGAAAATCTGAAATCCCTGAGAGCAATCAGACTATTAGTCATTGTGCCTGGGAGGTAGGTCAGGCTCACCCTAGCTACCATCAAAACTAGTCAACTGGAGGAATGTCCCTTGATATTGAGCATGTCCTCACTGGAGGGGGGGTGTCAGAGAGGCTTATCTCATGATAAGTTCTGAGGGGCTGGGCTAGAGAGGCTCCACCCTTCAGCTGACTCAGGCTCCTCCCCTCCCAGTCCGTCTCTCCAAGGACCGATCCACCCTGCAGGTACTGGACATGACCACAGGGACCTGGGCCTCTGCCTGTTTCGACAACTTCACAGAAACATTGGCCAAGACAGCCTGCAGGCAGATGGGCTATGACAGGTACCCAACCCAGGAAGCAGTCACCTCACCCCAGAAACCTCTTCTCCCCTGCCTTCCTTCCTCTTTGCTGCTTCTCCTCCCTTAATCCTTTCCCCCTAAAAGCACAGGCATTGGATTCACATAGACCTGTGTTTGAATCCCAGGACTCACTTAAAAGTGATAAGAAGGCAAATCCCCTTCTGCCTCAGTTTCCTCAAAAGTTAATTAGAGGAAACAATCCCAATCTCACAAGAAAGATGGCGGGGCACACACGCGCACACACACACACACACACACACACACACTGCATAGGTATACCACATGCACACCACATAAGCACACATCACGTGTGTGCACACATATACACACATCACATGCATACACCACACACCACATATACACACATCGTGCACATACATGCACACACATATGCACACACACATACTTTTAGTTTCTCTGCAGTCCTCTTTCCCCTTTTATCACTCTTGTCCTTTGTAAGAAGGTTCCCTGACCAATAATAAAAAAGCCTCATTTATTATGCAAAGTCCTGCAGGTTAAAATTTAGAGGGGAGGAGGGCTTGAGGTGTGGCTCAGTGGCAGAGCACTTGCCTGGCACGTACAAAGCCCTGGGTTCCATCCCAGCACTGGAACACTAAAATAGTCATCCAGCCTGGTTCTGTTGAGGCCCCATCATCAGCAATCCCAGCTCTTTCAGCAAATTCCAGAAACAGTCCCAAATCTGGAGTGGAGGTACGTAATTACATGAAGGGTGTTTAGCATGATATTATATTTATATTCATTTGATCTTGGCAGAAAACCCAAAGCATAGTTATTATTATATCTGTGCTACAAAGTAGGCTTCAAGAAAGTAAGTGGCTTTCTGAGGCAGTAGCCGCAGTAGTAGTACAGGACTAAAATCTGTGCCAGGACCCTGATTCCTGGCACCAGAAGCTCACATAGAATCCGCCTCTGTTTGTGTGCTGGGAATTCTCTCTTCTCACAAGACTTCATCAGTGAAGGAAGAGTAAGTGAGAGTTGATCCCTGAGGGGCCTACCTAGAGAGAATGGAAAGGAACCAAGGTATTCTGCTGCAGAGTGGGATTAAACTCCCCCTGGCAGGTCCCAAACTTCCTTGGGATGCTAAGAAACTGAGCCCAGAGACAAGCCAGAAATGATGACTACTAGACAGACATTGCCAACTGATCACAGAACTCTCTCCACGGATCCCTAAAGCAATCTCAAGGTTCTGTCCAAGAAATGTTCCAGGCAGCCATCACAAATGGATTCGACCTCTGTGCCCTCTACCCCCTGGTTATGAGGTTTCTGCTCTCTTCCCTCCTAGGGGGCACTCTAGACCCCTCTAGAAAGGATACCCTACCACCCTCATTTCCAAGCAGGCCTGGAAGCATGCCCAAAACCTACTGTCCTCCCCATGTCAGCCCCTCCTCCACTGCGGTCCAGCCAACTGCAGTGTCAGCTGGACCCAGCACAGTAGGCTGAAGCTGTTATGAAACCTGGGGCCTGCTGGGGTTCTTAAAGTGGTAACCTCCAGAATTTCAGAGGCGGGGGGAGGGGGGGTCACTGAGCTACTTGGCTGCTTGGGGTTTATGAAATCAAAAGGTTAGCTTTCCTCAGTATGTCCGCTCCCAGCGTCATCGCCCCTGAGACAGATTTCTATGTTCAAATCTCTCTACTGTCTTTCTTCTGCCTGGATTGAAGGACCTTCTTGTCCTCGGAACACAAAACCATAAGCCCAGGATAGGAGGAACTGCAAAGGGTCACCTGGCCCATACATCATTTTACAGAAGAAAAAACAGGTTCAGAGAGATCCAGAGGATGGATGTGACCTGCTCAGGGTTACACACAAAACTGGTGTCAGAGCTGGCATAAAAACTTAGGTCTTGAGGGCTCTTTTTAAGAAATTATTTATTCTTATTTTATGTGTATGAATGTTTTGCCTCCGTGTATGTAAGTGCACCCATGTGTACAATGCCTGCAGAGGCCAGAAGAAGGTGTCAGATCCCCTGGAACTGCGGTGACAGTTGTTAGCTGTCATGTAGGTACTGGGAACTGAACCCTGGTCCTCTGCAAGAGCAACCAGTGCTCTTAACTGCTGAGCCATCTCTCCAGCCTGGTCTTGAGGACTCTTAAGGCAGACTCTGATGTTCCCACATCCAGCACCCAGACAGTGCTGGCGTGCCCAAAGTGTGTGTCATCCAGTCGGACTGTGGAATGATCCTAGATCTCTGTGCAGAGCTTGTACTGGTGGCACAGACTGAGGAGGAAAGGAAAGATTTAGAAGAAAATTCAATGACAACTCATAGAGATGGAAGTAATTGGGGAAGTCTTCCTTGAGGAGGAAAACTTAAATCCAGGAAACCCAGGATCTAAGTTAGAGGGACTCTTCTCTGGATTCACATGAGGATGGCCCAGGCTTCCACTATCTCCAAGGCACTATCAAAGTCAGACCAGGTTCCTCATCTGGAAAACTGGATAGCCACACTCCAGTTCCCTCTACACTGAGAAGAGCGTTCACCTGTGTCCCTTTATGTCTTTGTTCTTGTTGATGTGAGCCAGAAGAGCTGCTGAGACATGGGAGGTTGGGGCAGAGCTGGGTGCTGGGAAAGGAGAACACTGGCACTTCTGCAGAGTTCTGGGTTCTTTGGTAATATGGCAAAGCAGGCCCCGCCCCCACTGACCTAGCCCACCTGTGTTACCCTGCTACACCCGTTTGTCCTTCCTGTCACTCTCTCTCCTGGGATCGGGACCGTTTCTACCATCTAGTTCCAACCTCTGCTCACAGTTTACTCTCCCTACTTCAGCCAACCCACTTTCAGGGCTGTGGAGATTGGCCAGAACCAGGATCTGGATGTCGTTGAAGTCACAGGAAACAACCAGGAGCTTCAGGTGCTGAATGGAAGTGGGTAAGTAAAAGGGACCCCTTCTGACCTGCAGGGGCAGACTGACAGCAAGAGCAACAGGAACTGGGCAACAGGAAGAACTCTCAGCCAAGCAGATCTTTAAATGTCCAGAGCTACAGAATATCATTTCCAGGCTCAGGGGTATTGTGTTGCATTTTTTTATACTACAATGGACAGTTGGATAATGTATGCTGTCCTATCAAAGACAAAGGAATGGGTCAAGGGACCTTCTATTCTCCTGAACAATACAGACAAATGTTTTCTGCAACTACCCCAGGTTCCCTAATAACTTGCCCAATAGGCAAGAGTCCAAAAGTCACTTTTTCCATCTCTACCACTTCCCTAAGCTAAAGTAGGACCTTCCCACCGCCAACACTCCAGGAAAGGCACCCCAGCCCCTCATTACAGCACAGCTGCAGCCAAATGAAACCTAACCCAGCAGCAGGGACTGAGGAATGCACTGGCTTCGTAGCATTCAGAGAATGCTGTGCCAGCTGCTCACTTATCACAATAAATCTTTGAAAGGAGAGGGTTGGTAGTAGAATGCTGCCTGATTCCACCGAAACCTTTTCTTCCACTGGGAAAGGCTACAGAGGGTTCTGTTCTGGGCCCTGCTTCCTTCCCACTCAGGCTGCCAGGAGTCTAGGCTGACTTTGCACTGGCCAGGGTTCCCCACATGGTAGATGCACAGCACTGGAAGTGTTGAATCAAATCGAACCACACAGAGTGTTGATGCAGTTTCTACACAGGCCCCATTATGAAGTATTGGGAAGGGCTTGAATCAGCAGTTTCACAAGACCAGAGCTCCTACCTCCTAGCCAAAGAGAAGCAGACCCCTTATGGCCCTATGTCTCTCTTCCAGGCCCTGCCTCTCAGGCTCCCTGGTTTCCCTGTACTGCCTCGGTGAGTATGCCTCATCTCTGAAGGTTTGGGGGACTAGGCCAGCAATGGGCAATTCTCCTTCCTCCATCTCCCATTCTCTAATTCCCACTGTTTAGATCCAACCTTGGGCTTATACGTCAGTGTTCCCTCAAGTGGTTAATGCTAAAAAAAAAAAAAACAAAAAAAAAACAAAAAACTCCCTTCTATCATCTGCTCACAGCCTATGTCCTGAGTGTATTAGACTGCAATGAAATACCTGTAGCAGGCAAACTTCATAGAGAAAAGAGGTTTAGTTAGCTCACTGTTTTGGAGGCTGAAGGTCTAAGATCAGGAAGCTCCTATGGTTTGGCCTCTGGTAGGGGCCTAACTTTGGATGATAGACCATGGTGGGTTATGTGCAAAACAGAAGCCAGGGATCCATTCAGAGGTGGGCTCTGTCTAGCAACAACTTACTCTCATAGGAGCTCAGGTATCACATGAGAACTACGTTAGCACCCTCTGGCACCAGACCTTAGGGGCCACTAGGTTATGCTTCTTAAAGGTTCCACCTGACCACTACATCAGGACTAAGTGGCTTTCTCAGAGCACACTCAAACCATAGACAAGCAGGTTATTGGCTGGACAGAGCTTTTATATAAGACCATGTGGAGCACTGCAAAGGAGTCTAGATCCCATCTTGCCATCAAAAAGGCCCTGAGTGAATGAGCAAGGGGGCAAACAGGGTTGGATCAGACAGTGTTTGTAAAGCACAGGGCCAGGCAGGAAAAAGGGTAGCCTTTCCCTATTGGAAAGACCGTCATGGCAGGGGGTGTCTAATGGACCAGAGAAGCACAGAACAGGGCAGGGAGGTGGCACTAGAGTTTTTTTATTTGTTTATTATTCTTTTAATTATGTGTAGGGGGTAGTATACATGAGTACAGGTGCCCATGGAGGCCAGAAGAGGGCATTGGATCCCCTGGAGCCAGAGTTACAGGCAGTTATGGGTGCTGGGACTAGAACTCAGGTCCTCTGGAAGAGCAGTAAGCACTCTTCACCACTGAGCCATCTCTCCAGGCCTGGTACTGTTCAAGGATCAGATATGAAAGCTAAGTCAGGAGAAGATAGGCTAGCCAATGAGGAGCACCCCTCCCCCCACCCCAGCAGGGGGAAGAAACTTAGGAAAAGTTGAGTTTGGTATGGGAAGATCTAGTTTCTAGAACTTTCTTCCTACTTCCTGATGCCAAAGTAGTTTGTGGCTGTTTTCTGTTACTTAGCAGGGAGTGGCTGGGGGCATTCCACCTAGGCAGAGCTTTCAGAATCCACAATACTGCTTCCTTATTTGGTATGAAAAACATTAATTCGCAACTCAATGGACATACCCATGTTCATAATCTAAACTCCTAAACACACTCAAAGGGGAGAGAGATTTCAGGGAAAGCCTGTGGTCTGGGATTCTCTATATTCTTCCAGGAACAATTCAGAACCTGTAGAGGGAAGGTCCTCTCCACCCTATCAGTACCATTCCTCAGGGCTCTACTCTGAGTAAACACAGGGCTCTTGGGTCAGGCCGCCCCTCCCCAGAAGCCTAACTTCCCCTTCTTCTTTCCTGCTGAGTCCAGCCTGCGGAAAAAGCCTGAAGACTCCTCGGGTGGTAGGTGGGCAGAAAGCCTCCATGGAGTCTTGGCCATGGCAGGTCACCATCCAGTATAACAAGCAGCACATCTGTGGTGGGAGTATCCTGGACCCCCACTGGATCCTCACAGCTGCCCATTGCTTCCGGTAAGACTCCTAGCTGTGAGCGGGCCAGGAGGGATAGAGGTCATGGAGGAGCCAGCCTCCTGACCTGTTTCCTAATAACTGCCCACCATGGTTCCCTGGAACCACTTCCGGTAGAGCCTTCACAATGACATACTGGCCATGATGCCCTGTTAGGTACTGGAGTCTGAGCAGAGTGTGCTCGTCACCAAGCTTGACCCGTGCTGGATAGGAAGCCATCAAATACTCAGGGTCTTCACCCCACAGTACACTCATTCCGCTCATGACTTCCCCACACGTTTGGGCTCCCAAGAACTTACTTCTTCCTTTCCAGCCTTCCAGGAAATGGCCTGTCTAGAAACTGAACCAGGTATAGATAACCTTTCAGTCCGGAAGAGAGGGGCCTGGCAAGACCTTGAGGAAGGGCCACACTTGGGCCCTCTTCACTACCATTCATTCATTCCTGTCCATCCCCTTCCAGGTGGTATACCCCCATACATCACAGAGACCCCATCACTACCTGTCCCAGTCTAGCCCAGGGCTTCTTTACCTTTTGAGACTCTGACAAGAGCTCCAAATCCTCGCCTGGGAAAAGTTCTCCACATACAAGTAGCACCTAGGGTGGAGAGGAAGAAACACAAGTCCATGACTCAACTGACCACAATATAAATAACACAAGCAAGAGAGCAGGAAGAAACTGCCAGAACCCCAGGGCTCAGGCGTGGGTGGCCCTCTTCCCAGCCCAGGTAGATGCTTCCTTGGGCACTTTTCACTGAGGAAAAAGAATCAGATCTCCTTTCTAAGCCTGCTCCTCAGACTGTCCTTCTCCACCACCCCTGTTCCCACCATCATATAACCTCCTAGGCCCCAGCACATCTGGGGACCCAGGCCTAGGCAAACAAAGCCTCTTTGTGCTTGGCTCCCATCTTAAACCCAGAAATCTGTGTCCCCAGGAAGCATCTCGATTTGTCCAACTGGAAAGTGAGGGTCGGCTCAGAAAAATTGGATGACTTACTGTCCTTGCCTGTGGCCAAGATCTTCATCACTGAGCACAACCCCCTGTACCCCAAAGAAAAGGACATTGCCCTCGTAAAGCTGAAGTCCCCACTCACATTCTCAGGTGAGAAGTGGTTCTGGGGGACAGAGCCCCTCAGGTCAGCCATGCTTCTGCTCTGCCTCTAGCTCACTAAGTAGCCTCAAGCACATCATGTTCCCTCTCCAAACCTCAGCTTATCCATTGGTGTCCAACTAATGTCACCCCAGTATCACTGGTGCCACAAGACTGCTCTGGCCACCAGCTAACACTCATGCCTTGCCCTATCAGAGATCCTTCTGAGGTCTGTTTGCTCCATTTGGAGAATCAGAGTTATCAAATCTTGGAGTTGTTGAAGCCCCAATTGTGTAGTCCATTCCCACCCCTGACCAGTTCCCAAGGTCCTGCACAATATCCCTGCTAAAGGGCTATGTGCTCTGGCTTGCTCTCCTTCAGGAGTAAGGAACTCAGTACTTCCTTTTTTAAAATTTGTTTTGATGTGTGTGCATTTGCATATGTCAGCAGACAGAAGGGAAAGGGAGGGGGGAGCAGCCCAAAGTCTTCCATGTGTTTCCATGGGAAGGCAGGGGGTATGTTAGGTAGGCAAGTTTGAGCATGCTTCAGATTGGAGAGTGAGAATAATTCTCTCTATATTCTCTCTCCAGCTTTTTAGTACCTAGACCTGGGATGATTTAGGACAGAGAAAAATATTTCCTTGGTATGTGACAGTGAGGTAAAGGAGGTGGTCAAGGATATGGGCTCTGGGTTAATTGGTTTGCATATTGGAGGCATGCTTGCTGAAAATTGGTTTATTCTCTCTGGGAATTATCTAATCCAGTCTCATCTAGACCAGCAAGATCCCCAACATGTCAAAGCAGAATATACAGAAAACAAACAAAAACCCTATAACCCAACTCTAATATATTCTCTCCCTCTCCCTCTCCCTCTCCCTCTCCCTCTCCCTCTCCCCTGGCAGGCACAGTCAGGCCCATCTGCCTGCCTTTCTCTGATGAGGAGCTCATTCCAGCCACACCGCTCTGGGTCATTGGATGGGGCTTTACAGAGCAGAATGGAGGTATGTCCTGGGCTCAGGACCTCAGGGTACAGACACCCTTGCATGAGGAAGAACCTCCCAGAGGTGATAAGAAAGAAAAGCCCATCCTAGCAAACCAGACACCAAAATTCTAGATAGCAAAGAGTATTGGTGGCCTAGAGAATTAAAAGGTAAAGGCAAGAATAACAAAGTCTTGTTTTCAACCTCCCAGGGAAGATGTCTGATATACTGCTGCAGGCATCAGTCCAGGTCATCGACAGCGTGCATTGCAATGCAGAAGATGCATACCAGGGGGAAGTCACTGCTGAGATGTTGTGTGCAGGTATCCCACATGGTGGTGTGGACACCTGCCAGGTGGGTCCTTCAAGGATCATGGGGAGTTCAATGAGTGGGGATGTAGGTTCTGGAGAGGTGTGAAAACCCACAAGCTGTGTAACATGGTCACTCAATTTGTGGTGAAGGGAGGAAGAAATGTAGTCAGATAAAGATAGAAGAATTGGTAGGCAGGTGGTTAGATGGGTGAGTGGGTAGATGATGGATGGATGGGTGGAAGGAAGAATGATGGATGGATGGATGGATGGATGGATGGGCAGATGGATGATGGATGGATGGATGGATGGATGGAGGATGGATGGATGGGTGGGTGGATGGATGGATGGATGAGTGGTTGAATAGATGGATGATGGATGGAAGAGTGCATGGATGGATGGATGGAAGAATGGATGGATGGAAGAGTGGATGGATGGATGGATGGATGGAGTGGATAGATGAGTGGGTGGAAGGATAGTTGGATAAATGGATGGATGAGTGGATGGATGAATGGATAGATGGATGGATAGATGAGTGAGTAGGTGGATGGATAGAATGATCTTAAATGTCTACTTCACATATAAAGAGGACATTGCCACCTTCATCACCCACCCTTGCTTTTCATCATCTTCAGGTTATGATCCCCTTGAGTACAGGGACTCCAGGTCTCTCTTTCCTGTGACTGTCCCTGTTCTACTTTATTAGAAAAACCATCTCGTGCTAGATAAGCCTTACTGCATGTCCCCTCCTGACATCCCCATGGCTGCCAGGACTGCTTAGCAATCCTTGCATATCTTCTTACTACCTCAAGCCTCCAGAGGATCTTGGAACCATTTTTATTCCTTAGCGCCTACTCTCATCTGCACTCATTAAGATCCTCATTCAAGGGCATATCTTAATCATCTCTTGTGTGTCATGAACATTGGCAGGTTTGGAGACAGTGTCTGCCTTCTAGGAGCTCCTGATGGCCATAGTGAGGATGCACAAGAAGACAATCAAGCCATAGTGTTACTGGGTTTATAGAGAGTTGGTTTAAAAAAAAAAAACACCCCAATAGGTGCATTTTTCACTATCTGACATGTTCTTAGTTTGTTTTCTGCTCATTCATTGGCTCTGTCAACCTATTTGAGAACTTCCTA
>NW_008353747.1:551276-558586 GCF_000622305.1 Nannospalax galili | reverse complement strand
TGGAAATATCTGTTTGTGGTTGGTGTGTGCAATTCTAGGTCAGTAGGGGTCAGAAGGGACATAATCCCCTGATAAAACAAGTGATGGCTTTTTACTTTTCCATTTCATGCTGAATATACAGTTTCAATAAAAGAAAGAGCAAACCCTTTTTCAGGAGCACAGTTCTGAAAGTAATCTGAAGGAACAGGTGCTCAGAGCAGTCTGGGTCCCTCTTACATAAAATAGGTGCTAGGAGTCAGACTGTTTTTATTCAGGAATATCTAATGTTGCACCCCACAGTAATGCCACAATTCTGGCTCACAGTTATGCAGCCCAAGGTCCGTGGCCCCATAGTTTGGACCTGGCAAGGGTGTTACATCATGGTGGGTGTAAATGTTAGGGTAAGTGCTTACATCTTGTGCCAGAAAGGAAAGAGAGGGAGGGAGGGAGGGAGGGAGGGAGAGAGAGGGAGAGAGAGAGAGAGAGAGAGAGATCTTGGGAAATGAAGATAATTCAGTACTTGTAACAACTTTATCCAATTTCAAGTCACCTGACTTTCTCTTTATCACTGTTTTTCTTTCATTCTAGTCTGAGATGTAATGCTGTTTGTCCACCACATCTGAGAGCTGCTTTCCCTCTGACCTGCCCAGTAGGGGATCCCCCCAAAGTCAGACACTGAGCAAGAGCCTCCTTAGACACAAATCCAACATTTTTTGAAGCAGCAAAGGACCCCCAACACTTCAGAGGTATCCAGAAGGAATTCAGCTATGCTAACTCAGCCACCCCTGGTGTTCCCAGAACCACAGAGAGAGAAACACACAGCTAGCCCACTGAGTGAGGCCAGCCCACAGACTCAGCTTTCAGAAGCATTAAGCCAAAGAAGGTTCTCCCTTCCACTGAATGAACAGAACTTAGCTCTCATGAAGCCCAGATCACTAAGGGATGAGAAGAAGAGGAAACTTACTAGACTTTTTGTTCTCTGCCCATTCCCAAAACTACTGGAACAAGAGACCAGTTATAATATAAATGTATATCCTACTATTGGAACAAATACTGTTCTGTTGTTTATAAGGAAAAAGTTATATTCTTATAACTAACTGTATTCTTATATAATGCTCTTGTGAGCTTAGGCTATTTGAAGTTTCCTTTGTTTTACTTTACTGGGTAGATACCTTGAAATGTAACACTAGGGTGCTCAGAGATGTTTTATTGCATTGTGTTTTTTTTTACGATATCCTGGGATGTTTTGTTACTCTATAAACTGTAATGCTTTACACTCACTATGTCTGACAGTTAGTAAAGATATTAAACTAAAAGAATGGAAAGCTTACCAAATGGTAAAATGGTTTAAAGAGGCACCTGATCCAATTAGTCCAACAGAAGTATAGATCAAACGTGTTTATCAGAAATCTAAACTTCTGCTGATTATATGTGTTTTTTGAAGATGTAATGACCATTTAACCAGGTCCTAGCCCAATTAGTTTGACCTAGCTATGGATCAAAAGGTGTCCGATGTCCTGACCCAGGCCTGGGATGTCTACTTTGTAAGCTATGTTGGCCAAGAGAACTCAGGAAGGAATTTCCTGCGATAACATGGCCCATCATGAAAAGAAACATAGGGCCCAGGTGCTAGCCATGCATGATAACATAAAATAGACTATATAATCCTCATCTGTACTTGGTTCAGGGCCCCAGACAATCTAAAGCTTTTGTTCCTTCTGGGACCCTCATACATGAGTAAGGAATAACCAGTCTTTCTAACTTTCCTGGATGAATACTTGTTCTCTTGGCTGTTTGAAGAATTTTGTTCCACAACATTGTTACTACTGTTACTGCTGTGGCTATTATCATCATTAAACAGACAGACTGGCTAGACTGCCTAACAAGAACTCAACTAGTACCGTTGTGCATTTAGTCTTTGATCTGGAGTTGGGTGACTACTCCTGGGAAAATGTGAATAAAGGTCTATTCATCATAGGCACCAATGACAAACCAAAGAAATTATTCCACCCAAGTCTACCCTGGTGAACCAACTAATTTATTGAGGTAACTTATAGGAGTATGGGTGACTCAAAGGCACCTGCATCACCAAGAAGCCCACCTCAACATGGATGATAACTCATGAAAGCTGTGTCACTGGAGTTCTTCACACAACTTATAGACAGCTGCACTGACAAGTTTCCTCAGCAATTGGTTAGTGCTTATATAACCTTGGGAGGGGCCTCATGAGCCTTGTTTTTTGTTTGTTTGTTTGTTTTGTTTTGTTTTTGGTCTTTTTGAGACAGGGTCTCCCTGTAGCCCCAGCTGGCCTGATACCTGCTATGTAGACCAGGCTGGCCTCGAACTCACAGAGATCCTCCTGCCTCTACTTCCCTGGGATCAAAAGTGTGCACCACCACTCCAGCCTCAAGAGCCTTGTAACTTTCTGGGCTTCCTGCACCATATAAGTTTCATGAACTAGCAGTTTCATTGGCTTCCTGTATCTTAAGTGTCTCTCCTCTTTACAGAAGGTAATATTTCCATTCAGAGGAAGTAGCTACACAGCACTCCACCCCTTCCTCCAGACCATACATTTTTTTTCATCCCTTCTTCCACAGTGTTACTTAAGCCTCAGCAGGGCCAATATAGATTTGTGCTTGTTTTCTTCCTCTATGGCAGAACATTAGGCAATTGAGTCACAGCAATGGTCACTTATTCTGAACAATTTGTTATAAGTCCCCACAGTAACCACTGCCCATGGCAAAAAAGAAATCTCCCTCCACAACCAAGAATGATAGGAGCAGTATTGGATGGATGTAAATGCAAATGCATAGAGGGCAACTTGATAGGCATGTCATATCCATTCAGCAATAGCAGCAGCTTCCTAATTAGAACCCATGACCTGCTCTGGCCACAGATTTTATCTTGGCTCACAGTACCAAATGTGAGCTCTCTCCAGATCTTAAATCTAACTAGAAAGCAGTTGACCACACCCATGAGAGTTATCCCACTATTGTACCACTAGGCACATCTTGCCTGGCATGTTATTAGTGTAGCATGCAGTGTCCATAACAAAGCAGGACTGTCAACAATTTACCCCTAGAATCCTGCATAGCACCTTCTGGCACTAGAAAAGACAGCCAGTAGGGAGGGAGATTCCAGATGAGTCCCAGCCTGATTTCTCTATGTTGTACAGCCAAGATGTATGGTGCCTTCAGCAATAAGGACTTACCCTTTGGTTCTGGTATGCAACCACAGCAGTGACAATAACATTTATGGTTTATGGGGCTGCAGGGCCTCCCTGACCAACAACTTGTAGGGTGGTAACCCACCTCTGTCACTAAGATTCTGTTCAATAACCTTATGGGTGTACCTTTTTCCACCCACACAGAGTGCCTTCATTTAAGCTCTTTAACCACTGTTTTTACTATTCCTCCAGATGCCTTTCCAAATCTGTAAGATACTCAAGGTTTAGTGTTATATAATGAAACCTTTTTATAACAGATAGACAGGATCTCTGAAAGCACATCGCCATCTGTTCCAAGCAAGTGCCAATTGGTCTTGGGAGTCAGCAGCCACAGGCATACTGAAAATAAAATACTGGCAAGGTCCAATACCACATGAAAGATCCTGTCGTTTATATCAGTTGTTCTACCAGAAGAGCAACACTGGGTATTACAGCATGGCTGGGGGGCAGTATCTCATCTATCCCTCCACAATGCACAATCATTTCCCATGAGTCATTCCATTTCATTCTGAGGCCCAGCTGTAGGACCACCATGCATCTACTTGCCTTCAATGGGTTCAGCAAGCCTTTCTTACACTGGCCCAGCCCAGAGCCAGAAGTATAGAAAGTTATCCTCTTGCCTGTTACCGGAACTGACTCCCCAGTTCTGGCTGGCCTCCAATTGATGCCATAACTGCTACCTCTCCATCACCCACATTTGGCTCCTGAAAAGACCCCAGGCTAACCAAACAAACTTCACTTCAGGAGATAAATGTACACAGCATGACTGGGGAATAATTGTGCATTCCTAAGACAAGATTAATATTTTCACATGTACTACTCTGTTGTTGACTACTTCTTTTGTCCCTGTGGCAAAGTATTGCTCAGGTTTCAAAGCCCTCTAGAGGCTCACATGGATAGCATTCAGCTGAATCCACATACCAGTCCCAAGGTTCCTGCTGATTTACTTCTTCCTAAACTCTCCTATGAACTCAGATCTATCTGGCTCAATGAACTGGAATCAAATACCACCTGCTCCATACCCAATTCTCTCAGTAATACCAAACTGATTACTGGTAATAAACTGATTAGCATAATACCAGACCTTCCTCTGATATCTTCCAGTCTTTGATATTCATGGGGATCTCAGCCAGCAATAACCCCGTGTCCCTAATGTCATATGAACTGGTCCATCAGGAACTGTTTCCCCTCGTATTGCCTCAGATTGTACAGCCTTTGTCTCAAGGATGGATAGGTGGTTGTTTTACTGTTTCTCTGCTTCCATGGCACGCAGATTGATCTCAATCACCTCCATGTCCCACAGCCTCATGAACCAGGATGTGAGTGGTACTTTCATTTCTTATTTACCAGTCTTTCCCAATTCAAGCAGTTCAGAAGCAGAGTATTCTCTGATTTTCAGGGTTTCCCATACCAAGCCATTCTGAAGGCCCCATGTGCATGCTGAATTGTGAACTTTGCCTTCCTATGTATTAAAGATTGGATCTGCAGGAAATCTTCTATTGCTTCTTCATTCTCTCCCTCCTCACTGTCTGAGTCTTCCCATGGACTTCAAGTTTTTGGATCCCAGGAAGGGCTTTTTAGCAAAGATCCAATTTGTACTCTCTTTCCCTTGCATTCTGCCAGCTGTTAAGAAACAGCAAGCCAACACTTCCATCTCATCCTCCCCTTCCTCTACTTTTCCTGCCAAAAAAGAGGCTAATGAGGAGGGCAACACCCTCATGTCTCTTTCTCTTAATTCGTCTTTTATTCAGGCAAGTTCTTCTGGGCAGACAGCTCTGCCTCAGAGGCATATCTTATCACCCACAGCAAAGGCCACACAAATGTTGTGCAGCCAGCTTACAATCCCATCCCATATGTGCTACTTTGGGGAATTGCAATTTATTCTCCAGTCCATCAGCTGTTTGGGGAACATCCCCGTATTCATGTGGTAAACCCCATTCAACAGAGAGGCATGCCACTTACTGCCTTAACTTTTCCTGGGGAGACATAAGCAAATATCTATTGACCCCAGATAGGGCACCAACAACAGGCAAAAGAAATAATTCTACCCAAGTCTAGCATGGGTGAGGGCTTACCTACAGAACAGAGGGAACATATGGACAGCTACACACCTAAAGAAAATATTTCCCCTCCCCATCAACCACTAACAGCTTACATCTCCTCAGGGAGGGGTTGAGCCTCATAAATTACTATAGTGTTTACAAACCACTTGTACCCCGCTCCTCTTTGTGATGGAACATTAGTGAGCCCACTTTTGTGAGCATCTCATATGGATAATCACAGATCTAATTTCAAGACAGCTAAGGCCATGCCATGTCCAAAGGATAGTGCCCCACAACATCCCCTTATACCACATAGAAGAAGATAGCCACTCTGGGATTCCTCCCAAAGGGTGCTCCACCTTCAGATGGCTCAGCCTTCGTTGCATGGCTTATTGCTCATAGCAGGAGGCACACAATTGCGACTACATCTAGGAGGCACACCATCCGATTCCACATGGAAAGCCATATCAGGTTTGCCCCCAGACATGCTCCACCCTCAGATGGATCAGCCTCAGTGGCATGTCTTACCACCACTTCAGGATCCATGAAATTGTTCTTCCCCAAACCATCTTTGGTTTGTTGGTTCCTGATTGGTAAGTTCTTCTGGGGAGATGTGACCAAATATCTATTCACAAGAGATGTGGTACCAAAAACAGATCAAAGAAATTATTCCACCAATGAGCTTATCTGGGTTACTTGTAGGACCATGAGTGACTCAAAGGCAGCTGCACGGCCAAAATGTCCACCCAAATGGATGGAAACCTACTAAGCTATATCTCTAGGGTTCCTTGCACAATTTGTAGGCAGCTCCTCTGAAGAGTTTCCCCTCCCCCAGCAATTGTTTTCTACTTATATAACCTCAGGGAGGGGCCCAAAGAGTCTTGTAGCTTTCTGAGCTTTTTCATGATCTTCCTGAGTCTAGCAATTTCATCAGCTTCCTGAGTCTTATGACCCGCCTCCCTCCAAGAGGGAATATCTCAATTTAAAGGAAACAGCTACACAACACTTTGGGATGAACAGATGCTAAGGAGGCAATTACTTCTCACTGTGTGTAAAAGTAGAGACATGGAGCAGCCAGATCTGCTAGTGGGGGTAACAGTGAGCCCACACACTGGGAAAGCCAGGGTAAGCAAGTGTGGGTCCCACAGGAGCCTTTTCATTGTCCTCCTTTCCTTCCTCATTGCCTGATAATCAGCCATGAGCCAAGGGCAACCTGTGGTGTGGATGAGAGATGTCTTAGGCATTCAGGACAATCATGGCACTCCAAGTAGGTGGAAAGAGATATTACACCTGAGTCTTAACTTCCTCCACCTACTGAGCCCTTAGTGTGGTTTCTTTGATTTATAAAGAAAGGGAGGCACAGAGGGAGGGAGGAAGGGAGGAAGGGAGGAAGGGAGGAAGGAAGGAAGGAAGGAAGGAAGGAAGGAAGGAAGGAAGGAAGGAAGGAAGGAAGGGAGGAAGGAAGGAAGGGGAGGAGGAAGGGGAGGAAGAAGAGAAAGCAAAGGGAAGAAAGAGATTTTCTAGGCAAAGGCAATCCTCAAGCCATATTCTGGGGACATAAGTATGCAAAAGTCCCTACACTTAGCAGGATCAGAGAATTAAATTCCATAAACTTCTTTGGAAATGATAAAGAGATTAAGGTTTTCTGAGGACTCTCTTGCCACAGTTGAGTCAAGTCTTAGATAAAATATAATTTTGACACCTTACTAGGAGCTTGGGAAACAATGACCAAAAAAATCTTCAGTGTTGACGTCAAACAAAGAAATGAAGAAACAAAATAAAATAAACCATTATAACTGTGAGCTGAGGCTGAGGTGACGACCTGGGAACAATAAGCTAAAATCTTGAGTAGCCCTAGAAATGAGGCCCAGTGTGAAGATTGCGGAGGGAGCTAACCCTGGACCCCTGAAGGCAGGAGAGGCAGACCGGAAGGTCCCCATACAGCAGAGTCCTCTGAAGTGAGAAAATGCAGTCCCAGGTAGGGGGTGTATCCCCAATTTTTTTTTTTTTTTTTTCTTTTTTGAGACAGGGTCTCCCTGTAGCCCCGGCTGTCCTGGACCTCA
>NW_008353747.1:542097-551233 GCF_000622305.1 Nannospalax galili | reverse complement strand
CTGCCTCTACCTCCTGAGTGCTGGGATTAAAGGCATGCACCACCACACCTGTCGTATCCCCAATTTTTAAACCTCAGGATTTCCAGACAAAAATCCTTCAAATAGGAGGTCACAACTGAGAATCAGGGATATTTAGAAGGAAAACACACCATAAGAGGGAATCATTTGCAACAGCTCATTTGGAACCTCAAGGAGACGAATGTCATAATGATCAGATAATTATGATAATAATTATACTTAGAGAATATATTTCTGTCTGACAGACACTAAGTATACCAATTCATTTAACACACGTGCCCCTAAAAGCATTATTAGTCTTACCCTGTGCTGTGGATATAAAAAGGAAAACATTAGGGCCTAGAGAGATGGCTCAGTAGTCAAGAACACTGGCTGCTCTTGCAGAGGGCCTGGGTTCAGTTCCTGGCACTCACATGGCAGTTAACAACCATCCATAACTCTAGTTCAGGGGAGTTGACACCCTCTTTAGGTCTCCACAGACATTGCACATACATGGCACACTTACATACATGCAGGCAAAACACTCATACACATGAAATAAAAATGAATAAATTTTAAATTTTTAAAAAGAAAACATTAAGGCATAGTAAAATTAAGAACCTTGCCCGAGGTTAGACTGGTAATGTGAGCATTCTGACTACAGAGCTCATGTTCTAAGCTGCCACACTCCAGAACTACCGATATGATTATTTATGGTTTTTTGTAGCACTGGGAATTGAACCTAGAGGTTCATGAATGCTAGGCAAGTACTCCATTCCTCTGCAGGCATTGTACACACATAGTGCACTTACATACATGCAGGAAAAATACTCATACACAAAAAATGTAAATAAAATAAAAAATCAAGCACTCTCAAAACAAGGAGGAAGAAGATGAAGCCTAAAGAGAGAACTAATTCTATTTAACAACAGAATATGTGTTAAATAAGGAAATGTGGTTACAAAAATTATCAGTAATCATAGTAAACATTAAACTCACCAGTTAATAAAGAGATAGTCAAACTGGATGAAAACTGCTATAACTTGAATCTTGAATGTCTCCAAACATCCCTGTATTGCAAGCTTGGTCCTCAACTCTGGCGGTGTGGGGAGGGGGTGGAACCTTTAGGAGGTGGGACCTAGAAGGGGGAAGTTAGGTCACTGGCAGTGTGCCCTTGGGGGGGATACTGGAACCCTAGAACCTTCAGAATGCACTTCTCAATGGACCCAGTTAGTTCACGCAGAATGAGTTTCTCAGAGCAAGCTGTCCCTGAATCTCTTTTGCTACCTATCTCACCATCTGATCACTCCCTTCTCACACAGCTGTCTCTCTTCCTGATTCTTGCCATGTTGTGAGGCAGTCAACAGTCTCTGGATAGAGCACTGGCATCATGCAGTGTAGGCCCTCCAGTCACCAAAACCAGAAGTTAAATAAACCTCTTTATAAAACATCCAGCCTTTGGTCTTCTGTAACAAAATGGGCAAAAACATCCCTCTTCATAGCAAATTTCAGCACACTTTTCTCAATTGCAAATAAGTAGAGCAGGTAAAATGTTTATATAATATATTTAAACAATGCTATTTACACTTCTCATTAATAGATCTGTGTGAAAGAAAGCAGTCAATACTTAGCAAATAAGGACCTTTAAGTACTTTCACGTTAGTCCATAAAGTCTAATTTCAGAGCAAGCACAGGCACCAAACCTAGTTTGTCCTCACTGGTTTCTACGCAGCCCTGCCCTCATCCCCATGTGCTCACCTCTAGGCTTTAGTCACTTCCTGCTTTGAGTGGACCATTCCTGTTCTAGTTTGTTCTTCATTGCTGTGACAAAATACGCTGACCAATACCAACTTGGGGAGGAAAGCGTTTATTTGTCTTACATCTCCCAGGTCGCAGTTCATCAGGGAACCCAAGGTAGGAACTCAGGGCAGGAACCTGGAGGCAGGAGTTGGAACACAGGCCATGAAGGAACGCTGCTTATTGGCTTGCTCTCCGGGCCCCTGCTCAGCTTGCTCTCTTATCCAACATAGGCCCACCTGCCCAGGGGTAGCATTACCCACAGTGGGCTGGGCCCTCCCACATCACTCAACAATCAAGAAGATGCCCCCCACACATGGCCACAGGCCAGTCCAATAGAGGAAATTCCCCAATTGAGGCTCCCTCAACCCAGGTGTGTCAAGTTGACACTAAAGCTATCCAGCACAACCTCTCAATGGACCCTTCCATTCCTCACAGTTGTAAAACCCTGGTTGCTGCTGTCACCTCCTCTCCTAACACCACCACTGGGCCCCATTTCCTCTGAGACCCATGCCAGTTTTTGGCTTGGTGACTTCATCACATGCATCATGGCAAGAGCCACAGAAGAAACCTCCATAGCCAGAGAGCTCTGGCTTCCCAGGGCTGCCTAGAAAGGCAAGCTAGCAAAACAAGGGAACTGTTGGCTTTGGGGTTAATGCTGAGAGACAAGAGGGAGTCAGCAAATGAATTGTTCATCCTTCTCCTCCAGGGTAGCTGCTCAGAAAAGCAGTAGGTCACCGGACACAGTCCTTGAGAAGCAGCAGCTGGCTGTGCTGCGGCAGAGCTGAGGTCAGATCAGTACCACTTCACCATGTGTTTGTTTTCTCCCATTCCATTTCTCTTCCCCAGGATCGAATCCCCCAATAACATGTAAAGACAAAAAGTTTAACTTAGATGGTGTTTCCAACCTAGTTAGAGAAATAGACAATAAATCATAAGAAATCTGTCTGAAGAAGGTGAGTGCTTTGAAGAATAGATAAAATAAGATTGGGCCTTCGAAATGGCTCAGCAGGTTAAGGTGCTTGCTCCAAGTCTGATGACCTGAGTTCAATACCCAGAACCCACATGGTGGAAGAGGAGAACTGACTTTCATAAACTGTTTTCTCTCTCTCTCTCTCTCTCTCTCTCTCTCTCTCTCTCTCTCTCTCTCAATTTAAAATATTAATAAATAAAACAAGTCAATGAAAAGTGAATTTACTGAGTAGAAAGTGTTATAGATACAGTGACTACATTATAATGTATCTGAGATAATTAATTTACAAAGAGAAGAGGTTTGGGGCTGGAGAGATGGCTCAAGAGTTAAGAGCACAGGCTGCTCTTGCAAAGGACCTAGATCCAATTCCCAGCACCCACAAGGCAGCTAACAACCATATGTAACTCCAGTTCCAGGGGATCTGATGCCCTCTTCTGACCTCTATGATATTGCATGACACAAGTATAGTTACATACATGCAGGTAATACAGTCATACACATAAAAAAATTAAAATATATTTTAAAAAATAAATAAAATATTAAAAAGAGAAGAGGTTTATTTTGTCTCACATTTTTGGAGGTTCTAATCCATGATCAGTTCACCTGTTGCTTTGGGCCTGTAGTGAAGCAGCACATTATGGTAGGAACACTCAGCAAAACAAACTATTTACTTCATTACCAGGAGGGAAAAGAGAGTGGTACAGAGGTACCACAGTCCCCTTGAAGAATATCCCCCAGTGACCTGGACCTCAGAATAGCACCACCTCAGACCAAGTCTTTAGCACACATGCTTTGGGGATATATTCAACAGCTAAGCTACAGCAGTGGCCAGGGAGAGACTCCCTTAGGAGACAGTATGTGAGCAGAGATCTGATTGAAATGGGACAGTGGATCCAGTGGTTTCACAGGAGATGGCTGCTCAGGAGAGGAGCAGCATTTGTATGGGGAGGAGGGTGACATCTGGAAGAACAAGAAGAAGAATGAGGCTGAAGTAGATGAAGTCAGAGGAAGAGTATCAGACCAAGAGAATAACAGAGGTATAGGGGCCAGAGCCAACAGCCTTCTGGGCCACTGTCAGTTAGATTGGAAAATTCTGAGCAAGAGTGAGATCAGTGGATTGCTGGTCATTTTTCAAACATATAATCTGCATATAATATTCACCATTTAGTGTATAGTTCCATCAATTTTGACAAATGTATACAAGCAGCTACCACTGTGTCCCGTCATCCCCCAAAAGTCTCCATACCATTTAGGGCAATCCATCCCCCCCTCATGGCCTCTAGCAATCACTCATTCTGTATATTTATCCCTACACTTTGTTTTTTCTAGAATGTTACAGAAACAGAACCATGTAGTAGGTACCTGCAATGGTTGATCTTGGGTGTCAAGTTCATGGGATTTAGAATCACCATGGAAATGAATCTCTAGGCATGTCCATTCATGAGGGTGGAGATTAATTAATCTAGAGATTAATTGGGTTAATTGAGGTAGAACCCACTCTAAATGTGGCAGCTTTATTCTATGGGCTGGGGTCTGAGTCTGAGTCAACAGGAAAAAGCGAGCTGAGCACCAGCATTCATCACTCCCTGCTTCCTGACTGCAGATATAATGTGACCAGCCATCGCTTGCTGCTGCCTCCATGCCTTCCCCACTATGATGGACTGCCTCCCCTGGAATGCTAAGCCTTCCTTCCTTCAGTTGCTTTTGTTGGGTATTTTATTGCAGCAATGAGAAAAGTAGCATACACTTTCTTAAGACTTTAGTTTTTAAAGCAATTTTAGGTTCATAGAAAAATAGATCAAAAGATACAATGATTTCCCATAGACCCCCTCTATATATGCACAGCCTCCCATTATCCACATCCCTCACCAGAGTAGGACAGTGGTCACAGCTGATGAAGAAGGTACCTTACAAATCTGAATTCCTTCACTTAACATAAAGTTTGTGCAATAGCCCATGTCTGTCCATAGAAATGTACTAGGGAGTGGTCATCATATGGCTCTGTGACCATGTGTTTATCCAGTACTGACTGCTCCCCAGAGCTTCATGTGCTGGAAACTCAGTCTCCAGTGCAGCAGTGTTGGGGTACAATGGAACTGTGGTTGGGCCTCATGGGAGGTAATTAGACCATAGACGCGCCACTCTCATGAATGGATTAATGTCTTCTCATGGGATTTCCAGATTAAAACCTCCAGGGTGGGTTATTCTAAACAATACTAGCTTCTCCCCTGAACCTCTCCACACACATTGCGGGTCTTCAGTAGCCCCTTTCCAAGTGCTTGTAGAGGTCAGAAAATCCTATTTATATGGCCAACACTTGGTAGTTTTTGAAGTGTTTCATACTTCCACAATCCTCATGAAATAGATGTAATTACCTCCATCTTGCATGTGAGGGAACTGAGGCACAGAGGGCTGCACTGGCTTCTCAAGGGCATTTCACTAGTAGATGCTTATGTGAGTCAGTTTTTGTTGCTGTGACCAAGATATCTGAACAAATCAACTTAAGGGAAGAAGGATTTCTTTTGGCTTGGAGTATCAAAAGTTTCACTCCGTGGTTGATTGGCTCTTTTCCTCTTGAACCTGAGAGAAGAAACACCATGGTGGAAGAAACTACTCACCTGTGGCAGCCAGGAACGGGCAGAGGAGTCAGAGATAAGGTCTACCCTTCAAATACATGACCCCAGTGATCTACTTCCTCTAGGCCCCACCTCCTAGTTTCTGGCAGGCCCCCATAGTGCCATCAAATTATGAACCCACCAAGTGAGGTCATAGCCCTCAAGATCCAGTCACTTGACAAAAGCCCCCTGTCCAAGCATTGCATTAAGGATCAAGCCTTAAATACATGAGTTTGGGGTGCCATTTTATATCTAAACTATATCAATGATTGTTACCTTTGGAGGGTGAAGAGGAGGCTAGGTATTGAGCCCAGGGCCTTGAACATGCTAGGCAAACAGTCTAGCAATGGTTAATCCTGTATGTGTGGTTGACTGGCCAGTAAGCCCCCAGAGATCTGCCTGTCTCTGCCTCCCCAGTGCTTGAATTATAAGCTTGCACCACTACACCCAGCTTTTTTAAATGAGTGTTTTGGGAATCAAACTTAGGTCCTCATGTTTATAAGGCAAGCACTTTAGCAACTGAGCTATTGCCCCAGGCCAAGTAATGGCTAATTTGAATTGTCAACTTGATTTTAATAAGAGATGCTTAGAGAATAGCAAAGCACACCTCTGAATATGTCTGTGAGGTCATTTACAGAGCTAATTAGTTAAGAGGAAGACCTACCCCATGTGGGCAGCACTATCCAATAGGCTGGGGGCCCAGGTGGAATGAAAGGGGGAGTAGGAGAAAGCTGGCTAACACAAGCATGCTTCTCTCTGTTCCCTGGCTGCCACTAGGTGAGCAACTCTGTTCCACCATGCCTCTCTACCACAGTGTTCTGCCTCACAATGGCCCAGAAACAATGGAGCTTAGCCAACCATGGACAGAAACCTTTGGAACAGTGAACCAACATGAATCCTTCCTCCTTTAAGTTATTTTGGACAGGATGGGGGGGTATATTTGTAGTATATGAATGTGTGTTGTATGTGTATGTGGGGGCGGGGTACGTGTACCTGTGCATGTACGAAGGAGGGCCTTGGGTGTCTTCCCCTATCATTCTCCAACTTACTCTCTTGAGACAAGGTCTCTCACTGAACCTAGAACTTAACATTTCACTAGACTGGAGACGAGCAAGTCCCAGCATCCTCCTGTGTCTGCCACCACCCTTCATCACTAGGGTACTGTTCTTGGCTTTTTATGTGAGTGCCGGGGATCTCAACTCAGGTCCTCAAGCTTGTACAGTAAGTGCTCTTATCCACTGAGCCGACTCCCCGGCTCCAGGGGTTTTTCTATTTTTGTGGGGATAGGGTGGTTTGGTATTTTTTCTGTCTTTTTAAAAAAATTTTTAAATCACATTTTTATTTATTTACTCTGTGTGCATGTGTTTTGAGGTGGGGGATGAGGCAAGCATGTACCACAGCCTACATGTAGAGATCAAAGGACAATTTGGGGGAGTCAGTTCTCTCCTTCCACCATGCAGGCTCTAGAGATCAAACTCAGGTTGCCAGTTTTGAGGTAGGTGTCTTTACACACTGAGCCATCTCAAAGGCCCCAAGGGTTTTTCCTTCCCTTCCTTCCTTCCTTCCTTCCTTCCTTCCTTCCTTCCTTCCTTCCTTCCTTCCTTCCTTCCTTCCTTCCTTCCTTCCTTCCTTTCTTCCTTCTTTTCAGAATTATACAGCATTACATAAGGTCATTTTCATGCACGTAAATAATGTTTGCTGAGTATATTTCCCCCACATCCTCCTCCTTCTCACCATTCCTATTAGTCCTTTTGCTCCCCAGTTTCATTTCTACTTTTACATCATCAATATATGTACATATATATGTATATGTGTGTGTACATATATGTCTAAGACCCACAAATAAAGGAAAACATGGTATTTGTCTTTCTGAGACTAACAATATGATTATGCCAATTGATTATAGTTAGTAGAAGGGGACCCTACATCTTACATGGCTGCTACTGTGTGTGCTTCATGGTCCTAGTGTGTGCATGTGCAGTTAGAATGTCAGGGAGGGGCGGCCCAAGGCAGGAGAAGTGGGAGCACAGGGCTCTGGACTAGAAGGGTCTTCAGCTTTCTCTGCTTTCAACCTTCAGTCTGCTCAGCAAATGATCTGATAACACAGTAGGAGACAGAGACCAGAAGGCAAAATCTCACCGTCCCTTGGCCTGGCCCTCTACAAACTTCATTTCATTCATTTCCCTTGACCTCCTTTCCTCACTTTCTGTGACAGAGGTATGACCTCACCTAACAGGTCTGGATCACATCCCTTCTGGTTCCACTCAAATGACTCTTCCTTTCCTCTCAGCTACCCAGCCATTTCCCTCTCCACTGTCTCTTCCCCATCTACACTTAAAGTTCTTATAATGTCTTCCTTCCCTAAAAGAAAGCTGGGAGGCTGATGTAGCTCAGTGGTAGAGCACTTAGCTAGTGTGGTAGTCAGGGTTCCCTGGAGGAACAGAACTGACAGAACGAATACAGACAGATGATAGAAAGACAGATGATTGAGGTAGTGGCTGTGATCTCAACAGACCACCAGAGAGTGCCTGTTTCAGGCCTCCCTCTGGCACAGGGGCTGAGAATGCAGGAGACTGCCTTAGAGTGCCTGGATCCCTAATTGCACTGTACCCAACCCCCTAACTGGGATTGCATGAAGCCCCTCCCAAGGGCTTTGGTGGGATAAGTCTGAGATCTTAGCAGACAACCTCAGAGGGCGGGTTCTGACCTCCATCTTTGTAGAGGCTCTAATCTCAGCAGACCACCAGAGTGTCTCCCTCTGGCATAGGGGCTAAGAGTTCCAAAATCACCCCCCGCAGGGAACTTCCCAAATTTTGCTATGAGTTCCCACTAGTAGGGGTCCAAACCTTAGAAGGAAGCCTGAGTGTGCCTGACTGGACCCTGACTTGGGCTTCTGTGGGTACTCCTGAGTAGCTGATCTGCAGCCATCAGCTCCCTCCAAAATAAAACCTGAGAACCTGAAACCTGGACCAACCAGCTTTATATAAACAATTTAAAAAGGACCAAGGCACACCAATAATACAAACAGAAGCATACTTCAACTTAATTCTCATATCAGAATCACAAACAACAAAAGAAATTCATATGCCAAAATCACAATGAAAGAATAATAAAATGGAAAGCCAAAACACTATGTCCCCACCAAACTCCACCAGTCCTGCAGAAGAGTTCTACAAGGAGAAACCCCTAGAAATAACCCAGGACATAGACTTTAAAAGAACAACTGTGAACCTAGAAATTTTATAGCCACTTTTGAAGGAGCTGTGTCTTTGCTCTGGAAACTGTTATTGGGCATGTTAAAGCTGTAATGATATGCTTCTTCTAAAAAAAATTAAAATAATATTCAAAAAAAGAACTATCATAAACATGATCAAGGAATTCAACAAATTTAAAGAACACACAAACAAATCAAAGAACTGAAAGAAGATAGGGATAAACTTCTGAATGAATTCACAAAAGAGAAACATTGAAGAAAACTCAGGCAGAAATGAAGAAGAAAGTGAAAAACTCAATAGGCCAACTTGAAACAACAGGGGAAAGCCTCACCACTAAAATAATTAAAATGGAAAGGTCAACACTGGAGGATAAGTTGAAGAATTGGACCACTCAAGCAAAGATTATGGAAAATTAAGAAAAACACAGGAATAGAATATGCAAGAGATGTGGGACACCACGAAAAGACCAAATCTATGGATCATAGGACTAGAGGAAGGAGAAGAATTTTAGGTTAATGGTATTGATCAGATCTTAAACG
>NW_008353747.1:540493-542073 GCF_000622305.1 Nannospalax galili | reverse complement strand
ATGCAAGAGATGTGAGGCACCATGAAAAGTCCAAATCTACACATCATAGGAATAGAGGAAGGAGAAGAATTTCAGGTTAATGGTGTTGACCAGATCTTAAACAGAAGAGTCTGGACCAAGGTTCTAAATGACAATAGGTGCCAGCCCAGAATACTTTACCCAGCAAAAATATGTACTATAGTTGAGGGGAAAAGAAAAATCTTCCATGACACAAAAAGCCTGAAAGAATACGTCCAGGGGCTGGAGAGATAGCACAGCAGTTAAGAACACTGATCATTCTTGCAGAAGACCCGGGTTCAAATCCCAGCACCCACATGGCAGCTAACAACCGTCCATAACTCCAGTTCCAGGAAATCCAACAGCCTCTTTTGTCCTCTACGGGCATTGCATGGCACAGGTGCACTTACCTACATGCAGGCAATATACACATACACAAAATAATAATAATAATAAATAAAATAGTTTTTTTAAAAAAGAATACATGTCCATGTATTCAATTCAATTCAATACATGTTTAAGTATTCAAATAATACTTGAAGCAATACAAAGAGAGACGAAAGGAACAACTATACCCCAGGGGCAATGAAAGAAAATAAATAAAGCTATAATCAAGGAAACACAAAATTAGGCAGAGAACACAAACAGCAGTCAAAATGACAGCAACCAATACACATCTTTCAACAATAACCTTAAATATCAATGGACTAAACTCCCCAGTCAAAAGACACAGGCTAAGTGAATGGATTAAGAAACAAAATACTTCTTGTTGCTGTCTGCAAGAAACCCATCTCACCTTCAGGGACAGGCACTACCTTAAGGTGAAAGGATGGAAAAGAATATCTCAAGCAAATGGCACTAAGAAACAAGCAGGGGTTGCAATTCTAATATCTGAAAAAATAGACTTCAAAGTAAAAATGGTCAGAAGAGATAAGGAGGGTCACTTCATTCTGATCAAAGGAACAATTAACTAAGAAGATATTACAATCCTTAACATATATGCACCAAACTCTGGTGCACCCAAATTCATAAAAACAACACTACAGGACTTTAAGACACAGATTAACCCCAACTCAGTAATAGTAGGGGACTTCAATACCCCACTGTCTCCATTAGACAGGTCAGTTAGACAAAGAATAAGCAGAGAGACATCTGAATTAAATGATACCATACATGAAATGGACCTAACAGACATCTTTCGAATATTCCACCCAAGCACCAAAGAATACACTTTCTACTCAGCACCCCATGGAACTTTTTCAAAAATTGACACATACTTGGCCATAAAACAAACCTCAACAAATACAAAAAAAAATGAAATAATTCCATGCATTCTATCAGACCACAATACAATAAAGCTCAAAATCAAGCCCTAGTCACTACATGAACTCATAACGATTAAACAACACACTCCTAAACAATGAGTGGGTTAAAGGAGAAATTAAGAAAAAATTCCTGGAATTTAATGAAAAGGACAATACAACACAACACAACCTCTGGAACACTTGAAAAGTAGTCCTAAGAGGGAAGTTTATAGCTTTAAGTGCCTACATTAAAAAATTAGAAAGAGCCCAAATAAATGA
>NW_008353747.1:538426-540317 GCF_000622305.1 Nannospalax galili | reverse complement strand
AACCCTTAGCCCAGTTAACCAAAAGAAAGAAAGAGCAAATCCAAATCAACAAAACCAGAGATGAAAGGGGAAACATCACAACAGACACCCAAATATCCAGATCATTATAAGGACTATTTTAAAAACCTATATGCCACCAAATTTGAAAATCTAAAAGAAATGGATGGATATCTAAGATCATGGGAACCACCAAAGTTAAACCAAGAAGAAGTCAACAGTTTAAATAGACCCATAATATATAAGGAAATCTAAACAGTAATACAAAGCCTCCTGACTAAAAAAAGCCCAGGCTCAGATGGATTCACAGCAAAATTCTACCAGACATTTAAAGAATACCTCCAATCAATACTACTTATTCAAAATGATAGAAACAGAGGGAGAACTCCCAAATTGCTTATATGAAGCCAGCATCACTCTAAAACCCAAACCAGGTAAAGACACAGCCAAAAAAGAAAACTACAGACCCAAATCCTTAATGAACATAGATGCAAAAATTCTCAACAAAATACTTGCAAACCGCATATAGACACACATCAAAAAGATCATTCACCATGATCAAGTAGGCTTTATTCCAGAGATGCAGGGATGGTTCAATATACGCAAGTCAATAAACAACATTAATCATATAAATGGACTCAAAGACAAAAACCACATTGTCATCTCAATAGATGCAGAAAAGGCTTTTGACAAAATTCAGTGAGCATTTATGTTCAAAGTTCTAGAGGCAATTGGACTAGAGGGAGCATACCTCAACATAATTAAAGCTATATACAACAAACCCACAGCCAACATCATTCTAAATGGAGAAAAATTGGAAGCATTCCCATTAAAATCAGGAACCAGACAAAGATGTCTACTATCTCCACTCCTTTTCAACATAGTGCTTGAAACTCTTGCTGGAGCAGTAAGACAGGAGAAGGAAATTAAAGGAGTACTAATTAGAAAAGAAGCGGTCAATCTATCTGTTGTCCTGCAGCTGCTGCGCCAGCTGTTGGCTGAGTGTGCAGGTTTCGCTGCTGGGCGGGTCCCTGGCTCTCTGCTGGGTGCTGGGCGGGTCTGCAACGGCTCTGGCAAGCGCAGACTCTGCACCAAGGCAGGCTGCAGGGCGCTGACGGCTCTGAGGGTCGCTGCCAGCTGCCAGGCAGGTTCTGCCGGCTGCAGGCAGGCTGCGCCAATCCGCAGGGGGCTCAGGCTAGCTGCGGAACGCTCTCACTGTGCACGTGGGACGTTGGCCACGTCACACAAGCTGGGGGAGGTGCAGGAACCGCGAAAGCAGAATCTTTGCGTGTGACGGGGGACAGCTCCTCCGGGGAGACTGAATCACAGGCTGGTCGCAGGTGCAGTGAGACACAAATCAGCCAAGTACAATGATCTCAGTGATACAGCTCCGTTAGACTTAGTGATTCAGCTCCGCTTTATTGGGGTGAAACCAGAAGATTTATAGTGTGGAGGCAGTAGCAAAAGCCTCAGCTGATAAGTGCTCCTAGAATGCTTTATTTACATGAGGCAGTGGGCTTCTATGCTGTCAGACAATGCCTGATTATAAAAAACCTGGTAGTTTCTATGCCAGAGGTCATGTTTCTGTGGCGGCCACTTCAAAGGTGAGTCAGAAAGAGAGTAGGAGGTGCCCCGCTAAAAAGGGGAGTCTCTTCCATCAGGTGCCAAGCAGGCTCGTGGCTATCCAGACATGGAGAGACTGCAACCCAAAACAACAGGGGTTCCCAACAACTATCCTTTTTGCAGATGATATGATACTATACCTAAGAGATCCCAAAAGTTCTTCCAGAAAACTCCTAGAACTGATCAATACTTTCAGTATAGTGGCAGGTTATAAAATCAATCTACAAAAATCAGTAGCTTTTCTATATACCAATTAACAGGCAATTGGAGA
>NW_008353747.1:533105-537721 GCF_000622305.1 Nannospalax galili | reverse complement strand
AACTATTAGAAGAAAATATTGGCAGTAACTTACAGGATATAGGTGTAGGAAAGGATTTTTAAATCCGACAGAAATTGCTCAGGAATTAAGGCCAGCAATCAATAAGTGGGACCTCATTAAACTAAAAAACTTCTGTACAGAAAAAGAAACAATCAAAAAAGCGAAGAGAAAATCCACAGAATGGGAAAAAAATCTTCACCAGTGACACATCTGACAGAGGTTTAACAGCCAGAATATATACAGAACTCAAAACCAAAGACTTGAGAAACCAAATGACCCAATTAAAGATGGGCTAAAGATCTAATTTAAGAGTTCTCAAAGGAAGAAATAAAGATGGCTAAGAAACATCTCAAAAAGTGTTCAACATCATTATAGGGAAATGCAAATTAAAACCACCCTAAGGTATCACCTTACCCCAACCAGACTGACTAGGATCAAAAGAACAAATAATACCAAATGCTGGAGAGGATGTGGATAAAGGGGAATGCTCATTTGCTGCTGGTGGGGTTGCAAGCTCATGCAATCCCTGTGGAAAACAGTGTGGAGAACTCTTAAAAAATGGGGCCAGGCATGGTGGCACATGCCTTTAATGCCAGCACTTGGGAGGCAGAGGCAGGCAGATCTCTGTGAGTTCAAGACCAGCCTGGTCTACATAGTGAGTTCCAGGACAGCTGGGGCTACAGGGAGACCCTGTCTCAAAGAGACCAAAAAAAAAAAAAAAAAACTGAAAATGAACCTACCATATGCTACCATATGACCCATGTGCTGGATAGCTTTGGTGTCATCTTGACACACCTGGGTTGAGGGAGCCTCAATTGGGGAAGGGCCTTCATTGGACTGGCCTGTGACCATGTCGATGGGGCATCTTCTTGATTGATGAGTGATGTGGGAGGGCCCAGCCCACTGTGGGTGATGCCACCCCTGGGTAGGTGGGCCTGTGTTGCATAAGAAAGCGGGCTGAGCAGGGGCCAGGGGAACAAGCCAGTAAGCAGTGTTCCTCCATGGCCTGTGCTCCAGCTCCTGCCTTCAAGTTCTTGCCCTGAGTTCCTACCTTGGGCTCCTTGATGAGCTATGACCTGGGAGATGTAAGACAAATAAACCCTTTCCTACCCAAGTTTGTAGTGGTCAGAGTATTTTGTCACAGCAATGGAGAATCAAACTAGGACACAGAGAATTTTGGGGTGGGCATCCCAGCCACCCTCGGCCAGAAGCTCACCAGGGTGGAGTGGGGTAAGCTACAAAGGGAAGATGTTAAGTCTCCTGGATCTGGGTATGGTGGTCTGTGGAGTCTAGCATCAATGAGCATTGGGAGAAGAGGGGGGTCTGCCAGGTGAGTAGGGGCTCCAGTCCCAGGGTATCAACAGCCCTTGCTGGCAAGAAACCTTCCTAACTTTGTCACCCTTAGCCCACAGGCCTCTGGGCCTGGCTCGTCAGCTTCCTTCTGCAGCAGGGCAGTGGCTGTACAGCAGTCTCTTCTGCATGAAATAACTGCCATCATCATGACTTCAGAAGTGCCTGAACGCTAAACATCATCACAATTGGGCTTGTGTTGGTTGTGCTCCTTCATTAAAGGAGGGACCAGCAGGGTCATTGGACCCTCACCAGAGTATCCAGCCACTCTTCCCAGCCAACTGTATGTAATTTGGCCCTAATCACACATGGTCTCCTGGATTTGGGGAGGGCTAAAGTACACAATCTGGGGAAGGCTAGGCAGAGAAGGCTTGACCCATGCTGGGTAAAGGCTTTCCAGTGTACATGCCCTCAGGTCATACATACACCTCAGCAACCCCTCAGTTATCTCAGTAAGTAAACTCAGAAAATTCACTGGTTCCCCAGAAAAACTTTAATCAAATATTGGTTTGACACTAGAACCTTAAAAGGGAATAAGCATTGCTAAGTATCCCCAGGAAAAGAATTCTCACACCAGATGGAAAATTTGTTAATGTTATTGTGTCTCATGTCTCATAATTATTTTTTACAAAAGAAAATGAGAATGTAAAAGATGTTAAAAGGATATGGGAATGGAGATGTTTTCCAAAATAGAAAAAACAAGAAAGCCTAAGCAAGTGATGAAGGTCTGTGTAGGTTTGTTATGATATATAAAGGATGAGACAAAAATAATATATACATAATCTTAAATTTTCTAAGGTCATAATTTAGTCAACTAGTGTAAGGAACAAAATGTGTATCTAGTCAAGAGTTATCTGAGAACATCTGGTTTTTAACCCAAGCTTTATCCACATAGCACATGGTAATTAAAAGTACCAGACTGGTGGAACTAACCTTATTGGATGTTTAACAGCCATAATTTGAGGCCTATATTAATCTGCTCAGAGGGACTTAAAAGACAATTTTTGCCCCTTGCCCTCCAAGGTCAACTAAGTTCCAGGGGACTATGGAACATCTCTCAAAATGTCCTGTATCTGTGGTGAGTCACCTGTCCTCTTGTTCAGGGAGGCCATGGAGACCCCACCAGATGGACTTGAACCAGTGTCCAGTCTACAAGAGGAGGGTCAACTCAAAGGAAACATCTCATTCATGCTTCCAAGTGAAGCCAAACATGGTCGAGTAGGACCTTTGACTTATCTTCACATAGATGGAACTGGTAAAAGAAAGGAGCCAGGGGCTCCTCCCAAGCCCATGTGACCTCTGAGGAACAGATCCTCAAACAACATTAAGTGTAAATATAAATTGATTTATTTGGGCCAACCATATGGTCTTAAAAATCCAAAAGGAAAGTATAACCAAAGAGTAAAGTGATCAGTGTATTTCTTTAAGAGTTCAAGGGATTACACTTCTCAGACATTAGGCTTAAATCCATATGAAAAGTTATTTAGGGCTGGAGAGATGACTCAGCAGTTAAGAACACTGGCTGTTCTTGCAGAAGACCCGGGTTCAAATCCCAGCACCCACATGGCAGCTAACAACGGTCTGTAACTCCGTTCCAGGGGATCCAACGCCCTCTTCTGTCCTCCATGGGCATTGCACACACGGGTATACTTAAATACATGCAGGCAACACACACATACACATAAAATAAAAATAATAAATAAAATATTTTTTAAAGTTATTTAGACAATTATCTCTCATTGATGATTTTGTTCTGAATCAGAGAGTGCTGATTCAGATGTAAGACTTCAAATCTTGGTCTGCAATACTGTAGTGCCCACCTATAGCTAAGGGAGACAACCTGCTATTGTTCTAAAATGATGGCCAAATTTGTTTCCTCTCCCTATCTAGAAGCCTTTGAGAGGGAATGGACACTGATTCTAACCATTCCAACAGCTATCAAAATGCAGAAAGCAAATCCTGAATCCATCACTCTCAAGTCCAGCCTTGGCAGACAAAAAAAAAAAATGAGGAACCCAGTAGAGGGATGTTTTTGGATGCTCTCGACAAGAAATTCCAATGGACTCTGATATGAACATTTGAAATTTGCCCTGTTCTTTTTTCTAGTTCCCTGTCTGGACCTTGTAAAGCTAATTACTCTTGCCTTTACTTCTCCTTCACATCTCCTGCTCACCAGTCAAGGACTTTATTTTCCCCCTACAAATAAGAGTTATGTAATTTGGGAGCTTTTAGATAAACACACTAAAGGGGTACCCCAATTGCCTCACCGAGTCCCTGTTCAACATGGAAGAAGCCAGAGTGGTCTGCATCCTGGTTCCCTATGCACAAGCTAGGTAACCCCTTCAGAGGATGGTATGATAAGAATAGGAGGTAGGAATTGGCTAGGCAGTTAGTGTAAAAAGACCCCAAAGAAAAGTAGCCAGCTTCTTGGCTAAAAGTCAAAATGCCCTTGGGCCTCTTAGCAACATACTCTGTTCCAAAGCCCAAAACTGTTGAAAGTATTTGGGAACTTGTATCTAATCCTTAAAAGAAGAAGGAGGAGGAGGAAGAGGAGGAGGAGAGGGGGGAGGAGGAGGAGGGGGAGGAAGAGGAGGAGGAGGAGGAGGAGGAGGAGGAGATGAAGTTATCAGAAAAAAGTGGTGGGGAGGTATGGGAGGAGTTGGAAGGGAGGGAGTGGGCATGGATTTGATCAAAACACCTTATATGCTTATATCCCTGTATGAAATTCTCAATGTTATTTTTTAAAAAAAAAGAAAGATAGGGGGCTGGAGAGATGGCTCAGTGGTTAATAACACTGGTTTTTCTTGCAGAAGACCCAGGTTCAAATCCCAGAACCCACATGGCAGCTAACAACTTTCCATAACTCCAGTCCCAGGAGCTCTGACAGCCTCTTCTGACCTCCACAGGCATTGCGTGACACAGGTGCACTTACCTACATGCAGACAATACATGCATAGACATAAAATTAAAATAATGAATAAAATATTTTTTTAAAAAGATGATTGATTGATTCATAGATGATAGATAATGATAGATGATAGATCAATAGATAGATGATGATGATGGATGATAGGTAGATGATAGATAGATAGATAGACAGATAGATAGATAGATGATAGATTGATAGATGATAGATAGATAGATAGATAGATAGATAGATAGATAGATAGATGATAGGTAGATAATAGATTGATAGATGATAATGGTAGGTATGTAGATAGATGATTGATAAATAGATGATTGATAGATAGCTAGATAGATGACAG
>NW_008353747.1:530074-533057 GCF_000622305.1 Nannospalax galili | reverse complement strand
AAATGAATTTTTCTGTTTGAAACTGTGTATTTTAATAGTGAAATGGAGATCTTTTTTAAAGTTAAACCTCATTTAACTTTATGTCTTATAGGGTTTATACTGTGTACTTTTAATTATAACTGTATTAATTCAACACTGTGAACCTAAAAATTATAGCAAATTTTGAAAGAGATGCATCTTTGCTCTGGAAACTGTTATTGACTATGTCAATGCTGTTGTAATGAAATGCTTCTACTAATTATGTAGTTATTAAACAAATTTTTAAGAAAAAGAAGTGGGGGAATGAAATGTCCCTCCCAGGCTCATGTGTTGAACCCTTGGTCCCCATCTGGTGGTACTAGTTTAGAAGGTGGTGAAAACTTTAGAAGGTAGGGCCTGGATGGAGGGAGTGGTTTGCTGGAGATGTGTCTTTAGGGGTTATATCTGGTACCCAGTTCTGTTCCCTTTCTCTGCTTCCTGTCTTCCATGAGGTGAGCAGCCTCTACTATGCTCCTACTGCCATCAGGTTCTGCCTCACCACAGGCCTAGAAGCATAGAGCCAAGGACCATGGACTGAAACCTCTGAACCAGGAGTGAAGTAAACCTTCCCCCCACTTCAGTTGTTTATATTAGATAGTGTGTCATGGTGAGGTAGTCTGACTAACATACTTTATATTTGCCATTTTCAATTTTCCTTGTCTTTTGTGGAGTTCCAAGTTTTCACCGGTTATTATTTTCTACATCACATATAAGTTTGCATTTCTTGTAATAAAGGTTTTCTTTTTATTAAAAAAATTATTGAACCACATCTGAGAGGCTGAGAGCCTGGTAGTTGCTCTTCCTTGAGGCTGGATGGGGCCTCAACAGCTGGGTGGTCCCACAGTGGCTGTCTTGCTAGAGAGGCCTAAGCCCGGGTAGTTGCTCAGTCCACAGGCCTGGGTGCCTCAGCAGTCCCAATCTAGTGCCAAAAACCTGGAGGGTTTCTGAAGAGCTGATGATTTTCAGTCAATGATAGAAGACTGGAGACACGGGCACCCGCTTCAGCAAAGGAATCAGCAGCAGCTTACTGGGTAGTCACTCAGCACTGAGAGGGAAGGCCAAACAAGCAAAAGAGAAGTGTAGCTTCCTTCTGCCACACCCATTTTTCTTGGGCTGCTATTAGGTGTAGCCCACATTTGGGTCTTCCCATATCAATTAAGCAATTGGGACAATTCTTCAGATGAGGCCCTCTACTCAGGTGATTCTAATTTTTGGCAATTTGCCAATAAAGCCATTACACCTAGCATGCGTAGGTTTTGGCTTTTTCCCCAGCATTGCAAAAGAAAGAACCAAAGGGCGGGGGAGAAGAATAAGAGGAAAGAACAACCCCCCACACACACACCTAGGCCAATGCCCTTCCCATCCATTACTGGACATTATTGTAATCTTAGGTGACAGTGCCATTTCCTCCTTCCCCACTGTCTCTTCCATATGCTGGAATCAAACTCTGGCCACCTCCACCACCTGACTATCCTATCCCACTTTGCTGCATTCACTCAGACCACCCATAACCTTGGCAAGAATTGACCTGTGACTTAGCAATAGCCACCCTGTTAACACTTCTGGCTACCTTGATCAAGAAGACATCACTCTGCTTGCCCTTAGACCCTTCTACACACCTTCCTTTGGCCTCTTCCTTCCCACAATCCACAGGAGCCCACTAACCTTGTTGGGAACAACTCACTTCCTCCTAAAGTCCAGACCTTTTACCGGTAGCTGCCTGGCATTTGGGAGATCCGCTGTGGCATTGCCTCTTCTGCTTGCTATCCACACTTGAATAGATGCCTCCAGTTGCCTAGAAAGCTGCGAGTGGGAAGTTAAAGGGTTGCTCGCCAGTGAAAGTCAATTTGACCCAGTCTAAGGTTGCCAAGGGAGTTGATCAAAGAAAGGCTCAGGGAAAATCTGGGAAGAAGGGGTGGAAAGAATGTAAGAGCTGGAGGATAGGGAGAAGGGCTGGGAGGTGCTATTCTGGACATGGCACAGCCATGGCAACCATGAGTCCACAGCAGCTGAAGCTATCTCCACTGGGGCAGCACTCCACTGGGGCATGTCAACAGTCAATCATGGGTTGGGGAGGGTCTCACAAGCCCTACCCCCCCTTGCTGAACTATTGGCTACTGGTGGGTTCTGGGGGGAGAACAGCAATTGTCTTCAGTTATGTATCCATAGGTGAGCCTACCAGGGTCCAGTAGGCAATTCCAAACCCATGGTCACATAGATGGCCCTAGTTAAACTTAAAGGGTCACAAAACAAAAGAAAAAGACATGAATGTGAGAAAGGGACTTGCAGGGAAGGGTTGGGCCCATATGAGTGAGAGGGAGATGGAGAGGGATAGAGAGTAGCCAGAATGCATTACATACTTGTTTGAAATTGTCAAAGAACAAATTTAATTTTTTTAAATATTTCATTTATTATTTTTATTTTATGTGTATGAGTGTTATGCCTGCATGTAGGTGAGTGCACCCATGCCATGCAATGCCCACGGAGGACAAAAGAGGCTGTCAGATCCCCTGAGACTGGAGTTACACACAGTTGTTAGCTGCCATGTGGATGCTGGGAATCGAACCCAGGTCTTCTGCAAGAACAGTCAGTGTTCTTAACTGCTGAGCCATCTCTCCAGCCCCCCAAATTTAATTTTTTTTAAAAAAAAGACAGGATTTGCCTGAATCCATCACTCTAGAGTCCAGCCTTGGAAGACAAAAGAACAATGAGGAGGAACCCAATAGAGGGATGCTTTTGGAAGCCCTTGTCAAGAAATTCCAATAGACTCTCATATGAACACTTGAAAATTGCCCTGTTCTGACTTTTTTCTAGTTCCCTGTCTAGAATTTGTAATGGTAATTATTCTTGCTTTTACTTCTCCTTCACATCTTCTATTCAGGCTTCAAGGACTTTCTTTTCCCCCTAGAGATAAGAGTTATGCAATTTGGGAGTCTTTTAGATAGACCCACTGAAGGGGTACTCC
>NW_008353747.1:443910-529898 GCF_000622305.1 Nannospalax galili | reverse complement strand
AAATGTCAAAAGTATTTGGGAGCTTGTATCTAATCCTTAAAAGATTTTAGGGTTACCTCTTCAGAGGGGGAAATGTTAGAGGGGAGGGAGTGGGCATGGATTTGATCAAAACACCCTATATGCATGTATGAAATTCCAGAGACTTAGCTCTGCCATATTTTCTTTGTGCTTCAAATATTGGCAACTCTCAGGCTGGAGAGATGGTGCAGTCCTTAAGAGCACCGGCTATTCTTCCAGAGGACCCAGGTTTGAATCCCAGCACCCACATGGGGGTTAACAATAGTCAGTAACTCCAGATCCAAGAACTCCTACACCCTGACCTCTGTGGGCATTGCATAACATGGGTGCATTTACAAACACGCTTGCAATACACTCATGCGCATAAAATATAAAAATAATAAATAATATATGTATATATATTCTTTAAAAAAGAGCACTGGCTGCTCTTGCAGAAAACCCAGGTTCAGATCCCAGCACCTACATAGTGGCTAGGCACCATCTGTAACTCCAGTTCCAGGGGATCTGACACCTTCTTATGTTCTCTGCGGGCCCTGCATGACACAGGTGCACTTACATACATGTAGGCATAATACTCATGAACATAAAACAAAAATAAAGATTGTTTGAGATGTTCTGTATGAAATACAAAAAATTCAATAAAAAGAAATTTAAAAATAAATAAATCAGAAAATTTTCAAAGAAAAAAAAAATGAGGAGGAACCCAATAGAGGGATGCTTTTGGAAGCCCTTGTCAAGAAACTGCAATGGACTCTCATATGAACATTTGAAAATTGCCCCATTCTTTTTTCTAGTTCCCTGTCTAGAACTTATAATGCTAATTACTCTTGCCTTTACTTCTCCTTCACATCTCCCATTCATGATTCAAGGACTTTCTTCTCCCCTTAGAGACAAAAGTTATGCAATTTGGGAGTCTTTTAGATAGACCCACTGAAGGGGTACTCCAGTTGCCTCACCCTGCGTCCCTGTTCAGCCTGGAAGAAGCCAGAGCGGTCTGCGAACCAATTCCCTATCCTCAAGTTGGGTAACCTCTTCAGAGGATAGTGTGATAAGAATAGGAGGTAGGAATTGGCTAGGCAGTTAGGGTAAAAAGACCCCAAAGAAAAGTAGCCAGTTTCTTGGCTAAAACTCACAATGTCCTTGGGCCTCTTAGCAACATACTCTGTTTCAAAGCCCAAAAATATCGAAACTATTTGGGAACTTTTATCTAATCCTTAAAAGATTTTAGGGTTACCTCTTCAGAGGGAGAATGTTAAAGTAGCCAAAAACCCCATAAAAAATAAATAAAAGAAGAAAGAGTACATAAAAAAAGAAAGAAACAGGATCTTATCAGAAAAGAAGTATTCTCAAGATATGTGAACCAATATTTTAGGACCAACTTCTCTTTTCCAACAGAATCTTTACAGAATTGTAGATAAGACCACAAGTCCCAGATCCAGCTTGCTATTATCTTTCAGAGTGATTGTATAATGAATTAATACGTGTAAATAATTCAGTGTAGAGCTTGTTCCATGATATATGGTAAAACATCTGCTTTTACTAAGGAAAAAAAAATCTAAGAAGTCAATGGATGAAGTGGCATGAAACTTTTAAGACACTACTGATGTTAAATGTTTAAAACTTGGAAGTGTTCAACTTTTGAATATCTCTACTATAAATAAACTTTGAGTATGCACCACAATAAAAAAAAAAAACAAAATAAAATTTAAAAAAGAAAAAAAGAGAAGGAAGCAGGGATGAAACAGAGCTATGGTGGGGCCTGGCCTTGGTGCCGACGCTTACAGGGGTCACTCCAAGTTTGATGTGCAGCATTCTAAAAGGGTTAAAAAAAAAAAACAAAAAAAACCTCAGACTTGGCCCAGGAGCCTCCATGTCTGGTGAGTGAATGGCTGGTAGGGAAGTGGCAGGAAGTCCCAGGAAACAAGCAGCACCTGAAGACAGGTGAGGGACAGCATGAGAAACCCAGATGGAGAATCCATTCCGGACGTGAGCTCCGATCACAGCCACTGAGTGAGGCTGGGAAGAGCAACGCTGGCTGGGACAGACCTGAAACCTTACTCCTTCCCGGGTCCTTCATACAGGAGGCAGATTGTTTATTTGGTTTGCTTTGTTTTGTTTTTGAGTCAAGGTTTCCAATAGCCCAAGCTGTCCTTAAACTCGCTATGGAGCCAAGGCTGGGCTTGAACCTCTGATCCTTCTGACTCCATCTCCCAAGTGCTAGGATTGCACGTGTGTGCTGCCACACCTACCTCAGGAGAAAGAGTCTTTTAACAAGATCTTTTGAGAACTTAGTGTTTGGCATTCTTTGAAATGCAGTCTGAGGTGAATCCACTGAAGAGAGGGGTGTGGTACAGTTAAAATTTATGTTATGATAAAACTTCAGGTAGCAAGGAAACATTTACACACTGACATAGACAGAAATCCCCCTTATCTCTGGTACCATGATCCATGGTTTGTTACCAGAGGTCAACCATGATCTGAAAATGTTAATTCCTGACATGACTCTTTCAAGAGAGACCACATTCTTATAACTATTATTATTTATGCTTAATCATTATTTATATTAATTGTTATGGTCAATTAAAATTATCATTTTTTACTGCTTCTGTTCATCTCTTCCTGTGCCTAGTTTATATACAAAACATTAGCATAGGAGTGTATGTGTGTATATGAAAAACAGTGTGTGTATAGGGGTTCAGGACTATCTACAATTCCAGATATCACTGGGGGTCTTATAACATGGCTGCCACCTATAAGGGGTCTGTATTACTTACTTCTCTCATTGTTTGACCAATCCCTGATAAGAAGCAACTTAAGGGAAGGGTTTATGTTGACACACCAGTCCATCACGGTGGGGAAGGCATGACAGCAAGAATAACTCAAGAGTGTAGAGGTTGGAGTGCTGGGCTGTTTGCTCACACCTGGGTAGATCAGGAAACAGAGATGGGGCAAGAGAAGCCAGACTGTAAACCTCAAGGCCTGTCCCATTTCCTCCAGATAGGCCTCACCTTCTAAAAGTTCCACAACTCTCTCATTCCAAAATGGCAGGACCAGCTGGGATGGGGTGTTCAAACACAAGTCAAGGGGATACATTTTACAACCAAAGCCTAGTAGGAAGACTACTCTGTTCCCTGTTCCTTCTCAGCCTGGCCCTAAGCCCAGAAGCAGGGAAACCCCTTTCTGAAGGCAGACATTCACTTGAAGTAGATTTTTACCTGGATACAAATGCTAAACTGGAGGTTGAGGGCCTGGGGGAGAAATGTTCTGTTAGTAATGAGTCCAGAATCACTTTCTGAGTCATCAGTTGCTCTGGCATGGACTCCACTGTTAAAGGGCTACCTCACCAAAAGGCAGGAACAAAAACAACCCTAATGTCTGCATATGTCAGGAACCCCCAGGCATTTACATGTGCTATCGCACCAAAGCAGGTCACATTTTAGACACAAGAAGATCGAAGATCAGAGAAGGTGAATTTGTCATCTGGTAGGAAATAAAGCTGGAGCTTAACTCCCAATTAGCCAGACACAAAACCCCCCAAGTCCCAAATTATTACAAAATAGTTTTTATTTCATCCAAAGCGAAGCTAGATACAAGTCTACAATGCAAAACGTGTTGCAGAGGAAGACAGTCTAATTGCATTCATTCTGTGCTTGAACACAAGCCAGTGCTGGGCATGTGCACATCTGTGCCTCCCAGAGGCACTGCGGACCTGAGGTCCCATCACTGCATTGTTTGATCTAGAAAGTTATATAAGAAAAATTGACTATGGGTATTGCCATCCAAGCCAGAGAAATAAACCATGCATAAAAGAGTCAAAAGCACTGCATATCTGGTGGGAGGTGGGAGGTGGGAGGGCAGGGAGTCCAACCTGGGACAAAGTAAAGTGCAGCAAGCTATAGGATTTCCCCCACAAATCCCTCCTCTTAGCACTCCCTCAGTGGCTCCTGTCTGAGACCATGAGATGGAGTCACAGAGACGTGGAATCTAGGAGTATAAGCTGTGTATCTCTCTGTCTCTTACCCTTCTTCGGTCTCCAGCTCAGATTCCTAAAAGTGAAGAGCCCTGTCCCCCATCATGCATTACCCCTTGCACACACAGTCATTCCTTTGAACCTGTAGACTGAACAGGTACACATTTCCACACACCCATGCCACAACCACTGTATGCCCAGGTGTGTGGAAATATGTGCCCTCACCTCCCACCATCTCAGAAGTATGCTCTTGCCTCCCCGGCTCCAAGCCTCAGGTCTGTCTAGCATCACAAGTTGATTCCTGCTGCCCTCTGCTCACTTCCTACAGCCAGAGGAAGCTGGGCCGTCTAAGGCAGATGTCCTACTGGAGGTGAAGGATGAGGAGCTCTGTAGTTGTCTTTGGTCTCACTGGCATCACTGTCAGCACAACTGCATGTGTCCAGGTTTCCCAAGATCAATTGTATAAGAAGTGTTCTGTACCCCCGCTAACCCCAGGAATACCCTCACAGGTCCTCAGAACACTGCTGAAGACTTGCCTACGCTGAGGGTATGACTAGGGAAAATGGCTTTGTGAGTACGCATCTTGTTGCAATATGTGGCAATGTCTCTCCACAGGCATGAAGCTGGTAATAGGACCAGATATTCTTTGTTGAGAAGATTAAATTTAGCAGTTTTATCCCCCACTCACTAAAAGTCCATAGTTCCCCAAGCATTCAGGATAACAAAAACTGTCCTCTCTACGGTCCCAATCACCCCATCGAAAAGCAAGAGCTACGGACAAGACGCTTTTTAAGCATCAGTTGGAGTCAAGTTTCCAAAGGTTATATAAAGACTATGGGTTTTCAAAGGGAAGAGGAAGAGCATAGGACAGGACAGTGCTGCAACACTCTCTACAGTTAGAAGACTTGTTGCCTGATGCCTTTCCAAGCCAAGCAGATTTTTTTTAAAACAAGACTTGCCAAGCCTCACGACAGTCCTGTGAGGTAGGTAAGTATTATTACATCCATTAGATAGATGGGAAAGCTGAGCCCAGAGAAGCTGCAAGGGTGGCCTACAAGCCGACAGTGGACAGGAAGCGGGCAGGGTGACACCCCCCCTCTCACATTCTGTTGGCCTTGGCTTCCTCTCAAGAGAGCAAGAAGAAGCCACAACACTGTCTTTTCCAGTGTTGGTGCCAAGGAAAGAAGAAGAAAGCAGTTTTGCATGAAGGCAGCTAGAAGTTTCCTGAATGGCTGGAGGCTCTGGTGCCATGTCTGCTCTCAAAACTCTGAGCAAGGTATGGGGGCTTATACCTGTAATCCCAGCACTCAGGAGATGGAGGCAGAAGATCAGGAGTTCAAGGCTAGTCTTGGCTACATAGGGAGTTGGAGATCAGCCTGAGCTACATGAGACCTTGTCTCCTGCTCTGTCCTGAGGACTCTGAGACAGTGTCTTCAGACAAGCCAGAAGCCAGGAGTGGTGGTGCACACCTTTAATCTCAGCACTCAGGAGGCAGAAGCAGGCAGTTCTCTGTGAGTTCAAGGCCAACCTGGTCTACAGTGAGCTCCAGGCCATCTGGGGCTACGGGGAGACCTTGTCTTAATCAAAAAAAAAAAAAAAAAAAAAAGCAGGAGGGCAATTTGTACTCTAGCCCCCAATGGGTTCTGGGTAAGGAAGGATGGAAGGAGAGGAGGCAGGGAACTGTGAGCCCCTTGACTTGAGCAAGAGGTACTGGCCATAGCCTCAGGCACTCCACGAGTGCTATTGTTCCTCAGTCTTCACCAACTTTCACCTTGGGGGAAGCCTGCAACTGCTTCTGGGCAGAGCCCTGAAGCCGTCCTCATACCCACTCCCATCTCCAAGATGGAGAGCTTCTCCTCTCCATCTTGTGTGTAGGGAGAATACAGAGTGTCAAAAATCTAATGGAGACCCCTAGGATTACATCTTGTATATCACTGGGACCCACACAATCAAACCCATCTGAAGGTCCTACATCTGATACCATCTGTCTCTGTGTCAGAGACAAGGATGGGAGCACCTTGCAGGTGTCTCCAAGGTGCCACCAGTCACATCATTAATATAACTCCATGACCTTGGAACAGGAGCTGGGAACCCCCACTGGAGTCACACCAGACTACGCAGTTGGGTCAAGGGGCAAGGGCTGGAGAAAGAGGGGATAGGAGCCAGGGCTCAAGTAGCTAAGGCACAATCTAACTCCAGGGGTGTTCAAATCAGTTCTGCAAGAAGCAAAAAGTGGGGGTGCCCTCTCCCTGCTCCTCCTCCACATCAGGGTGGGAGAGGAGCTGGCCCAGTTGAACAAGAAGCAGCCAGAAAAGCCAAGGGCCTTCTCATCTGAAGAAGAGGGTCCCTGAGGCAAAGGCAGACCCAAGGCTCAGGTGGGCAGCCCTGGGGTAAGGGCAGCCCAGGAGAGCTGGAGCGACATAGGAGAAGCAAACCAATGGGATGGGAGCTTCCAGAAAGCCAACCCTCAAGTAAAGTCCAGCAACACCAGCTGTTTGAAGAGAAGGGGAAGAGTGGAGGAAGCTGAACTCTGGGAGTGTGGAAGTGGCATGGTCCTGCCATGCCAAGGGTAAGGGCTGCCCACCTTGAAGTGTTGGGGTACATATTCCAGTGGTTGAGAGATCTGGGACACTATCTCTCCCACCTCTGCAGTCCAATTTCCCCAAGGAGAAAACCCAGGAAAGATGCATATAGCACTCCGGTGTTCCAAGAAGGATCAAGGGGTCCCTCTACGAGCCTCCTCAGCAGCCCAAAGAGCAGAAGTGGGCTGGGTAGGCTAGGATCCTCCAAGACCAAGGCAGCCAGGCCTAGCAGGATCTAGAAATTAAAAGCAGGGCATGGAAAAGGGAGCTGGGACAATGTGGACAGGTGTTCCAGGGTGGGTGAAATAGAAGTTCCCCTATGAAGAACTTTCTGGAAATCAGATCTCCTTCAAAGCCCAGATTATCTCCCACAGTGGCCTGATACCAGCAGACTCCACCTCAGAGTCCCAACACACTCCCACCATCATGAGTGCTCACCCTTCCATCTCTAAGGCTCAGCTTTGGGGACAGCCCTCACTGATACCTCCAATTCTCTGGTGAGAAATCAGAAGGAAAAGTGAGGGGCTATCAAAGAGGTGGGGAGCCTGAAGGAGACCCCATTTTCCTACATGTCAGGGGACCAACCCTTCCACACTGCCCCAGCCCCTTTTCCCTTTCCTGGACCTCCCCCAGGCTCCCTCCCCCAGCCAGCTCTTGTCCTTGGAAAGCCCCAGCTAGAGAGGGAGCAGGGAAGTTTGGGCAGGACCTGCTCCTTCCTACTCAAAAAAGACTACAGTTTGAGCCAAGCAGCAGATGTCTCAGTATGTGGGTTCCACAGACAGGATGCAGGCATCAATGGCACCATCAGAATTCGAGGTTCCTTGGCTGCTTGGCCCCAAACAGGACCTCACACTTTTGTGGGTGGTTTCTCTTCTGCCTTGGAGCCAGGCAACCCATTTTCTGTGTTGTCATTTCCTGAAGAACTCACAAGACACTCCTTCCTAGAGAAAGAGAGAGGGGGGAAGAGATATTGGTGAAGGGAGAGAGGATGAACTGGTGAACTGGGGATGGACATGGCTTCCAATGCCCAGCCCTGCACCCTCTCCCTCTCCCTGGTCTGTTTGTTTGCTTTCCAGATAGGGTCATGTGTAGTCCAGGTCACTATCTAATGGCTGATGAACTTAGTACTCACCTTGCCTCCACTTCCCAAGTGCTATGATTACAGGAATGAAACCACCATTTTTATGTGGTGGTTTATATGGTGCTAGAGATTAAATCCAGGACTTCATACATGCTAGACAAATACCTTACCAACTGAGCTGTGTCTCTAGCTCTCCCTAGCTTTCTAAAGCTAAGGGAGGAAGAGGCAAAGTCACAGAACTCTGTGCCCACATTCCTTCATCTATAAAATAGGCCTAGAATGATCCTATCTTCATGGGGTTGTTGTAAGAACTAAAAACATACGAGAAGGGTAGGGGCAGGTGGAAAGGGCTCACTAAGGCTTAGCTAGTCTGATGTCTTCACACGGCAGATCCAAGGGTACCAGGCACCATTCCCAGAATACATATCCAGACTGTGCCATCCCAGGGCCTAAGGTACAGGCCACCAGGGAATGCTCTGGGAACACAGAGCTCCTCCCCATAGGGCCCAGCTCTGTGACCTGAGGTGGAAAAGAGATTCTATAGAAGGGCAGGGCAGGCATCAGGTCTGGCCTCAAGGATGACAGGTCTGAGAAGGTGGTGGACAGGGTGGGAAGGGGAGATGTTAGGTAGGGAAGGCACCTCCTGGGAAAGCCACACCTTTCTACTTTCCTAGAGTCCCTCCTCCTTAGGCAAAGGCAGACTCATGTGACAGACCTTATGTGAAATGCCCCTTGCATTTTACTTTAACACAAGGTTTTCCTCGATGCTTCAGGGACCCTCTCTTGGGCTGCCCTTTGCCCCTAGCCTCTTCTCACCTAGTACCTCTGCTCCACTGAAACCACAAGGGCCCTGTATGGCCTCACCAGCTACCTTGAAACCAGGGCTCCTGGGTCTCAAAAGATCTGTCCCCAACCCCTTTGCACGGGTCTCCCATTCCTCCATTGTCCTATAGACCCAGGCTACTGCCCAGACTCTGCCTTAGCTCTCAGAGAATCCTCTACCAGGAACACCTTCCTCTTCCTCTCCAGGGATGAGATGGTATCTTCCAAAATATCCCGTGTTGCCCCATCTTTGGAAGCCCACAGCATTCTGCAGTGCCTTTTTGCTGGCACGGATCCTCTCTACCTTGTACCACATTTATTCTTGCACATAACTCATCTTTTTTACTGAAGAGCAGAATCCCGTTCCTTCCAGAATGTTCTATAGCACCTGGAACAGTGCCTTGTATACCATATCTCAAAAATTAGCCATCAAATAAAGTCATGAGCTACAGGTATGCCCAATGAGTCAGGAGGATGCAGTGTCAGTGGTTTAGGGGTTGAGGGTTGATTTCAGATTTCCAATCCTAGCCCCATTATTTACTAGCTGTGGGGTCTTAGGTAAGTCACCTAAACACTCTGAGTGCAATTCTAAGATAAAAAGGATGGGTGTTGTATAAAAATGCCTAGTGGTTGGGTTTAAGGCCTATTCCACAGGATAGAGCCCATATCTGGTCACTAGATAGGTCATGGGCCCCAGGGAAGAACCTGTTACTAATACTCTACTAAGTTGACATAGTATTGAATGACTCTTAATGTCTTATTGCTATACCCATAGATTATTGCATCTCTCAACCTTCATCAGAAAAGCTTCTTCTTTCACCAAAAGGCAATTGACACAGAGATCCACAACTGGTCAACATGTAGAGAATTAGAGACTGTGAATTGCTCAGTCCTAAATGGGACATCTATATCACAGCCCTCACTCCAAGACCCGGGGATCTTTGAGGAAGACGGAGCAGAAAGACTGCAAGAGCCAGAGGTAGTAGATGACTACAAGGAAATGGTGTTTTTTGGACAGCAGGGCAGTTACATATATGAACTCACAGTAATGGTGGCAGCATTCATGAGACCTCCTCAATCTCAAGTCAGACAAAATCCCAGCATGGAGTGGAGGGAGGTGGGCATGAGGTCCAGCTAAGGAGCTATTGGCATTTGATGGCTGATGGGAGAGGAGGTCAGTTTTCTTTAAGGGTGTGGCCCCTGATAGGTTGACCACGCTCCAGGGCAGGTTCCATAACCAAGAGTATTTGGACAACACAAATTGGACTCGATGGGAGTGGGGAAGAAGAAAGTTGGGTGAGTAGGAAGGTAGGGCTGGATCTGAGAGGAGTTGGGGTGAGGAATAAGATCAAAATTCATTATATGAAACTCTCAAAGAATCCATAAAAATATTTTAAATGCCTAAAGTATAGTAGTCATTTGCTGGATAGCAAGAAGAGTTCCAAGCTCTAGCACTTTCCTGATCTACCACCCTCCTAGCAAGAAAACCATAACCCCGCATGCCTTGTGTTTTGTTCTGTTTTGTAGGCAAGCGCTCTCCCAGTGAGCCACCTCCCTGGCTCAGCAAAGCCAGGGGGAATCCGTGCTACCAGGGGGAATCACTGCTGCTTTTTCTAAATGCTTTCAAACCGTATATTGAAAACTTTGTCTTCCAATTCTGCATTCCATCCACGGAAAAGCAGAACCTAGTCAGGTTCCATATTTCTGACCCCTCTCAAGATGGGCAAGACTCTCACAGCTTCTGGTCACAAGAGAGGCAGACAACCCTCAGTCTTCATCCTGGCCAATGTCGGGGGGGGGTCTTTCCTAGAGTCCCCTCCATGTCTCCAGCTTCCTGACCATCTTATCAGTGCAGTTTCTGCCCTCTCCAGCCAGATTCTCCCTTCTCAGCAGGGCAGAAGCAGCAGTGAGGACTCTGCCACATCTCAGCCTCAGATCGCCACTCTGTTCCAAAGGCAGCCCACCTCATTGTGTGCCTTTCCCAGAACAGGGCTTTCTACTGCCTTTTCTCTGCTCTGGCACCTAATACTACCTTCTACCTGATACTGCTCCAGAAAATTCTGGACCTGAGCCTTACACCCTCTGTACCTGCTCATCTTTCTCCTCCTGCTAGTGCTGAGGTGGAAGGCAGGATCTCACACATGTTCGGCCAGCCCTGTACCACTTAGCTGTACCCCGACTCTTAGATGTCTGTTATTAAACCTAAACTTACTCTGGGGCTTCCTGAGAGGCCACATCACATTTTTTTACTTTATTTTATTTACTTATTTATTTTTTGAGACAGATCTTCACCGTGTAACCCAGGCTAGCCTTGAACTCTAGGCCATCCGGTTTGTCTTTGGACTACTAAAATAAGCATAAGCCACCATGCCCAGGCTTCAGGCTTTAGTTTTGTCTTTCCCATTTGAATTTTCAGAATTTCTCAGTAGGCATCTCCAATCTCCCTAAAAGGATCTTTCCATTTCAGAGTTTCTCTACATGGACTCATATTTTTCTCTGCTAAAAATGAAAATAAATAAATAAATACATACATACACACATACATAAATAGGCTTCCTAAATCCCTTGGTAGGCTTTAGGTAAAGAGAAAGGTTAATGGGATGGGATAGAAGAAAGTGGGATGAGGAAGAACAGGTGGAGGGAGGTTGGGAAAGGGCGGGGAGGTGGGGCAAGGGTTGCAGGACAGTGGCAGGATCAGCAAGAAGTGGGGGACAAGGAGTCAGAGGGGCACTGCAGGCTGGCAGAGGGCAGATGGAGGGGGACTCTAGGGACCACAAGACGAGAGGGGCAGTGGTCTGGTGAGCACATGAGTGAGGCGGGGGCTTTATCAACTCACTTCTTCTCTCGGGTCTTTTTGAGGATGAAGGTGATGAATTTCTTCAGCAGGAGGATGCAGACCAGGAGCCCAATGACCCCACCCACCACTGCCAGGATAATGAGTGTCACTGTGTTGTCCACTTCTTCCACTGGAGGAGGGGCAGAGCAGAGAGAGAAGGGTGAGAGATGGGAGGAGTCATATGAAGTCAGCACAAACACACACAGCCCCCACCCAGGCTGCCATCCTCTCAGGTCTACAGATACAAGAGAAGTTAGAATGTAGAACCCAACAGGCTAAGCACACCAAGGGGCCTGGTCCCCTCACCACCCCCACCTCCTCCACAGACTCACACACAAGTTCAGAAATAAACCATAATGGGATCCTAAAACTCCCTGCTTTGAGTCACAATGTGCTCCTCAAATTGCTCCATGAGAATTCCATCCTTGTAGGCAAAAACTCCACCTCTCACTGCCTTCAGATGTCCCTACTCTGTGTCACCTCTTCCAGTGAGGCCTTCCCTGGCCATCCTGTGAACCCTCATCTTCCTTTACCACTTCATCTCTTCTACACAACACCACACACATTCTCTCACGAGGTGTACTCTTTAACTGCATTGCTCCCTCAGCTACTCAAGGAGGAAGCAAATCCCCCAACCTGGTCATGCTGGACCCTGAGCCCCCAGAACCACCTCTGCCACTTAAATGGATGGTTGAATAGCTCTACAAACAGAGGAAATCCACCTCACAAAGACCCTGTGAGGAGCCATGGAGCTAATATGAGAAGTCTAACTCAGTGCCTAGCACCTAGAAAAGCTCCGTTGATGTCGGTCCTCTTTCCTTCTCCCTCCTGTAAAGGCTGAGTGCAGGGTAGAGAGACAGGAAGGAAAGTAAATGAGGGAGAAGAGGTGGACCTATGTGGCAACCTGACCCCAAGCTCATTGCCTCAGGCGCTATCCTTGGAATAGCCCGAATTGAACTCCTGGGGGGTTGGGGTGAGGCTCACAGAAGGCAGCATAGTTGAGATATTGAGCAGTCTCCTTCCCATGCCTCTGCCCACATCCCTCATCTTCCAGGCCCCTCAGCTTCCAGGGGCCCAGCCTAACTTCTCTCCTGTTTAGCAGCTTTTGTTGCTCTAGCTACCTCCATAGGCTGGAGTCATGTGACCACCTGGCTCCTTGTCACAAGTGTCTTCATGATCTACGGGGCCCACCTGTGTCCAATTCCAGAGGGGACAGACCCTGCCTTATTCCATCTGCCTCTCAGGAGCCTCTACTGGCTGTTGATTCTGCTGCCCCATTTTCGTTAACTGTCCACTAGTCTTTTGTCCTGCCCTGAACCAAACATTCCTCAAGCAAGAACACCGTATCTGTTACCACACCCTTTAGTATAACACCTGAGAGCCATCCAAAGCTTGCTAACACAGTACAAAGTTGCAGGAACAATCCACCTATACCAAGAGAGCCTAATGCTGCCACACACTCCCAGATCACTCCTCTGGCCCACACAGCCACTCTGGCAGAGGTTGCCATGTGTCTATTTCATAGACCAGGAAAACAAGGCTCAGAGAGACTTGGTGTCATCCATAAGCCACTCAGTAGCTGACTTTCTTCTAGTTTCCAGAGGTACCGGTAACTCTCTCCAATGTAGCCCATGTTGCCATTTCAAGGTAACATGGAGGCAGGCACCCCAAGTCCTACCCACTCCTCATCCTCCCCGACTGCATACATTTATCAACCACTTGGAGGAAGATGGTGGCAGAGTTAGCCAAGTCCTTCTCCTTGGGGTTCCTCACGTAGCAAGTGTATTTGCCGGTATCACTGAACTCCAGGTCACGCAACTGAATGGAAATGTTATTCATTTTCTCCTTAGTGGAACCCTCCAGGGTGATTCGGTCATCCTCCTTTACCCTCACCTTGGGGTCTGACTTCTCGTTCTTTACAATGCCATCTATGAGCTGGGGCAGAAAAGGATGGGAGTCATTAAGTGTCAAGACATCATCACAGCACCCTCTCTTAGGTGCCAGCCCTGTCCAGGTCCAGGAAGACCCTTCAGTAACATACCTTGCCCATTTTCATTTCCTCTGCCAGTGCCAATAGCTCTACCTGGCTAACCTGAATTCTGCCCATCTCAAGCTAATCCTTCCACTAAGTTCTCCCTGGACTGCAGCATGCTGACTCCTCTTTTCATAAAAGCCTTTTGCACAATGGCTCTGTTAATCACACACACACACACACACACACACACACACACACACCAACCTTCACTCTGCATTTCCACTCAGCCTTTACTTATGCTATGTCCTCTGTCACACTGAATCCTGTCCCTTTGTCAGGACGTGGATCAATGCTACAGCTCTATTCATCAGCACCCTCTGAGGCTAGTGTCTAATTCTACTCAGAGCTGGACTCTTGGGGCTTCCCCAGTTACTCTGGGAGGAGATTCCCTGCCAGACTACAGAGAATTCTGTAAACACCTGTGACCAGTTCACCCCACTCATCCAGTTTCTTCTCCTTTCCTTCAAAGTGATCCCCATCCCTTGCTCATTTTGTCTCCAAGCCTTTCAAAGGTGTTTCTCTCGCATGTTTGTTAATATTGATTTTTATGCAAGCAGCCCAAATTCCAGATTTCTCTTAAAACCAGACAGTGAAATCTAGCCAAAAATTCCAACAGACCCCAAAATCTGGCATCACCATCTGAACACTCCTCCTACCCAAACCCTGGGAGAAAGGAATAAAAGGTGGATTCTTGGAGTCATTGTAATGGAGATCACAAGGGACTAGCAGCTGGAATGGAAAGCACCCATGGGTGATGAACAGACACAGGAGGGAGGACACAGGCACCCCACTTACAATCCTGTAGACATCGGTGTTATTGTAGTTCCACCTGAAGTAGAGGTTCTCGAAGCCAAAGCAGCTGGAGAAGGTGCAGGGCAGCAGGATGGCCGAGCCATTGACAGCATAGATGGTGGTTGCCTTTCCCACAGACACCTCCAGCGACAGGCACATGGGGAGCAGGAAGAGGCCTGTGTGAGGAATATGGCCTCCCTTAATAAAAACCCCACCAGGAGCTCTGGGAGGGGATGCTCTGGCAGGGAAGAGTGGCTTGGTCGTTCAAGAAGGCCTTTGGAACCCTCGAGGTCAACTTCAGGAAGACAGTTCTCTCTACAGCATGTATAGGACCTGAGCCACCCATTTCAATATCCATGTCACCTGAACGAGACTAAATTCTAGGCCTCTCAGTGGCCCTGTGGTATTCTGGATAACCACAAGGGGTCACCCCAAACCAAGAAAAGGAGGACCTGGCGGGCTTGCAGGGAACCCGCAGCTCCATCCCCTCACTTTGGGACGCAGCACCCCTCCAGTGCAGGCGAAGTGGCCGGGTTCCATCCTACCTGCACAGTTTGCAACTTCCATAGGTTGGGGTGCGTCCCTCGAAACGTTTGAGGGGTTAGAGATTGGGGGACAGAGAAGAGCGGGTCTCGTCGTGTGGAACAGGAAAAGTGCGGCCGCCGCAGTCTCCGCCTTTGGGCTCCTGACGGCTGGGGACAGAGGGACATCGCAGGCCTGGACCTTGCGGGGCTAATGAGCCCAGGGCCTCCTACTGCCCAGTAGGATCCTGAGAGAGGAGGACCGACCTGGCTGGGATTAGACTACTTGAAACGGACGCAGGTTGGAACCAGAGACAGCGAGGGCGCAGGATGGAGCAGAGAGAGCCAGATCTGCTGCTGAGGCCGATTCCGATCAAGTGCCAGGCTCACGTGTAGGGTGAGGGGCTCCACAGTGTACCCCTGTTCCCGCCTATTCTGGAGACGCCTCCCCAGCACCCCAGTACCCACGCTGTGCCCTCTCACCCCAGCAGCCACGGTGATGCGCCAAGCCCCTGGCACCCCTTCCGCAGGGCATCCCTCTGCCCTTACTTAGGCTTTGCACACGTGCCCTCCTCCTGGATGCCTGTAAAATGTCTGACCCTTCTCCATTCTGGCACCTTCCTCAGGGAAATCCCACGTGCCTCAAGGTCGTTTCGCAAAGCAGAGAGGGGAGTCTGCAGGTGGATGCTTATTATCTTCCTTGCCCGAGGGGAACGGAGCACCCACTCCCATCTTACTTCTCTGGAAAGTCCCTTGTTGTCTATATTAATTCCCTCCTGCTGCACCATAAATTAGTTTGCTCTTGTTTTGCCCACAAGAGGTAATGAAGATGCTTCCAAATGACAGGAGCTCCCAGCAGAGCTGGCAGCCTGCACCCTCTCTCTAGTATCCCCTCACCTTGTGCCCCCTTTGCTTCTGGATGCAGAATGACTGCACCCCCACCCTAGCCCACCAGGTCAGAAAACACATTCTATGGCCCAGTAACCCAGTCCTGACCCCTGCTACTGTCTACAACGGCAGTATAGCACATATTTGTAGAGTACTTGCTGTGATTGACACCTCTCAGCCTGCTATTATTCCACCATGGCATATGATTATAGATCATCTGGAGACAGGTGGAGCCTAGAGAAGTCCAGAAAAAAACTCCCCTCAGGTTAATCAGGAAGACAGTTCCAGCATTCCATAGTCCCAAGCCAGAAATAGCCAGACTTTGTCCACCATGGCTCCAGTTTCTGCTAAGACGTTATTTCAATTAGCCTGTGTATATGTCTGTCTCTGTGTCTCCATGTGTCCATGTATCTCTGTGTGGCTGTGCATCTGTGTGTGTGGTATGGTGTGATATGTACACACGCATCAGAAATAATTGCAGAGCCACAGTTTTCAACATTGATGCAATTCAGAATCACCGGGGGACAGGTACAGCCAGCTGTGGGGTGGCCCTTGTAGCAACTGACTGGGTTAGTCTTCAGAGCCGGCCTCTCTCACCACACTTGAAAACCACTATGCTAGAGGACTCCCACACACTCACTCCAACTTTTAATAGGGTACCAAGGGGTAGGTTTAATTTTTCTCATTTCACAAATCAGGGGCTGGAGAGATGGCTCAGCGATTAAGAACACTGACTATTCTTGCAGAAGACTCAGGTTTGAATCCCAGCACCCATATGTCCCTGAGTCTTTACTCTGCAGTGCCCTCCTCATCCTCGGCTGGCCTGACTGAGTATTCACTGTAAAGAAGGCATGGGAGGGGACGCTTTCTAGAGAGCTTTCTTTGTGCTGACCCTACATTCTGGCAGTTGCTTTACTTCTGGTTTTCAAACTAGTTGTCACAGCAAAACCCTTACATGTTTATATTAAAAGCATATGTACATATTTAGAAATAATAAAGTTGATTTTGGTCTTTAGAAATGAAAATTCTTTGGGGCTGGAGAGATGGCTTAGTGGTTAGGAGCACCGGCTGTTCCTGCAGAAGACCTGGGTTTGAATCCCAGCACCCACATGGTAGCTAACAACTGTCAATAACTCCAGTCCCAGGGGATCCGACAGCCTCTTCTGTCCTCTGCAGGCATTGTAGGACACAGATGCACTTACCTACATGCAGGCAATACACACATACACATAAAATAAAAATAATAAAAAATTTTTTAATTAAGGATCAAAGAGGTAAAGTGATTTTTCCCAGTGGCCACGTAGTAAGTGACCACTTTGGAATTGTGTACTCATGTTATGATAGGATGGCTATTTTTATATAGACTACATCATTTAATCCTTATCCTAATCTATAGTTATTCTTCTTATTGCTAGTCAATTGCTCAAAGAAATAGACTCATAAAGGCCACATACCAGGAAGTGGACAGCCAGTACTCAGAAATATACCTGCTTTCTCCTCTCCAAAAGAGCCATTCTGTCAGGGCTCGAAGCCCCTGGTTCGTGTTTCACCTCTACTGTCCTCTACCCTAGCTCTCCCCAGAGGACTAAGGACAGGAACAGCCCTAGGTGCCTGCTCTTCAACCTAGAGCCTGCACTAGAGGATGGGAGCCTGAAGCTCTGCTCTCCTCTTCCCATAACCCTACAAACCCAGGTTCAGAATGCAGAGCAGAAGACAGGAAAGCACTGAAAGCATCTTCCAACTCAGGGAGATGGCTCAGTAGATAAAAGTGCTTGCCATGTAAGTGTAAGGACTTGAGTTCGAATCCCCAGAACCCATGTAAAAGTTGGATATGCAGCACAAGTGTCAGTAATCCTAGCACTTTATGAGGAGATGGGAGGTAGAGACAGAATCCCTGGAAAATTGTGAGCCAGCTAGCCTGGCATCTGCAGTAGAGAAACAACAGAGACCGTGTCTCAAACAAAGTGGCCAGGGACCAAGATCATCCTCCAACCTCTATGTACAAGCTGCATGCCCACATTCACACACTCAAATGCACACACACACACACACACACACACACACACACACACACACATGAAAAAAGTTTCCTGAGCTAGATGTGATGGCTGACATCTGAATTCCCAGCACTCAGAAAGCTAAGACAGGAAAATTGGTATGATTTCAAGGACAGCCTGGGCTGCAGTGAGACCCCGGCTTAAGAAAGAAAAAAAGGAAGGAGGGAAGGAAGGAAGGAAGGAAGGAAGGAAGGAAGGAAGGAAGGAAGGAAGGAAGGAAGGAAGGAGGGAAGGAAGGAAGGAAGGTATGTTGGTTCTTGGTAATTACAGGGCTCCAAGGAACTCAACAATCATGTTCCAGTGCTCACTGGTACCTAGTCCTGGGAACTAGGGTCCTGGCAAAGGCAAAGATGGAGTAACTAACTCACATCCAGGGTCAAATTCCTCCCTCCCAACTCCAGCTCAAATGAGCTATTCAAGAGCACAGAGGTACATCAAAAGAGAAATGAGGTTTTTTGTTTGTTTTGAGGCAGGGTCTCATATAGCCTAGGCTATCTTGGAACTCATTATGTAGCCAAGGATGACCTTAAACTAACTGTTCATCTTTCCATGACCACCTCCCCAGGTGCTGGGACTACAAGCACGTACCACCATGACTGTTTTGGGAAAATGCTTTTGATTGCTTTAAATAGATAGAAACAGAAAAAAGCAAAAAGAGTCCCAAATAGAAAACACTATTTCTTTAAGTTCTAGCTCACCACATAGTGCGTAATTCTGCCTGATGCGAATGACTTGACTCTGATACACTCAGGACTCTTGGAGTGGCTGAGTGAAGAAGCACTGCTGTGTCCTCCATAGCCTGGAAGGGATAATGGAAACTGGCAGAGATGATTTCCACAGAGTCTTCCCCGCCCAGGTGGAGACCTGAGAGATGGTAGGCAAACTGTCTTCTGCACAGCACAACCCATCCAGTCGGGCACCAGAAAGTCCTGCCAGCTGCATCTGGGAGGTTGGTGCTTTGGAAAACCTGGGACTCCACAAGCCCTCACTTGTGAGACTGTGCGTGGGGGAGAAGGAAGTCTGGTCATGATCCACTAAGGGCCCCCTGGAGGGCTGCTTCAGCAGGTTGAAGGCTGAAATGTGAAATGGACTGGTCAGCAGGCACCAAACAGGCCCCAGTCTGCCTGCTGACCTTGAGAAAGTCAGCGGTGCCACATCCATCCTGCGCATCCTCAGAGCAGGGCAGGATGGCTGTAAACTTTCCCACCTCTCAGCTTGGTGGGAAGCCAAAACGTGAGCCTGTAAGGAGCTTCCTAGAGGAGAGAAGAATGGTGTTTGAAAGCAGAGATAGGGACAGGACTGCCCCCATCCCAGTCTTCGACATAACCGGGGCGCCACCAGCTTTCCTTAATGACCACTGTCAGCCGAGACAGCCTCCAGGCTGCTCACATTGATTTGTGCTTTCACCCTCTACCACATTTTGGATTATTTCCAAGTAGTTATTTCTCTAAGTAAAGGACTTTCTTGCTTTACCCTAAACCTGTCTCTTTAGAATGCCAGCCCCACGTTGTGGGTATACTTGCAAGTTGGGGTCCCCTAACTTCCCACAACACCCCCGAACTGTGGGACTGATGAAGAGGTCTCCCCAGCCAGGGTCCTGTGGAATTCTATCCTCAGTCCCACAGCTTTGCTTTTCCTAAGTCAGTTAGCCATCAGCAGCCATCTTCAGAAGTTCCCCCGTCCCTGCTACGCTGCTGAGACTTTGTCCAAAGAGAAAGACAGGCTTGGGATTCTCAAGTTGTACCAAAGGGTTTTGTCTTGGTTTGGTTTGGGTTTTTTGTTTTGTTTTGTTTTGTTTTTTCAAGTATTTAGGGACTATGGAGGCAGCTCAAAAGTAAAGTCCTTGCCTAGCAAGTATGAGGACCTGAGTTCAAATACCAAGAACCCATGTAAAAGTAGAAGATACAGCAGTGCAGGCTTGTAATCCCAGAATTGGGGAGGCAACGAGAGGAGGATCAAATGAGAGACCCTGTCTCAAAATGGAAGGGGTCCTGAGGAATGACACCAAAGGTTGACTTCTGGCCTCTACGCACATACCTGCACACATATGTACACTCACATGAACACATACATACCAAAAAAATATATTCAGCACATGTTTTTAAGTATTCACACCAGCAGGATTTCTATGAACACTACTGTACATTTCAAGGTCAATACTAGGCTGCAAACCATTCCATCACTTCTCCCCCAAGTCCCCGGATCAGTAACACCCAGGCCAGGGCAGGGGGTAGAAAGAGGACAGGATGGTGCCTGCTCTAAGTTTAGCTCCAAGGATTTGCTGTGCATGGCAAGCAGAAACTCAGCTGAGACACTCTGGCCCCGGGAAGGAGGAAAGGCTCAGTTAGAACAGGGTGGAAGAAAGTGGGCCGAGGGCAGCAGAACAAGGACCCCTCCTGAGATTTAGGCCCTGGGGGCATCAGAGGTAGTACTGGGCCAGGCAAGGCCTCTGGGCCCTTGCAAAGGAAAGATTTCTGCTTCCTCGCCCTAGGCAACCTGCCTGCCTGTTTCCTGCCCACCCCCAGGAGCTTTGCCAGGATAGAGGCATGCCCCTGAGACAGCACTGGAAGCTCAGTGAAACCAGCTTTACAAACAAGTCCAAACAGTGCGTCTGTCCTACCTTTTGGTGGTGTTATCAGACATCATCCATGGCTTATGACAACATACCTACAGCACCTTGAGGCACCAAGCCAACAGGCAAGGTGTTTCCTGGATCCTATAATGCTGATCCTACCAGGAGGTGGCCAGTCATAAGGGCTTGGGGACCCAGCCTTCTCTGTCCCCACAAGCATGTTTCCTGTGGATCTGAAGAATTAATCATCTTTTCCAGATGCAAATTGCCCTCAGCCTTCCTCCCCTCTTCTCCAGTGTCTCCTGGCTTACCCTTGCTGGTTTCTTCCTGAGTGGGACTGAACACTCTCTCTTTAATTGTGCTCTCATTAGACAAGCCCTTAATAAATACATACCAAGGGAAAGAGGGTTGTGCAACACAGCACCCTCACAAGTAATAATTAAACACAGATCACAGCAATTAAGCAAATCAGGAAAAAAGGAAGGGGTGCGCAGAACAATATATTACCAGTTACATACTTAGGAAGAGATGGGAACCCGTGTAAATCTCAGTTGCAACCTCAGTTGCAATGATACAGCCTTGCAACCTGCTTCTCCATCTCAGAAAAGGGTATCTTGTTGGGTTATCAAGAAAAAAAAAATCACTTAGATCTCAGTCTAAGAGGCTAAGTTTATTTGGCAAGAGAGGGATAGGACCCCTGGGACACAATCTCCCCAGCTATAAAAACAGAAGCTCTATACCCCGACCCCAGTCGATATCCTTCCATGCCATGTCCCAGAGCCTCACTCATTCTCCAGCGCTAAACACAAGCCCTACTGACCTTCTCCCTCACCAGATGGCCTCGATTCTGTCCCACTTGACCATTAATTGGTCACGTACCCTTGGGCAGGTTACCCTCCCTCTCTGGACCACAGCTTCCTCACAGAAAACGTCTTCTTATGGTTTTAAAGTCCCTGCCCACTTCTACCAAAGCTCTGTCCCACTCTCCACTCATCCTACCTCCCTAATTCTCAAGGCCCTCTTTGCTGCCCACTGAAGCCTAGTTATATGAATAGTCCAGCAATCCAAAGCGTGGCACCCCATCGGCCAACCAGACACAAAAGGTGAGGCAGCCCAGAGTATACAGTGACCACTTTAATACCTGGAGAAATTTCAGTGCCTCAGAGACCTCCTCACCCCTGTCACTGCCACCATGGAGACCTGGGCTGATCTGAGTGGGGACTTGTATGCAATGGCACTGTACACATCCCACGAAGGGGAGCCTCAGACCTCAGAGGTCCACTTCCTAAGAGTCACCGTGAAACCCTAATAACATCTATGCCAAGGCACAGGAGAAAATTCCAATGTCTTCCATCTAGCCCTAGGGAGGTAAGTAAACCTTCAGGTCAGGAGCAAAGGAATGCTGTTGTCCCTGCCACAGAACAGGTCTACACACAATTTACAGGTGCAGGAGGAGCAGCCATGGCTTCCCTTTCAGGCCTCTGTGTCCCCTGCTTCCAGGGCAAATACCTCCACCATGTGCCTGGCCCAATGGTGGGGGAAGGGAGAGCACTGCCAAAACCCAAATCCAACATATATAAACAGGAAGAGGCACAGGTGCCAGAGATGGAGTCGGGTTACATTGAAGACAGGCTTTGATTTATAAGATTACATCCTGGACTAATAAATATCATTGCCTAATAATCTCTTCGAGTTTAACACTCAACACCATGGTGTGCTTATTAATAGACATCAGTAATATCCTGTCCCTTCTGTGTCCTCCGACATGTCTCCTCTGTTTTCATAGTCTTCCCAAAAATGAAGAGCCAGAAGCAGGCCAAACGGGTCTTTCCCTCAATTGGAATCTTTTTACAAGAAGAGAGACAAGGCCCTTCTTGAAAGGTGGTTTTTTAAATGGTCCTCTAAGTCCCTCCAAGCACTGCCAGTATCTAATGTGGAGTTTTCTGGAAGGCAGAGGAGCCTAGCAAAAAAGGGGGGCAAGGAGGAAGACACACACCCAGTGTATGCTTGCTGCCTGGGAAGCTGGTAAACCGTACTAGGCAAGAGTGGCAGCCACCACCACACGAGCAACCCCCCTAACATCCCCTTACAGCCAAGGCAGCAGACCCTTCCCCCGCTGCAGCCCCAAGACCCAGCTCCAGAGGACTGAAGGTACCAGACGAAGCAAAAAAGCTCATCTAGAGGCTAGCTGGCTGGTGAGGAGAGGGTGACGGTCCCCAGGGAGCACAGGCGTCCAGCGGAAGACTGTGGTCAAGGAACTCATTTGGTGCCACACTCTCAAAGCCCACCTTGTCTAAGGTGCCCCTCTTCTCGAGTGTCCCCTTCTTTAGGGTGGAGTGGGGCGGGGGGGGAAGAAACGGGCGAGAGAAGAAATAAAGCTGGGGCTGCCTTACCCAAAAGCCCAAAGCCCAGCCATCTCTCCGGGGCTTTGCCTTGGTCCCCAGCCCGGGACATGGTCCTGTTCTCTCCGGAGCGCCCAGAGGGCTTGGGGATGGAGTTCTGGGCACCGCCGCGCTCTCCGCCTGAGGTCGGCAGTCGGCCCTGCAGCTGCCCGGGACTTCTGCACCGCGGGTCTCGGGTCGGGAAAGTTACCGGGGATAGAGCTAGACTAGGGGGGAGGACGAGGAGAGGGAAGCGCGCCCCGCCGCCTCCTGGAGCCGGCTGCGGGAGCCGCTGCTGGAGAGATGAAGGAGGAGGCGCCGGAGCTGGAGGGAGGACGCCGGAGCGAACGCCGAGGAGAGCGAGGCTGCGCCTCTGTTCTGGAAGCGCTCCAGCCGCAGGAGGGGCGGCAACCGCCGCGGAGTCCGGGGCGTCCCCACTGGCTGCGCACCCTGCCTGGTACGCGGCGGATCGCGGTCCCGGGAACCAGACTGGGCTGCCCTCTCCCTCTCGGGTCGGACTGCGATGCTGCGGCTTGTCACTGCAGGCCCGGCCCGCAGCCGCCCGCATCATCCCATGCGCTGAGCTGCCAATTAGGAGCAGAGTTCACGGGGGAGTAGAGGTGGAGCTTTTCGGCTTGTTGGAAGGCTGTTTTGTTCTGCTTAGAGAACGCGAGTAAGGGCAGCGGCTGTCTCTCCCAGGACTGCAGGAGGGATGTCCGCAGCCAGCGCTGCCGCAGCCGGTGGGCGTGTGCGGACTTGCGGGCTGTGGCCGGCCGCGTGCAGCCGAGGGACCGCACACGCCGCCTCCTGCCGTGCTGCTCGCCGGCTCTGAGGACTGCCTTTAGGCCATAGAGGAACCGAGCTTCCGCTGCAAAGTGTCCCTGCACACCGCCCACCATCCATTTCTACAGAGTCCTTGCAAACCACCGTGGTCCTGGTGAGAAAGTTGTCCACATGCAACCAATCCGCCGGTCTGTGGCCGGCGCCCTAGCTCACCGTCCCACACAGCATCCCTGCCTCGCCTTTTTCCTCGCTTAGGTCAGCCCCTTCAGTCCTCCTCTTCCAAAAGCTTCCGGTTTCCTTGGAATCTAAACTGCAGATACTTCTGCCTCCTTTTGGAGGACTCCATGCCAGAGGGCTGAGTTACAGACACTTGGAGGCATCAAGCTTTTTTCTAATAATGCTCTTTGGGCGGGGAAGAGTCAGTCAGTGTAAACAGCAGAGATGCCCCCCCCTCAAAACTCCTACTCAACTACCCAACTGTCCTTCATCCAAGACACTTTCCCTCCAGTTGACCAGTTGACACTTGAAAATGTGTCTTCGTTCCCTGCTTTGCTGTAAACACAGCACCACATCAGCCACCCACTTTCCCAACTTGGGTACCTGGAAGACTTCAGGGTCATAAGAGACCCTTGGGGTTGTATGCAAAAGTTTAAGTGTCCAAGGATTTTATTAGAGAATTTCGCTGTTTCCTTCTGCCTCCTGGTTTTCAAGGTTGTCCAGCAGCTGCTACCCTGCACTTGTTGCTGGAGACCTCCTTAACAAGTCACATAACTTTCTGGAAAACTCTGCTCCTCATCTGCCAGTGGTGAACCCCTGATGTTTGTCCTGAAGTCCTCCACAGCAGCATCACCCATAGCCCAGGGCAACAGGGACAACTGCCCTGGGTTCCTGATTTTAGGGATCATGCTGGCCTGTCTCTGCCCATGCCACTGCCCTGTGGGCAGAGTTCACAGGACCACAGCAGGGCATGCATCTCCTTCTGTTCTAAATGGTATTAGGGAATCCAGGACCCTGGAATTTCCTCCTCAGGGTGTCTGAGCAGGGTCTTCCTCGGTCTGTCCTCTGAAAGCCAACCATATCAAGCAGATACCCAAGGACCTCGGAAGTGGCCAAAAGACAGCTGTCTGAAGGCAATCCAGGATAGATGTGCTTGATGTGCAGGTGGAACATTCCTGAATATGAAATAGAGCCCCAGTAGCTGCAGGACAAACACAGAGGAGAGAAGGAAATCAGTCTGAAAATCCCATTTTGGACCTGATCTTCTAGAGTATCAGGAAGGAAAAAAAAAAAATCAATGAAAGGCAGAGGATAAAAAGATAAATTGTAGTGATTTCACCTGATTTATAACCTACATTTAGACCTGTGTACTGTTTGCACTTGTATCTTACCCTGGGTCTTGCAAACATGAAAATGGATCTAGGTGTGAAGACCCAATGACCTATGAATGCATGGTGAACACAGCACAGCTGAGCTCAAAGAAACCTGTGTGGCCCCAGGGGCAAAGCCATCTCCACGTCTTTGGGCTTGCCCTCTGCTTGCCCTAGGAGGTCTTTCCACTAGCAAATAGGGCCAGGCATACACACTGCCCATGTTATTTTTACAACAGGGTCATGTTTCTCAGAGCAGTAGGCTGAGGTGAGAGGAGGTAAGCCAAGGGGAAGGAAAGTGACCCCTGCCTGGAAAACAGGAAGGGAGGGGGGAATAGAACTCTAGGCATATCTTTAGACCCTGGTGACAGAGAAAGGTGACCATTTCCCTCCAGTGCCCCCACTTCCCTCCTCTCTCACTGTTCACTGGATTCTTTAGTTGAGAAGAAGGGTCCTTAGGATGCACTTGCCCCTCACAGATGAACACATGGGCCCGGGGATGGAAAATGTGTGGGCCAAGGTCACCTACAATGTCACAGACAAAACCAGGGTTGGTTCTTTGTTGCTATTTGGTTTCCACACTCCATATTCCTCCAGCTTTCTTCTGAAGAACACCAGGAGGGCCCCCAGCTGGGCAGAACAAGGACTTGGGAAACACATTAGTGGGCTGAGAGTTTTACATTTATAGAGCACTTCCCTCAAAAACAAAAATCTCAGAAACCTAGTCTAGTAATAGAGCTTACCTCCTCTTGAGGGGATCTAGGAACAGTGTGGTAAAGGTCAAAGTTCCTTCTCTACTACCTTTGGAAAAATTAATTCCAGATTAACTCTTCTTAGAAACCCCTAGTCACTGGGGATGGGAAGAAATGGACAGCACTTGGCTCCTTACCCTCCTCCGAGGAAAAGGGGAGCCCTAATCAGAAAACAGCCCCTGGAGTGGCCCTGACAGACCTGATTCCTGGCATGGATCATGCATGCAGGTCTGAGTGGCCTGGCTCAGAAATCCCTTGAAGTTTTCAGAGACACTGAGATAGGTTGGACTGGAGCCCAACAGCTGTCAGAGAACTGTCCATTCCCAAGCTGGCAGAGACAGAGCCCAGACCTAAGTGGAAAGAGATGTTCCCTTAGGGATTCAGGTAGGTTTCTTTGAAGGAGTTAGCCCTGGTCCTACTAGACCAGACAACTGACTCAGCAGAGAGACTACTTCCCTGCTCTCCTAGAGGACTAGAGTTAGGGAAAGGGGGGGGAGTTCCTATTCCAGGAGGGGAGCACCTAGAAGAATCAATGAAAGGGAGATGCAGGATCAGTAATAGAGGCAGGAACTCCACTGCCAGCCTCAGAGCTGTTCTGATACCAGAAGACAATCACTTGTCCAGCAGGATCACCTTCTACAGGTGACCCTGGAAGGTAGATGGAAGATAGTCTTACCCTGTCAGTTCCCAGAAAGCCAACAAGACCCTGTGTTTTGAGGAAGGGTGCAGGGAGGAAGGGAACTGGGAGAAGGATGAGGTCTCTAGAACTATTTTGAGAGGCGCTCTTTCTAAGTTGCAGGAGCCTGGCAGAGTGCCTCCTCCCCCTCTGGTTCCCCTGTTGCCCTTGCCTGCTGCTTCTCTCTCCCATCTCCTCCCCCAGAAGCCTTCATGCACTCCTATCAGAGCATTGCCAGGTAATTGCAGGCTCTTGAGCACAGTGTCATTGACTGGACTCTGGGAAACAGAAAATGTGAGCTCTGCAGAGAGCTTGCTGCACGCCCTCACCTTAGGGCCCCTTTCAGGTCTTGGATCTACACCAAGAACTGCATCTGTGCCTTGACTACCCTGAGATACCCTTCACTTGTAAGCAGGGCTCCCATCTCAGGAGATACGTCTGCAGGCACCAGATTCTCTGCATTACACTCCCAAAATTCTTCCCACTTGGGCAGGGGGTTGGGCTGATGCTGTCTGGACCAATGTTTGGGAGCCTCCTTCTGGTGCACCTGAGTCAGCTCTCAGCTCCTCCCCATCACACCCCTTCCTCCTCCCACTCAGAGCGCTCACCTCACTCACCATCCACTGACATTTGGCAGGTGCTGAAGGGGTTAACAAGACATCATGCACCAGACCGACCAGCAGGCACGCAGCTGAACAGTCCAGCTAAAGATGCTGCATGGCCAGCCCAGCTCAGCCAGCTCTCAGCACTCCCAGGGCATCAGTAAGTTGGTGTAATGCTAAACTCTCTCTAAGCCATTTTCCCAGGGAGTGTTCTATCCTTTCCTCTCATCACCTGTCTTTACTTCCTACAGGTTCAGGGCACCAGCAGGTAAGCAGTCACTCCCTTCAACCATCCTTTTTTTTTTTTTTTTTTTTTTTTCTGCCAGGTTATGTCCCAATATCCTTTCAGGCAAAGGGGGATGGGGAGCCCCAGACAGATGAGCTCATTGGAAGGAGGAAAGGGGAGGGAGGAGGGAGCTGTACCATCCTAAGCAGAACCTACTCACTGGACAGTCCCAAGCTGGAGAGGGGTGTGTGCCCGCTTGCAGAAGCAGATTACAGTTATGCTTCCTTTGCGGCAGCTCAGAGATGGGTGAGTCCTGGGCACCTCTTTCTTGGGGACCACAATGGGGTGGGGACTGAAGCTCCTGGGCAGATCCTCAGCCATCCTACCCAGCACTCCAGAGCTACATTGTTTAACTGCTTTCTGGGTCTCCATGGGCCCTACCCTTTTCCCAGTGGAAGGTGGGGACTCAAGAGGGCTGGGGGCTAGGGATGTTAGGGAGCTTTATCCTTCACTGGAGCTGCTGTTCATGAAGAGTGTTATATCAGCCGATGGTCACATGTGCTCCTGGAAACCTGGGCTGGTCCTGACCCTAAAATGGGAACCCGAGTCAAAAGTACAAAATCATGTGGCATCCCTGAGTATTCTAGTCCTGTCCTCTCCATGAACATTTGTGTATGGGTGGTGGGGGACGGTCAGAGAGGAGATAAGGCAGGGGACGAGGAAAAAAGAGGGGAGGGAAAAGAAGGACGAGGAGGTGGGAGAAGCGTGGGAGTAAGCAGAAATCTTCCTAGGGTGGAAGGCAGCTTCAGGAAGTTAGTGTGAGAGACTGAGGAGAAGGAGTGAGGACAAGAAGAGGACAGGCCAGTAGATAAGAAGGTTCACAGGCTTTCGGTTACAGAAAGAGGCACAAGGGGCCAAGAAGAAAGAAGGTGGGTGGCCAGCAGAGGCCGCCACTGTACACACAGAACCCAGGAGTCAAAGGGCCAGACCTTGTGGGGGTGGAATGTTCCGGGTCCACTAGGAAAGCTTTGCCTCTGCTCCCTTTGATCCCTACATCACCACGTCACCCGTGATCATTTTGAGATTGATTCAACTCACCCTTCCTCCACCTGCCCCTAAGTCCTTGGACTATAGAAAGCCAATCTATTGTCCTTCCTTATGGTATGATGTGATGGCCTTGGCCTCACATAGTCCTGGCCTTGAATTCAACTCTGTGATCTCCTAACCACTTTGTTTGTACATGTGTTTACTACAACAGAGCCTCGGTTTCCTCATCTAGAAGTGAGAAAGTAATGAGCATCTGAGGGTTGTCCCAATGACTAGGTGAAATTCCAGACAGAATACCCAGCTCAATGTCAGGCACAGACTAGGTGCTTAATAATAGTGGCTGATCCTATTGGTGTAACCAACTGACATTCAAGCCCATTTAGGTGGGACATGAAAACCATCCCTTGTCTTACCAACAGGGTCAGCTCCATTGGTGAGCTGCACGGTGTGAGCACACTGTGGGGCAGTAGAGGGATACATCAGACTGACAGAGCTAGGAGGGCTAAGGAGATGACAGAGAGGACTCTTATCTTTTACATGGACATGTATTCTTGTCTGGAAAGACAGGGAAATCCACTGCCCTGGCTGGCTTCAAATTTCCCACCCTTTCCCAGCCTATTTCTCACTATATATATAGGGGTTTGCCAACACTCCCACCACACCACTGCTATATCTGGTAAAGAAGACTTCAGTAGAAGTGGGGCTGGTGAGATGGCTCAGGAGGTAAAGACACCTGCTGCCAAGGCTGACAACCTGAGTTTGATTCTCAGGACCCACATGGTGGAAAGAAAGAATGGACTCTTTCGAGTTGTCCCTCTGATTTCCACACACCACACCCCCACACCCGCACAAATAGATAAATAAATGTAAAAAATAGGGGGGTATAAAGGATACAGACAAGGCATTGGAAAGAGCATAACTGAACAAGACGACAAGGTCCTGAGCATTAGACATATTTAGCTCCAAGCAAGCAAGAGTTGATTTTGCCTCTCTCATTTGAGTCTTAAAATGAAGGCTGTGAGGGTGTTTGTTAGTGTCTTCAAGGCTATCTAAAGACATACTCTGCTATTTGAATCTTCTGGACAACATCTCCAATTTATGCTTGAATACTTTCTGGAATGGGGATCTCATTACCTCGGGAAACTCAGCGTCTGCACAGCTCTTACTTTCACTGCATCAATAGCTGCCTCTGCCAGCCGGTCCTAGTATTTTGCCTTGGACAGAATGGGACAAGTCTGATCTCTGAGACCACAGCCTGTGCCAGTGTATTGGCCAACAGCTGAGATGCATACTTCCCTTCCTTGCTGAGCACATCCTCTTCCTCTGCCCTTGTACTCATGGAGGATGGGGGCAAACTGTTGGGCAAACAGTTTGTAATCCCAGTTAAGAAGCAGGGGCAGCTAGGGTTGGCATAAAGGTGACTTTGTCAGGGCTACAAGGGACAGCCTTTTTCATAGATCCTCAGGAAGTCGAGCTGGGTGTCCAGCATTTGCTTGTCCCCCTTTTCAGAGTACCTCCTGCATTCTCAAAGTCATTATTGCCAGAAAAAAAAAGCAAAGCTGCATCACCAAGTGCCCACTGCCACCTCCGTTCATCCACTCTCAGTTCATCTGTTCCCCCACCTCTAACCCCAGTACTTATCTCCCTACTCTTAGCCAGAGGTCTTTTCTATTCTGCAGGGGAATGGGGACATATCTGTATCTATATACCATGTTATGATTCAAGATTTGGATCCCAGCTGTATATCCTGCTCCTTGGTCCCAGAAGCTCTCACCTACTGGGTGGCAGGAGCCTTTCTTAAGGAGTAGCTGGCACCCTGGACACCAGGAAGAAATAGAAAGGACAAGAACCTAGGATCTTCAGGGTGAGGACCTGTGATAAGCATGGTTCTCTAAGAAGAGTCTCTTCAGTTCCTATAGAGACCCTGCAGCAGGGACCTTCTGAGCCAATGGTGAAGGCATTGAGGGCCAGGAGACCAAGTGAGACATGATTCTGCTGTCCTGCATCCAGGTGCCCACCTGCGCTAGGGTCCTCCCACCTGAAGTATGTGGGTGGCCTTCCCATGCAAAATGTGAGGGAGTGAAGAGTGACCTAAAAAGAGCCTGCATGCAAACCAACATGAGGAAAGTCAGGCTAATGAGTGTGGATCTGGGACTCTGAGGGGTGGAGCTAAACGAAAGAGGTCTTCTTGCCCATGGACAGTGGGTCAGCCTGGGGAGGGCCTCTACCTGGAAAGGAAATACCTAAGCTCTAGCCTTGCCTTGGTCATCAGTCAGCCACATGACTTTCCCTCTCTTATCCTTGACTTTGAAAATTGAGGCTATGAGGAAACATAAGCCTCTTCTATACCAACATAGGCTACCTAGGGTTGGGCAGGTCAGGAGCTGGGCTGCCATGGGCTGCTGCCCTGAGTTGTGCCAAGTGCCAGGCCCAGCGCTAGATGGGGGCAGTGGGAAGAGAAGACAGCAGCCCTGGAGCCCACTACAAAAATCTCTGTGCTTGACTAAACATGCAGCCTTAGGAAGTTCGGGTCCTCAGTTTCCCCTGTAAGATCTTGATACTTGGGCACGCATTCGTGGGGGCCCTCCCATCTTCGAGGTTATAAATATCGACTTGCATACTCCACTCCTTAAGGTCCATATTCCTATCCCACAAGTGGCTCTCTCATCGGGATAGTGAAGGAACAACTGGGTTTGTTCCTCAAGGCATCAACCTTAGCTAAGGAACTCAGGAAGCCAATGACCAATTCTGAACTGGGGATATCATAGGGTTAGTCTTTTCCCCGCAAGGCAACACAAGCTGCAATGAAAACTACCTTACCCAGCCCCAACCAGGTCAGAGACATCACTGTAGTACAGATGCCTGAATCCCATCCTCCCAGAAGCCAGGCCCAGTCCTGGTCTTCCAAGTGATCTTAGAGAAAAGTTCAAGAGGAGGAAGGTGGTGACCTGGCTGAGTGTCAGGAGGCTATGGACACCCTGGAAGGAACCAGACTCTCCAGGACCTCCTCTACTCGGTCTCTTACCTCAATTTCTCCTTCTGTTGAGTAGAAAGATACCTTCCCTGACACCCCACCCTTGGAAGGACTCAGGGGCTCCAGGGAACAGGCATCCTCCTAAACCAAGGTTCTTTCTCAAGCCACCTTTGATTAATACTGCTGCCTCCTTTCTGCTGTCTCACCCAGTAGCAACTATGGTCCCCACAGCCATTAGATTTACCAATCCTGGAATATTACTGACCACTAACTACCAGGGAGGGTCCCTGGATCCCCAGGGAACAGGCAGAAATTCAAAAGAAAAGCGAGCTAATTACTTATGGATTTCCCAGTTACTGGGCAAGTTTAAGCCGGAAACAGTAGAGACTATAGACAGAAGGTTGACTTTGGTCTTGAACTTATTTTTTTTATATTACGTTGTGTGTGTGTGTGTGTGTGTGTGTGTACATGTATCTGTACCACATGTACATGTGTAGATCAGAGGACAATTTGTGGGAATTGGTTCTGGGTCCTTCTACCTTGTGTGTCCTGGGGATCAAACGGAGGTCGTCAAGCTTTGTAGCAAGCTCCTTTACCTGCTGAGCCATCTCACTGACTCTTGAACTTCTCTTTTTAAATATTTTTATTTATTATTTTTATTTTTATGTGTATGAGTATAGTGCCTGCATGTATGTGAGTGTACCCGTGTCATGCAATGCTGTGGGAGTCAGAAGGCTTTAGATTCCCCTGGAACTGGAGTTAAGGATGGTTCATAGCCACCATGTGGGTGCTGGGAATTGAACCCAGGTCGTCTACAAGAGCAGTCAGTGCTCTTAACCACTGAGCAATCTCTCCAGCCCTGACCCTTGAACTTCTTAAGGCTGATTCAGCACTATGGAAATAGGATATATAATATGCAGATGAGACAAGAGCAACCTACTCCTCCCAGCAGCCACCCTCCCCTATCAGCGCAGACTCTGCCCAGCTGTCCTCTATCTTTCCAGAATCCAGAGCAGCCATGAGAGCTGTCTGCCTAGTCAGGCACTGTGAAGAAACGGGGAGCAGGAAGGACGGCCCATCTGTCTATAGAAAGAATAGGCAACATCCTAAGAACAGTTAGCCTCGGTGCTTGAGGGTTGTCTCCATCCCAGAAATAACCGAAAGCCTTCCCAGAAGTGGGTGCTCAGCCACCTGTCCCAGAGTGCTTCATCTGGAGGGCAGAGTCCTCTGAAGTCTGGAAGAGCAAAGAGATGAAAAGCCTATAGAGAGAGGAGTAGGTTGATCCCCTTCCTCGCAAGGCAAAAGCTTTGAGGTCTTCAGATAGACAGATCCAGTAGTACACATGGTGTTACCAGGGATGGAGCATCAGGGGCTCCCATCAGGCTCCAGGCAAAACCTTCCCCTACCCCATTCTGCACTCCTGAAAAAAGCCACACTAGAGAGATGTTCAGGGGAGACAGTGTGTTTATTGTAGCCAACATATCCAAGCAATCAGACAAACTGCAAAAGAAACCCAGTCTTCTCCCAGAAGCAGATACATCCCAGTAGTCAGGTCACAGAGGATCATTTGTTTATGTTTCTCTCCCCTCCCAACCACCACCTCCAACCACCACACTATGAAAAACCTAGACTTGTATAAGTACTTACGCAGCCAGGTTTTCCCCTAAAGAACATAAAGAACATTCCATAATGTGCCTTTGGTGAATCAATTAAAAAAACCGAGACATGATTACAATGTGACTTTTCCCACATTCTCTCCCACAATGTAAATTTTGGGGTGGGCATAGTGAGATGTTTTATATTTTGTATATATAATATATCTATACCTATATAGAAAAGCTATGTACAAATGCATCAGCAAGCTTTAATAAAGGAAGACATCGCAAGAGGCACAGCAAGGGACATAGGCTGTCTATCCTTAAGACGTATGTAGGAAGAAAGAGTTCTTGATATATCATCCATTCCAACTGCACCAAGCCATTTCTATGGCCTGGAATCATCTTCCCGGACCTGGCGAGTATTTCCAGTTGTCTACCTGCTTAACCTGACCTTGTAAATATTTACCAGCCCAACTTCCCCATGGAGACTCCCAAGGAAATGTGGATCCAGTCAGCTTTTCCTTATTATAAACTGGGAATAACTGAGGAGTCCACAGCTAGAGGGGCAGAGAGCTATTTCCAAAGCCAGTTCCAAGGCACCTCAAGGCATTTTTCAGTCCTGAAAAATTGTGCTTTGTTCTTATAAGCTAAATCCCATGGGTTAGTCAGCCCATCTCTTTGCAGTGGCCCTTAATTAGGAGTAAGTGACAGATGGGGTGTGTGGAGGGGGTTTGGAGAGAGCAGGAGAGGCAGGGGTGGTTGAGCGCAGTGCAGATTGAAACCAGCAGAGTACAGTGGTGGGAGCGTGCAGCCAGAAGTGGGCCCGAACTCCACACTGCAGCAGGAGAGCTGCTTGCTGGCATAAGCTAGGAAGCAAGGCTGAGTCGTGGCTGTTGTGGAAACACCTCACAGCTCCCCACCTCCACTCACAGAAGCCCCATTTTGCTCTTGGTCTCACTGCCCTGTGGGAGGCAGCTCTGAGACCATGCTAAGGCAAGTACCTGGGGTAGAGATGGTGTCTGACCCTGCAGTATTCGCTCTGACCCCTGAGGTACAGGAACAGACATTACTTTCCCGGGCCCGCTCAGTCCGGGCAAAGAAGAAAAAAAGACCCCAGGATCCTTCAGCTTCTTAAAGGAGACAGGATTTCTTAGAATAACCCTAGGGGATCTTGCAGGTAACCTACCCAAGTGAGTTCTAGAAAGAGAAAAATGTCCTGGCAGTGCAGATCCTCATCCTGAGAGAGGAGGGCACATATAAGGTGACCAAAAATGACAACTGCATAAATATATGCCACCACCCTTGGTCTCAGCTGGCTTGAGGTGCCCACCACCCACCTCTCCAGTCCTAGCTGTTGGCTTGAAGGACAGGCCTGGCTCCAGGCATCCTGGTGGCTTAGCCCACTCCCATTGGCAGTGTGTTAATTGGCAGTTAGGTACTGAGCCAAGGAGTTTAGAATTTCCAGAAGGGTTAAACTCACCTTACCCAGGAGCTTTCTGGCTGGGTGCCCATGCCCTACTTCACACCCACCCTACCTGGCCTCTTCAGCCCTCCTAAGTGGTACCTTCTCTCCTCCGTTGAACTCTTAACCTTCCTGAGCCCCAGGTTCTAGAGCCCCTTCCTTCTCCCCTAGCTCTCATCATGGAAGCAGTGGCTGCAGAGATGGAAGTAAATGCACCAAAAAAATGAATCTTGGTCCTACAGTGCTGATCTGGCAGTTTCCAACTCTGTTATGGCTTTGGATGCAGCCCTGGCACCCAGTACAGTGCCTGACACAGAGCAGGCACTCAATAAATGGTTGTTGAAGTGAAGTGAATTAAGCTGAACCTCTTGTCTGCTATCATTCTGTCTTCTAGTTGGCCATCTGATGGGCAGAGGCAAGGGTTGGTCCCTGAGACTATCGTGGTCTTTTCTCCACCACACTCATTTCCCAAGCCTAGACAGCTAACTCCCTGAGCTTATAGGGGCCACTTGAGCTCCAGGGAGGGTAGCAGGGCTAGATGTACCACACACATGCCTCCCAGGTCCCAGAGGGTCTCCCACCAGGAAGCTCAGTTTATTCAAACTGGAGGTGGAGAAGCCAGAACAGGGGTGGGACCCTCAGTTTCCCCATCTGTGGTAGGAGGGACTGGGCTAGTTATCATCTGAGGGTCTTCCAACATTGTAGTCTCTGCTTGGCAGTTTCTGCCTGCCTTTCTCCCTCTCTCCAGGCTTAAACAGTTTCCTCAGAAGGAGCAGAACAGCAGTGAAGTTGGTGTCCCACACACGCTACTTTCTTCCCCACAAAGTGAGCTGTGGGGCAGGGCTCAGAGGCTCCAAAGCCTCCTCTCACACTTCCCTCCGGCCTTCCCTATCTTCCTCTTGCCAAAAGTCAGATGAAAGCCCTGCAGAGGGCAGCTGGAAACCCCCAAATTGAAGCCCTGCTGGAAGTTGCCCCCTACACCTAGGGGCCCCCTCAGTTCTGAGCCTCGGCTCCTGCTCCTGCTCCTGCTGGTCAGGGCCTTGTCAGAGAAGGTAGTCTTGCAGCCAAACTTTTTTCATGAAACCCCTTGGTCCCTCAGCCAGTTTTTGACCCAGGACTCTTGTTGGTGAGTCCTTAGGGTGGGGCACCATCCTACCTGCAGCTGCTTTTCCAGTATTGTCCCTGCCAGCATCCCCCAAGCAACCAGTAGCCAACAGCAAACCAGAGTCTCCTGGGGGAGCAGCTAACAATGGAAACAAGGTCAGAACAGAGCTCCCCGGGCCAAGCCTCATGTCCAGACCTGCCTCAGCCATAGCTTTCCTTGAGTGCCCTGGAAATGCACAGTCATCCCTTTAATATGCCCCCACAAAGGTTAGGATCCCACCTTCACCCCAGCCTGATAGTTGATCTGGGCTGGGAGCAGCCAGAGGAGCACAGCAAAGCCACCACGAGGCCTTCCCAAGATGACCCTGGTCAGAACAGGACACCCTCCCCACCACCTCCCAGTCCTCTCTGAAGCCACCACCAAACCAAGCCCTGGGCGAGATGACCTCTTTCTCCACTGCCCTCCCCCCATCCTTTCTTTGGGACTCCATGCATGCCTCCCGACTTTTCAGAGACTGGCAGGCTGGAGCCCTTGTCTGCTCTCCCCAGGGCCCACTCATCCCAGATGCATGGCAGTTCTCAGATGGAAGGGAGGTGGGTCACCCTTGGTATAGGGTGGGGGATGGGAAGTGAGGTGCTCAGGGAGGCCCCAGGTTGACCCCAGGACCCTATTCAAGAGAAGCACACCAACAGAGGGCAGGCAGGGTCACACTGTACAGGGCAGAGAGTGGGGGGAGACAGGACACAGGGAGGGGCTTTACGGCACCGTCAGTTACTTGGTGCCATCGTCTGCGTTGCCTTCGCCATCCGTCTTGCCCTCCTCCTCAGTCTTCAGGTCATCTGTGCTGAGCTTCTGCTCTTTTTTCCTCCTCACACACTTGACCACCATCAGTACCAAGATAACCACAGCCAGGAATCCTCCCACTGAGGCACCCACAATCACTGCCACTGTGGAGTCCCGCTCCGGGGGCTCTGAGGAAAAGAAAGCAGAGCCTCTGAGCATTGAGACTGGAAAAGAGATATCCTCCATTACCCCTTCACCCCTTCACCCCTGCTCCCCAGAGTATGAGGGAGACCTGACTTGACTCTTCTACATGAACAGGACTTTAGTCATAGTAAAGCAACCCAGACTATTTGACCTCTGCGTATTCCCACCCCCAAATCTCAAGGGATCAACAAGCTCCTCTACCCCCTAAAAGGGGATACTGAAGACCATGGACACTGAGATCAGATGGAATCTGAGATCTGATTGTAGAAGATATGAATTACATAATTTATTCCCTTTAACCCTAGTTCCCTCATCCTTACAATGGGAATAAAATAGCTCTTATCTGTGAGGACCAAATGAGAGTGAGAGCTGCCATTATTATTAGAGATATATTCATGGTCAACCTCTCCCCTCAAGGACCAGAAGGAAGGCATGGATGCCTTCCACCAACACAAGCTGCTACTCCCACCTTAGGGGGTCACAACTTCCCAGAAGTGCTCTAAGTGAATTCTAGAGAAGAATCAGCACCCCCATCCCTAGAAGCCCAGTCACCCTCACCTTCCAGGAGGACCTGCAGGTAAATCTTGCCATGGCCACGGTGGCGGTCTGGTGGGTTGGTGACATAGCAGTTGTAAATGCCCTCATCCTCCAGCTGCACGTTTTTCAGGGTCACTGACACATCATACTTGCTAGGGTTCCCAGAGAACTCCACACGGTCTCGGAATCTCTCCAGCTTCAGATTAATGATCTTCATGCGGAACTGGAGGAACTGCGGAGTGAGGTAGAGGACAGCATGGGCAGTCGCATGAACAAGGGGCTCTGAGGACAGTGGAGACGTGCCCTCCTCCCAGGCAATCTTCCACAGGGGAAGTAAGGGAGTTAACCCCAGAAATACCACCCAGTTGTGGTAACCTCATGTCTTAAGCCAAGAGACAGCCCACCCAGAGTGTTCCTGGGGCCCTGGTCCAGTACAGAAGCAGGAGTGGGAAAGGTAGGCTTCATGCTTCAGGGATTGTGCCTCCCCATTTTCCTTCTCCACCCAGGACTCACCATCTCCTCTGAGCAATTGCTACATTCCTGGTAAGTCCAATTCAGGGAGAACTGTTTGTGGTTCACGGTATAGCAGGAGTTGAAGGTACAGGACAGGCGGGCATCAGACCCATTGAGGATATTGAGGGTGTTAGGGACCGTGACTTCCATGCTCCACCCAGGTGGCACTGCAGACAAAGCCACAATCTGATGAAGGTGCTGAGTGACAGGGATTGGGGTGGGAGTAATCCCTCTATAGCCAGTGGGGAGGGGAGGGAGAGAGGCAGAGCAGAGCTGGGGGCCATAGCCTGGGCTCCTGACTGCTGCTGTTAGTCAAGAGTTGGGTAGGAAAGCAAAGCACATAAGGGATGCCAAGTGTGGTCCTTAGGATACAGCAGGGAGGGCAACATGGGCACAGGTGGAAACAGATCAAATTGTCTACCAGGCCTGGGATGGCTGAATGGCCTCCAGCCTTCTACAAGAGCACTGCTGGGAGCCCCCTCCACCTACCCCAGTTCTACCAGTGCCACTCCCCTGCCAAACAAGGGGCTTCACTGTGCTTGCCTCAGTTTCCCCTTCTTCTCCAACCACCTCCAATCATCTTTGCTGGGCCAAAGTGTCAGCCCGGAAACACCTTGGCAAAGAGTTGGTCCAGGGTGGCAGGTGGCAAGTGGCAGGATGGGAATGCAAGGTTCTGTGGAGTCCTGTATGAGGCATCAGGCTTGGACCAGGACCTGGATACTGTAGCTGAAAAAAATGCCACCCGGGTCTTCTAAGCAAGGCAGAGTCTAGGGCTGGGGAACATCAGAGCTGCTTAGGACCCAGTATTTATGGAAACTTTCACTTTCAAGGGCACAAAAATACTTCCTCAAATGTTGCACTCAGGACTACCTCATCCTAGCCCTAGTCTTAATTCTAAGATTCTCTGTCAGGTCTGTAAAAACTTCATTTCAAAATATTAACTTAAATATTAATAGCCCTGGGGGCATAGCTCAAGAGAAGAGTGATTGTCTGACATGCTCAAGGCCCTGGGTTAAACCCCCTGCAGTAACATTCCCTGTCATTCATTCACTCATTTTCATTTTTTATTTTTGGGTCTATTTATTTACTTTATTTATTTATTTATTTATTTATTTATTTATTTATTTATTTATTTTGAGGCAAGCCTCCTCATATAGTCAGGTGTGCACCACCCCACCCAGTTTATTCAGTACTGGGGAGCAAACCCAGGACTTTATGCTTGCTAGGCAGACACTCGACCAACTAAACCACATCCCCAGCTCTCATTCATTCATTTGCCAAATATACGTAAATCATTTACTATACACCAGGTGCTTAGGTCCTGGGGGTTGTTAGGTTAGTGTGAGGCAGAGTCACTGCATCATGGGGCTTGTATTCTGGTGAGGGGACATCTAGCAACAACAGTAACAAAAATAAGAATATGGTTGTTGGGAGTGACACTTGGCATGGGCTATAAGGATTAAAGTGAGGCAGCGGGGAGTTGTTTTATTTAAGACGGTCAGGGAACAGGGCTCTCAGAGAATAACATTTAGGTAGCACCTAACTTAAAAGAAGGATAGAGCCATTTGAAGTTTGGAGGGGATCGAATTCCAAGTCTCAAGGAATTTCAAGGGCAACATTCCCTGGCTGGGATGACCTTCAGACATCTGAAAAAGAGCTAACAGACTGTTGGGGCCAGTCTATGGAGTGGGGAAATATTCCACTGAGTCATAAAGTCACTAAAAGGCTTGAGGGTGGCCAGGGACAGCTGGGAAGTAGGCAAGGTGAGAATTACAGCTACAGATAGGGGCAGAAACAAGGAGCCCTATTCCAGCTCTAGCCTCAGTCAGTCGTGAGAATGAAGGCAGATTCCTTCACCTCCCTGTGTTCATCCTCCTCCTCCTTAAACCCAGCTCATGACACCCATCTCTGGGCAGAGAGGATAGCTAAAATAAGTGCTAGGTGTTCAGCAAACCTTGGTTCTCCTTCTCGGTTCTGCTTTGGGACCAGAAAGGGCTTCAGAGGTGGGGTAGAGGGAGTCTCCAGGCCTGAGGGTACCTTGGAGACTGACCCTTCCAGTCAGCCCCCTGGGATAACCCCAGATCTGGTTAAGAAGCCAGGCTGTGGGGCTCCTAGTTCTTATACTGTTTACACAATGCTACTGGCCCCACCCCCAGAAGCAGCAGTGCCCCAGCCTGCAGGCCAAGAAGCAAAGTCTGCCCAAAGCATCCTTCTGCTCAGCGCATCCCAAGGACAAGGGACCCAGAAAGCCTCAGGACTTAAGGATAGGAGGTTCTCTAAACTGCTGGCCCAGCAGGTCCCCACTGAGCTTTGAAGACGGGTTCAGGCATATGGACCTCACTTGCAGGGCCAACAACTCCAGGTGTGCACTGAAATATTCAGAAAAGGGGTACCAACTAGAGAAGCTGATGGGGCCCCTGCCAGGAGGAACACAACCCAGCTCCTAGCTCTTGCACCTTCATATCCAGTCAAAAGCACCTGGTACAGCGCCAGGAAAGGAGGAGGTGTGCAGAAAATACCAACACCGCCCCCACCCTGCAGAGGCTGAGAAATCTGAGGGAAGGAACGGCTGGAGGTTCGTCCTGAGTTTACCTTCTATGCTGGTGCCAGCCTCTCCAGCTCCTTCTTTAGAAAGGGCTACCACCTTCTCAGTACCCCCCACACACCAAAAAAGCAATGTGCTATACAACCAGCTGGCTCTGTGAAGTCCACCCCCCTCAGTCGGTCTCCGTCCCGCCTCAGCAGTTTGAACTTGAACCCCACCAGATACCCCCCTTTATCTCCTGTAGAAGGATCAGGCATATCACTGTGTCAGGCAGAGTTGTGGAGGAACCAGGGATCTTTTCTGGCTGGTGTGAGGGGACCCGGAGAGAGGTGCAATGCGGATTCCCCCTACACGCACCCTGCAAGAGGCATCAAATGGGATGCGTGTGCCCTCTAGTGGCCATAGAGGTCAATACGCAAGGCTCATCTGCCAGAGGAAAGAAAAGGGGTACGGGGTGGGGGATCATCAAACTAAAGGGAGCCAAAGCTAGGAGAGCCTTAGGGATCTAGTGCCATCCTGTTACCTGTGAGGAAAGAGGTGCCATAAGGCACACAGAATAACGACAAGCTGAGGCCAGGAATGTGGCTGCTGCCTGCTGGTCCAAGATTCAGCCAGAGGCTTCACCAGAATCCCAGAGGCTTGGGCGAGGCCTCCCACAGTTCAAGAAAGCATTGCTCAAGGTCAGAGCTGTGAGCAAGAGCCCGGTCTCCTGATGAATTGTACCGCTTCGGGAAAAAAATAGATGGATCCAGGCCCACAGACAGGTCTTCATCACAACCACCACCAAAGTGCTGACACGCTTTTCGGGCATTCCACATGCTACCTGCTGAGTACGCACAACTGTCACCCACCACTTTTCAGATGAGGAAATGGGGCACAAAGAAATTAAATGAGTAGCCCGAGTCCACAGCCAGGAAATGACAAAATTAGAACTGGAATCCATGCTGCCTGGGTTCAGACCCTGGCTCCAGACAAGGTTGAGATAAGGGGTTGAAGATAGGGGGAGGGGTTATATGGTTGTCGTTCTCATGTGTCCCAGCAAACAGAGCTCCTAATGTCTATATGGTCTAGCCCCTGGTTCTAGGCAGGGTCCCCAGCAGGCAGTGTCCTGTTAAAGAACTTCTCTTAAGAGGGGCAACCACAACATTCCTAAAGTCCCACTTAGGACCAGGTCTGAGATCTCGAGATCATGATTTCCAGTACATAGGAAGGCAATAATGAGCAAAGGGACACAGTACAGGTGCAGCTTCTGACTCAGCTCCAGACACCATCAGTGCTGGACACCCCATCGCCACCATACAACTAAGTCCCGCAGGCCCCAGTCATCCCCAGTTCTACCTGGTTCATCCTGCAGAGACCCTGAAACTGGGCTCATCTGCCAAATCTGTCTTGCCCAGGGTCTGAAAATGAAAAACCTTCACTTCTCCTTCCAGCCCTACCACAATTTAAAAGAAAAAGAAAGGAAAAAAAGAAGAGAAAAAAATAACAGAAAGGCAATCTTCTGGGGCAGTCCTGCCTCCCGGGCAAATGTGAAATCCTGCCCCAATTACTCACCTGCCTTTCCATGCACTCTTCCTGTCCAGGGTCCCCAGGTAGCCAGAAGCAAGCTGTCCTCTGTCCTCACCTCCAAGTCTCCAGGGGCTCCCTGCTGTTTTTAGGGCAGAGTTCCCGCTCCTGGGCACAACTTCTAAGCCCTTTGCCACCAGGAACTTAGCTGCAATTCCCAGCCTGGTCTCCCACAAGCTCCCATCCCTCCACACATCCTTATTCCAGTGACCCCAGAGTTCTGACTTTCCTCTCCTTCCCTCCACCAGGCCTTCAGACATGTTTTTGCTTCAGGTTGAGAAGTTTGTTCTCTGTCTGCACTGGGGTTCTTCCACAGCACCCCCAGATTTCACTTTTAAGACACAGTCTTCCCACTGCCTGGTCCTTCCCCTGGTCCTGTTCATATCTCTTCCACATGATGTGGAGGCAGAGTGGTGTAGTAACCAAGACTGGTTCCCTAAGAGCCCCTGTATGTCTAGGGTGAGACTGATAACCTTCCAGCACCTCAGTCTCCACAGTAATGCAGGAGACAGTAATAGGGCTCTGGAAAGGCGACAGTAGCCCCCTTCACCCTGGGGCCATTACGAGAATTAAACAACCTGCTGCATGTATAAGCTAAGCACACTGCCTAGCACACAGCAGTTAGCAAAAGGTTGCTTCTAGGATTATTATGACTGTATGTCCTTATGGTACATACAGTGTTGCATTTCTGTTGTTTGTGCCTGTGTCCCTCAAGAGGCTCTGGTGAACTCATTCTTATTCATCTTGATGTCCTTGGCACCCAGAATGCCATATAGCATGTAGCAAGTGCTCAGTAAAACTTTACTGCCGGGAAAAAAAAGCACTTTACTCCCAAGTCTAGGTTCTGCCCCCAGTAGGAACTATGTGCAGTAGGCTTGAGTGAGGACCAGACTCCACTTTCTAAGCTCCCTCTTACATAATTCATATTTTGATGACCAGACCAGCAACTGAAAAATTGATGGTCTTGAGAAGCGCCCAAGGGAGCCAAATCATTCCAAACATCTCAAGCCAAAAACTAGTCTCTTGTGCTTCTAGCATGGGTACCGTTGGTTTCTCAGCCTGGCCTTTCTCTTTGCCACCTCTACAGTCATCCCCACATGCCCCACCCCTAACATACTGCCCCTCCTATCATCTGTAGTGATGGATGCTGTTACAGCCACCCAAGTTCCACTGCCCAGAGTATGGGGTACCAGAGGCATGCTTCAAATTTAAGGTCTCCACTCCTGCAGATCTATCGGAAGTCTCCACATCTTCCCACTACCTCTTAAGCCCTGATGCACAAATCTCTTCATCCAAGACATGTTCCCCAAGCCCAGGTCTTCTGGTCCTGTTCCCAGAGCCCCTTAGATATTCACTTCACTTAGGTATGACTGTAACAGGCAGTCCATCTGGCATGAAACCCTGGCTAACTCCTGAGCAAGGGACTCTGTCCTCTGGCTCTGGATTTTCTGGGAGACAACTTATCCACCTCCCCATCTCTTAGCCTGCACTACAGAGTTTTCCATCAATTTCCATCAATCACTGCTAATAGATCAGTACCCTTTCTTGAACACTGGGGGCAGTAGAATCCAATGTTTAAGAGAATGTGCAAGTCAGACATGTGAGAGAGTTCAAATCTCAGCTTCCTTATGCTAGTCATGTGATCTTATTGGACAGATTACTTACCTTCTCTGTGCCTGTATTTTTGTCCTGCCACATGAACATAATCATAGTATGTACCTCAAACAACAACTGTGAAGACCAAACAGGATACACTGTGCCTGGGCTTATGGAAGGTGTTCATCACTGGCCCCTCCCTACAAGTTCATCAGGCAGAAAGCAATCTCCAGTTACCCGTGAAAGAACTTGCACTTAGAGGGGTTAGCATTTTGCCCATGATTATGAAGTAAAGCATAAAGGCAATTTTAAACCCAAGTCTAATTCCAAGCTTCCACAAGAAGGAAATTGTTAGAGACTAATCTTGCAGGCTGCCAGGAGTTCTGTATGTCTCTGTTTAGCACTCCAGCCTAATACCCAACAGATAGAGGGAGGGAGGGAGGGAGGGAGGGAAGGAGGGAGGGAGGGAGAGAGAGAGAGAGAGAGAAGAGGAGAGATTTGTGATGAGGCATAATCCCACCTACAATCCTTGGACTTGACCCTCAGCCACTGCTGAGGAAGTTCAGGAGCAAGAATAAAACTATCTCTAAAGCAGGTTTACAGTCCTTGGTGGTGGCCTTCACCTGTAATCCCAGTACTCAGGAGGCAGAGGCAGGAGGATTGCTGCAAATTCCAGCCAGCCCGGTTACATAGTAAATTCCATACCATCCTACATAGTGAGACCCTGTCTCAGAAATATACACACACACACACACACACACACACACACACACACACACACACAAGCAGGCTTACAAATAACTTTGCAGCCCACCTACCTGCCTACCATGAAGTCTGTGAGTGTTCAGATATGAAGCTAGTATTAGGACCATAGGACAGGGTGGTCTGCAAGGTTGGGCTGGATAGTTCTAAGACTGGTTGTAGAGGGCCACACCCTTCCCAGCCATAGGTTCTATTTATTTTTCTCTATTTTTCCTGGATCGCTTCACCTGAGCCCCCTTTCATTCCATCTGACCCAAGCCAGGGGTGCCTTCTCCATTGGCACCTGCGCTGGGCAGGCAGCTCTCCTCCCAACCCAGAGCCCATCCTCAAGCCTACTCCCCACCTACTCCCACACACATTCCAACAAATCTGTGTGACAGACTTTCTGGAAGCCAGATCCAGCCTCAACTTTCTGCCCCCAACTCTCCAGAACACTGTCTTCTAATACTTTAAATCTGCTGGATTTCAGGGAGCAAGGTTCACAAAAGAATCTCTTAAGAAACCAGCCAGTCCCAGGACACTATATATCCTTGAAGGGACTGCAAAGCATCCTAGTTCTGCCCCTGCCCCACCCCCCCACATGGGTCTACTTCATGGGAACCCAAAGTAGATCATTTTGATCATTTTCACCCCCCAAGCAACACCCAGCCCCTAAGCAACATTTCTGTGACCAAGCAGCCCCAGCATTAAGCAGTTCCAGCAATGCCCCCAGTCCCCAGCACACCCCTTCCCAAGGACAGAGGGAAGCGCTAACAATGTCTTCCTTCCCTCCTGCCCCTGCCCCCTCCTCTTTCAACTGCAGCTGCATTTCTGAACCCTCAGGAGCATGCAGATGTGGGTCTAACTTACCCAAAGTGAAAAACAGACTGAGCCCCGTGAGACTGAAGGCAGGGCGAGGTAGCCAGGCATCCCTGTGCATTTTCAAAGACTGAGATGTTAGGCAGGTGGGCTATGGGAAAGGGTGATTGAGGGACCAAAGGACCACGAGGGAGGAATGGTTAGATGCTAAAAAAGAAAATGCACGGATGTACTTCAAAGACATAGACAACATTAAGGAAGCTTTATTTCCATCTCTCTAATATGGCCGACTTGTATGTGGCTGCTAAAAAGAGAGGGGGGTGGTGTGTAAGGGAAAGAGAGAAAAAGGGGGATGGAGTAAATATTGTGGTTGGTGGATTTCAGAAAGCAGGTGGGAGGGCATAAAAAAAGTCTTTCTGGAAAAAACAAAGTTGCCCGAAATTTTCACTCTCTGAAACCAGAACTAAGTCAAATCTTGCCTTTCTACAACATGTGGAATAATTTTTAGATTTTGAAAAGTGTTAGAGGGAATCAGGCATTGTGGCAAATGCCTGTAAATCCTAGCACTAGGGAGGCAGAAGGAGGATTGCCATGAGTTTGAGGCCAGCCTAGGATATATAGCAAGATCCTTCTGAAGAGACAAAGAAAGACAGATACAGAGAGACAAAGAAAGAGCAATCAGTTATTTCAAAACTGTTATAAAGAAGCTCTTTTCATCATTTAAAAACACCCCCAAGGGCCAGTAAGATGGTTCAGCCAGTGGAGGTGCCTGTTGCCAAGCCTGACCACTTCAGTTCAATCCCCTGGAACCCACATGGTAGAAAAAGAGATCTTCCTGCAAGTTATCCTCTGACCTCCATACACACGCCACGGTGCATACACGCTCACTTAACATTCACTTACACACACACACACACACACACACACACACACACGCACACGCACACACACACACACACGCACACACACACACACATCCCCCAGAAAGGAAAGCAATGTTCTGTTATTTGGGAAGAGATCAGGGAAGTGAGATGGGGAGTTTCAGGAAGTAATGCTTCCTCATCGTTCTAACATTTCCATGGAAAACAGAACATGTGAAGGCTGGTGTCAAAACCCAAGACATTTTACGATGGAATAGAACATGAATCTTTGCGAGTCCCTGATACAAACAAATTAATGGGAAAAGGATATTTTTTAGACAACTGGAGGAAAGTAAATATAGATTGGGTATTGATTATATTAATGGATACTCATGCACATAAAAATAAATAAATAAATAAATCCCAGGGGGGAAATAGATGGGGGAAGTGGGCGTCACAGGGGCAGGCCGTGAAGGGTGTATGGGTGTTCTGCACAGTCCAGGCTGAGAGTTGATATTCACTAATCAGGAGGCAACTGCTGCATAGGGACAGGCCTGAAGGAACTAAAGTATCTGGACAGGGAACTGGAAAGATAAAAATGTAAAACAAGCCCAGAATGGTGGTGCACACCTTTAATCCCAGCACTCAGGAGGATCTTTGTGAGTTAGAGGCCAGCCTGGTCTACATAGTGAGTTCCAGGCTAGCTGGGGCTACAGGGAGACCCTGTCTCAAAACGACAGAAAAAAAAAAAAAAGTAAAACAACAAAACAAAACCACAAACAAAAGGAACTAAGATCCAGTCAGGTCTCTGAAGCTGATGCAAAGCCAGCTGGAGCTTCAAGGCAGAGTTCTGAGAAAGCAGAGGAGTGACAGTTTAAAGTCTCTGCTTGCCTAAGTCCTGATCAGGCACAGACCCTGACCCAGTACCTCTGTCATATCAATATAGGGGCTAGCTCCAGGGGCTCCTCCATAGAGCCACAGCTCAGAAGTGGGAATTTCAGGGAAAAGAGAAAGTCTCCCCCAGGACCCTCACAGGTCCCATCCCTACCATCCTAGGGCCCCAGCCCTCTTCCATGGGGTGCAGCTCACAGGTGTCCCCAGAGGGCTACATTGGCAGCAGTCAGGCCTCCCACTCAGCTCTGGCCCATCGGCCAAGTCCCAGTCTGCAGCACCACCAGGCAGGCTGCTGCAGACACTTTTCAGCCCAGTACCGTTGCCAGAGATTTTTAGTTTTACATAGCCGGCCTCCTCCTTTTTCTTAATGCAGCCAACAGTGCCAGTGAGGCCCAGAAACAGAAGGAAATTGCTTTCCTGTCTCACTTGATCTCATGCTATGTCCAGAAGCTTCTATTTAGTAGTCAATTGAGGCAAGAAATGATCCTAAAATTCTTATGATTCACCCTAGAATTTGGCTAAGAGTAAGTATTCAGACCTCAAATAGTCTTGGTTCAACTCAGCCAGAATCAAGGACCAGTAGCGTCCAGATCAGGGACCAGGAGATAGAAGGCTATGTCAGAGCCTCCCATAGCCCACTGGAGCCCAGTTCTTCTGCCTCCCACAGGAGCCAATAGGAGCCCAGGAAGCAGAAGCTCACAGAGGTGTTTTGTAGACTGACAACACTAGTAATCAAAGATAGGCTTTTTTGGGAGTGAAACCCTGTGGTTTTGGCATTTCCGTCCACTGCCATTTATCACTGAAGATTGTATTGGACAGCACTCAATTACCTACCCTGCTGGGAGAAGCAGTCAGAAATAATCCAAACCAGAGCAGTTTCCCTTTGCCTTTGGAATGCATAGTCCACGGACTTTCACCTTAGAGTCTAATTTCTCAAACAAAGTATTGTCCCCCTGCTGGCCTTTTTTGGTGTCATCTGGGAACTGGCAAAGAATGCAGAGTCACAGGCCCCATCCCAGGCCTGAGAAATCAGGATCTGCATTTTAACAAGACCTCTAGAAAATTCTTAAGTTCGTTAAAGTTTTAGAAGAAACACCTTCAACTTAGGAGTTTGCAAGGGTGTTGGAACAAGCCAGATTTGAAGGGTGGAGAAGAGGACAGCACCCAAGGACAAGCCTCTAGCTTCAGTGTCAGCTTCAGTGGATCTGCACAGCAACTCATGGCAGGGATTCAATTCACTGACCCCCTCCTCTGTCCCATACCCTTTTCAAGCCACTCCATATCAGGCAAGGTGTATTTAAAGCCTACACAATGCTTCCCATCTCTGTAGCTCCCTTTGCTGGGAATGTTCTCCTCTTGTATCCTCAGCAAACTCATAGTCTCCTCAAAAATGCTGGGGGTGTGGCTTAGTAACAGAGCATATGCTTGGGATACTCCAAGCCATGAGTTCAATTCCCAGAGTGTACATGTGGTGTGTGTGTGTGTGTGTGTGTGTGTGTGTGTGCACCCACATCCACCCATCCCACACCTGCTCCAAAGCTACCTATTCCTAATTTTTTAATTGCCTCTTGTGCTCTTGTGACCCTGGTACATTCATTTATTTACCAGCAAACTCACTCATTCAACAAACTCAAGTATTATAGTTCCCCATTATCCATAGAAGATACATTCAAAGACACACACCCTCCAAGTAGATTACTGAGATAGTAGGTAGTAGAAAGCCACTGTGATTACCATGACAGAAAATGTGATAACAGAGCTAGCTAATAAGTGACTAATGAGTAGGTGGCTTACACCACATGAGTTTATTGGACAAAGGAAAGCAGTAGATGTCCTGCCTGGGAAGAACGGGAAGGCACAAAATGCCACGATGTTATTCAGCTTTAAACTTATGAATGATTTATTTCTGGAATTTACCATTTACTATCTTCAGACCACAACTGGCTATCTCTAACTGAAACCACAGAAAGCAAAGATACAGATACAGTAGAACATCTATTTGATGGCCTCATGTGCGAGACACTGAGTGAAAAACTGGAGCCCCAGAAATGAAGACTGCCTTTGAGGGCTCCCCTTCAAGACATGGAAATAGATGTACAAATTCATAGTTCTACAGAAGTACAGGCCTGTCTGTGAGTAGGGGGTGTAGCTGGGGTCAGAGGTAGCAAAGGTGCCTCTGGTATCACTGTGATCTCTGTGCTAACAGGAACAAGGCTTGTATGTATTCACACAACTGACCCCCAACTAGACTGTAGCTCTTTAAGTACAGTCTTGAGTACAGCATGGGCCTCTACTGATCTCTGAGCAGATGAGAATTAATGGATGTCTGTGTCTGGGAAAGAGGCAGGACTTCTACCAGCTTGACTTTACCGGGTCCAGTGCTTCCCTGTACCGGCTGCTCCACTCTACTCCCCAGGTATTCTCTTCAGCAAGGAGCTGTGCCCCATGGAGTGAGAGATGGAGAGGGTCACAGATAAAGCCTAAAGTAGCTTGTCCGAGAGAAGATAAATTATCACACTCATGAAACATAGGGCAAAGGAAGATAAAATTTTGATCAGGTGAAAAAACATCTTAGAAGATTTAAGAACTACATCATCCAGGTGAGACTCAAACAAAGCCTTGAAGGCATATAGATTTGGGCAGGCAAGAAGGGAGAAGTTTCCTGTAAAGCAGGAAAGGCAAAGAGAAATGGAACAGGAAGCTCGTGTGATTTTTTTTTTTTTTAAACAAAAAGGTGTGGTGGTGGTGGTGGTGGTGGTGGTGGTGGTGGTGAGGCAGGATAGATGAGAGATTAAGACAGAGCCAGGACACAGACGACCACAGCATACATTCAGACAGGTAACTTTGAGTGGTCTAGAACTCTCTATTCCTGTTCTAGAACAGGTAAATCACCATTACCCTTGTTATTCTGATAAAGATCTTAGCTGCGTGAGAAAACTCTAAGTTCCCTTATTTTGTTGACCAAGAAGAGAGGTTCTGTGACCCTGGTTTTACAGAAGTGGTCATGGATTGCCTGACCTCCCTTGAAGAAGCTGAGACCACATCTGCAAACTAGCTGGTCAGAGGTCAGAGGTCCTGAGAAACTTCATGCTTAGGAAGAGGCCCACCTGTCTGGGTTGGAATAAAGTGTATATCAAACATAAGGCATTTTAGCTCTAAGAAACTGGAGTGCCTGTGTCAGCATAACCACATACACGCACACACACACACACACACACACACACACACACACTCACGCACACTCAGATTTAGCATATTAAGGAAGAAAGTTGCCAATATAGACACATGAGCATACTGATGGGGTGGGGGGTTAGATAAGAAGAAACAAAAGAGCTAAGACCTGGAAGCCCTTTAGAGGAGGCTCAGCTACAGGCCGCAGGAGACAAGCTGGTGACTCCAGTTCCAAAAGCTAGATTCTGGAACTGCTAGATTCTCCATTATTCATGGGTGCCCTACCCCCTCAACCCTTGGTTCTGCTTTCTCTTGGCAAGAGCCTATGTGCTCCCGAAACCAAACATGGGAGCATCTGCTGTTCTAGGAACCAAAAATACTGAAAATTCAAGTAACTAAACTGCTTGCCAAAGGCTCTCCTACAAAGGCCTGGCTCACCTGATCTCCAGCAGCCTTCCCGACCTTCGGAATGTCTCCTCTCAATCTCAAAAAGACCTCGCCTAAGTCAGCTTCCTAACCCTTGCTTTCTTTGGATGGGAAGAGAAATTTAGGTACTTTTGTTAAAAGACTTTGTGCCCAAAGAAATCAAAATTAGTGAGGCACTGAGGCTGAATCACCAGAAAGCACCGTCATCTATCCCACTTAATTTTGTTATTAAGACTGAATGGCACAGACTGGCTAGTGTATAAGACTAAATAAAGAGGCCAGCATGGTAGCACAAATCTTCAATCCTAGCACTCGGGAGGCACAGACAGGCAGATCTCTGTGAGTTCTAAATCTATAGAACAAGTTCCAGGTCAGGCAGGACGACAAAGGGAGACCTTGTGTCAAACACCTCCTACTCCTCTCACCCCTCCCATCTTCCCACCTCCCATCCGAACCCAAAGACAAAAGAACAGTTCAGAATGGCAAGAACTGGAGAGATGAATCAAATTGGAAAAACAAACCTGACAGAGTTAGTGGGCTCAACTGCCTAAGCTATTTCATTTAGTCACTGGGGGGAAAAAAAAAATCCTAGCCTGGAGAGAGATGGTTCAGTGGGTAAAGGCACTTGCTGCCAAGCCTGACAACCTGAGTCTTTCCAGAACCCACATAGAAAGAGAGAATACCCACAACCAAAACATACACAAACAAATATTTTAAATCCCATGAATCTCCATTTTTATATAAATAATCCTCAGTGTAACATAGTTTGACATGGTTTTTTTTCTACTTTATGATGGTACAAAAGCCATATGCATTTAGTAGATGAATGTTTATCTTTTCTCAGGCTAGCAACAGGTAATAACATCCTCTCTCACTATGCTTAGCAATGGCAGCAAGTCACCATTCTCAGTCAGCAACATGACCACAACCAGCCCATGAACAGCCAAACCTCTACAGTGTGGTGTGTTGTAAGCTTTGATAGTGCATTCAGCTGTATTCAATGCACTTTGAACTCATGATATTTTTACTTTATGACGGTTGATCCTATCTAAGTCAAGAGCATTTATATGGGAAACAGCCTCAAAGAATCCAAGCAAACTTTTCAGTATAGAGAGCAAGAGGCAGAACCATGACTTAAACCAAGCCATTTACTTCAAAGCCCTCTCCCTACCCTGTATACCTACACATTGCTGGATTTAACAGGCAATCCCCTGTGGAAGACGAGTGTAATAGAGAAAGCAGGTCTTTTTGGTGGTCCCTGAAGTGCCGTTTTGGGTTTAGGCAGTGCTAGTATTTGATAGCTGTGGATCTACCCTCAACTTTGACTCTATGCCTATATATCAAAGGACGGTTTGTGGGGAACTAGGGCTGGGGAAGAGATGTGGGCTTGCCCTTCCTCCTCCTCAGTTCTACTTGGTGAACCCAGGATGGAAACCAACCTGAATGAATCAAATCTAAAGCTGGACATATCTATACTTCCAGAGTACCCTTCGAGGGTCATATGGAAAAGTTGTCCAGCTTACTCTCCAGCTCTTACCCCAATTAGTCTCAGTCCCGAACAACAGATGTGAAATCACCATCCATCCATCTGATTCTGCATCCTGAAGGCCATCCTCCAATAAACACACTAAGGAAGTAGAAAGGGGTTCCTTAACCCAAGAAAGAATTTTACTTAATAGGCCACAAGAGAAGCCACTTCCTCAATGAACACTTTAGTCATGAAGTCCCATCCCCAACTTCTCATGCCAATATGTGTCCATAGTATATCCTGGATAGGATATTGCCTTTGACACATATTGACGTATTCCTTATTTAGAAATAACAGGTGCTCTGTGGCACTTACCAAAAAGAAAAAGAAAAAAATTGGTGACTCTTTTCAATGGTTAACCAAAATTAGTTAGTGAAACAGAATGAACTCAAAACAGGCATGCCGTTTTGGGAGAGTTTGAGGAATCATTCAAAAATGTAGCCCCTGGGGCTGGAGAGATGGCTCTACTGAGCACTGGCTGCTCTTGCAGAGGACCCGGTTCAATTCCCACAGCCACATGGTGGCTCACAACTGTCCACAACTTCAGTTCCAGGGATCAGATGCCCTCCTCTGACCTCCATGGGCATTGCACAACATGGGTGCACTTACATACATGCAGGCAATATACTCATACACATAAAAATAAAATATTTTTTAAAAAAAACAAAAAAAAAAGTTGCCCCACTTAAGAGTAGATCAGAAGTCAGAGACTCAAGCAGAATGTGGTGGTTTACATCTTGAATCCCAGCACTCAAGAGGCTGAGTCAAGAGGATCATCCATGATTCAAGGCCAGTATTGGCTTTATAGTGAGTTCCAGGTCAGCCTGGGCTACAAAGCAAGTCCCTGTCTCTTTCGTGTTCTCTTTTTTATTTTTTAATATTTCACCAAATCCAGTTAACACTGTCATATATTCATGGGTGTGGGGACATCAACTGGCTCATGGGCAACCTATCAATGGCCACACTGAAAAACATTGACTCTTCCTTTCCCAGCAGTCATCAACTGCTAATAGCTCCCCAGCTAGGGATGGGGCTTCGTAAGCCTCTCCCCCATCAGTGCTGAACTGTTGACTCGTTAGATCTTGTGCAGATAACCACAGCTGCTGTGAGTTCATGATTACAATAGCTGCATCATATCCAGAAGTTAGCATCTCACAGCATCCTCCATCTCTTACATTCTTTCTACCCCCTCTTTGGCAGTGTTCCTTGATTCTTGGTGGGAGGGGGGGTTGATACAGATGTTCCATTTAGGGCTGAGCACTCAACAGTTATTTATTTTCAGCTCTTGGATCAGTTATGAGTCTCTGTATTAACTGTCACTCAATACAAACAGAAATTTCTCTGACCAAGATTGAGAGCAGCACTAATTTATGAGTATAAACATAAATATGTAGAAGGCATTTTGACAACACGAGCATTTACCAAAACAATAATATTAGATTCCCCCTAGGGCTTATGACCTCCCAGCTACAGGGTTTTGACACAGTATCAGACACATGGAACAGGCCTCAAATACAGTCAGAAAGTGGTTAGGTTTTCCCCTTAACAGTCGTGCCACTGTTGCACCAATGGGCACATCTTGCCTGGTAGGTCAATATTGTAGCATGCAGGGTCCAGTACTAGGTAATATCATTGATGTCTTCTCCCTCAGTTACGTGCATAGCACTTTCTGGCACTATGAAAGCTAACCAACAAAGGAGAAAGTTTCCCAGTCAATTTCAGATTGATTTCTCTATGTCCTGCAACCAAAGTATATGGTGTCTTCAGCATTAGGATCTTACCATCTAGTTATGGGCAATACCCTGTCTCAAAGAAGCAAAGAAATCAGAGACCTGGGGGCTGGGTGACATGTAGCTCAATGGTAGAGCACTTGCTTACCATACATAAGACCCTAAATTCAATCCTCAGTACTTCAAAGGGAGGAAAGAAGGAAGGGAGGGAGGGAGATTTAGAGGAGACTTACCTGGGCCCTGGTTGGCTAAGTGAAGAGAAAGATAGGTAGAGAATGAGAAAGGTAGTCAGGAAAGGTAACCAGAACTTGAGTCCCAAGCTGATCCTTAGGGGCTAGAAGTCAAGTTCAAAAACTAAAGGATTTTAAGACCAACTCTATCAAATTTTATAAAAACAACCAAAAAGTATAGGAACCTTACATTTTAGTCCAAGAACTCAACAACTAGCATTTGCTTTGGCAACCCATGTGTAACACTTTTGAAAAAGACAGATGCCCAAGCCCCAAAGATCCAGCAAGGAGCCACCAGTAATGCTGTACCCAGTGGCAAGGAAGAACCGCTGAGTTAAACCCAGAGCTGTACTCATATCCCACTTTCAATATGCCATCCCTAAAGCTTCCCCAGGACCAAACCAGTCCCTGTGTGGAGTCACTGTGGCTATCTACTCCAAGGACATCAGCTTTCCCAGGAATTCCACACTGCAAATTCTTCACCCAAACTTAATTTGTCCCTCATCTAGGCATAAAAATGGATGATTCCCATAAATCACATTTATTTGGTCATAATTTATGAAAGGAATCATTTGGGTTGGTTTGTATTTCTGTGAGTCTTCCTAGTAGCTCATCCACAAAACAACAGTAACAAGAAAACACTGTCTACATGAAAGGTCTGGTCCAGTGACGTGCATGCATCTACAAAACAGATCAGTCAGTTTTCCCCAGGCCAGGATCCCACTCTTGAGGCCAAGTCCATGGGCTCCCTCCCCTTATCAGTGCCTATTTGTTTGGAGCTGTTCAGTCTTCCTGACAGACTTCAAACCCTCTATCTTCAGTCCTTTGATGGAGGCCAAGATCAGCGGAAAAGCAGAGGTCTGAAACAGCTGGCACAGTGGCTTAGGACCCATCAAAAGCAGTCTTTGCCACTGCTATGATGAAGTGCTCTCTCCTTCCTTCTAGAATGTTGGCTCTGTTGGGGGGTTTCCGCAAACTGACTTTTTTCCAACTGGTTTATTTGGATCTGACCGAAGAGAGGGCCGAACTGGGTGCTGTGGGGGAAAAAGAAGAAAGAAAGAAAGAAAGAAAGAAAGAAAGAAAGAAAGAAAGAAAGAAAGAAAGAAAGAAAGAGAAAGAAAACACATTTGTAAGAAATAGTTCAGGGCTGGGGGATAGATCAGTCATGGAGCACTTGCCTCACATGTGCAAAGTCCCGGGTTTAATCCTCAGTGTTGAAAAAGAAAAAACAAGTAGTGAAAAATAATTGTACCTGTCATTCATTGAGGTTTTCTCCATGTGTCTGGCACAGTACTGAATTCAACCTGCATTGCCTCTCTGGGTCCTCACTCCCAGGGAGGGAAGTATTATTCTGGTTGTTTTTTTTCGGGGGGGGTTGTTAAGGCAGAGTAGCAGGTAGCTCAGGCTGACCTTGAACTTGCTATATAGCAGATGACCTTGAATTCTGAATCCTCCTGCCTCTACCTCCCAAGTGCTAGATTGCAGGTGTGTATCAGCACACCCTGCAATTTTTCACATTAAGAGAAGGAAGCAAGGCCTCTAACTATCATCTATCTGCTAAGGCACAGAGGCAGGGTTTGGGTCCAGTTATCTAAAATTTGTGATCTAAACCACCACACGTAGATCCTGAGAAAGTATAGTGGGACTTTCTGAAAAGATCAGTGGGAGACTGGGTCCAGAAATCCTGCAGGTACCAGCATCCATAGATCTTCAAGTCTCTTATATAAAATAGCATAGTATTTGTATATAACCTACATACATTCTCCTGTAGACTTAAAATTGTCTCTGTTTCTTTTTTTCTTTTTTTTTTCTTTTTACTTGTAGAAAAAGTTACTATCAAACTCCACTCACAGGCCAGAGTCGAGTGTTAGTGAAAACTTGCCACTCATGTGGCACACTACCTACACTTGTGAGTTCATTGGCCAGTTTGATCTGTTTCTTAATATAATGTAAATTATATGTAAATAGGTGGTATATTGTGTTGTCTAGGGAATAGTGATAAGAAACAAGTTTGTATAAGTTCATTACAGAATATTTTCAAATATTTTCAATCTGTGGTTGGTTGAATTTACGGATGCAGGAAACCAGGATACAGACTTAACATTAAAGCAATTTAATCAAGTCAATAACAACAAAATGAAAGTCTCCTTATCTTCAGTCTCTATCAGAGAACACCTCTACTGCTAAAGTTTCAAACAAGCAGCCAGAGTTTACCCTCAGGCTTTGTATGTGTATCTGTGTAAGTGTACGCACACATGTATGCAGACGCACATACCTATGCTTGCACAGAGGTCAGAAGAGCACCTTGGATCCCTTGGAGCCACAGTCCCTGGCATTTTCAGGATGCCTAGCTTGTTATGCAGGTGTTGGGATATGAACTGCAGTCCTCATGATTGTGCAGGAAGTGCTCATAACTGCTGAACCATCTCTCCAGCCTCCAACAGGCTTGTTTAATTTGGCACATAGTGTTTCTTTTCTTACTAAGATTTTTAAAACTTAGGTATATGTGGGGGGAGGTATATGCACATGAGCATAGGTGTCCATGGAGGCTAGAGGTGTCAGATCCTCTGGAGCTGGCATGACAGATGGCTGTGAGCTAGCTGACATGGGTGCTGGGAACTGAACTCAGGTCTTCTGCAAGAATAGTATGCACTCTGAACTGCTAAGCCATCTTCCCAGCCTGGCACATAGTATTTCTAAATAACTTGGCCAGCTCTGGAGGTCTCTGGGTTTGTAGCCTAGGCTTCACCTTACCCATACTGTAGTAGATCTGTTGCATCAAGGGGACAGAGGTATCAACGGGACAGAGACACGGTTTTCCTTGCACTACACCTGGGGAAGGACTATGAAGAGCAGACACTCCTACGCCATCTCCACTTCAAAACTTTCTACAAACTGTGTTTGTGGGTGATGCTCCCAGAGGTAGCTTTGTCAGCAGGTCTCTAAAAGCCAGGAGAGGTCTGGCACATTGCTGGAGCGTCACATGGCAATACTGGCAGGATGTAAGAGAAAATGACTGTATTCAACCATGGCTTGAGAGGAGCTAATGTTTCACTTGATGGAACAGGGCCAGGTTTCTGATCTCACAGTGGCTGGGCAGAACTTTCTCCACTGCAATCAACTGAGAGTCATGTGTCCTCTGTGCAATATGACAGGAGTAAACACAGCCCACTGTCCCACAGGCACAGGAGGCCAGCCTTCCTTAACTCAGCAGAATATAGCTCCATCACAGGCCGGGGCCCCATAATTAGTCTACAAATAGCATTATACTATTGCCCCCTGACTCCTTTTGTCCTACCCCTACTCACTGCACTGCAAGGGGCCTTTTCTGGGTGCTCTACTTCTCTGCGTTGCCAGAGAAATCTAGTAGGAATCATTTCATGCATTTTCTGAAACTCAGACTATAGCCAGAATGGCTGTTAGATTGTACAAAGGTAGTAATAAATCCCAGAGTAAACAAATCTAATGGCCATAAAGGATCTACTTTGATCTTTTCCGGGAGGAGGGGTCTGTGTGTGTGTCTTTGTGTGTGTCTGATATATACACATGTGTTTGTGTGTATAAGCGTGGGCACACACATGCAGTTGTGTACATGCAGAGATCAGAAAACAACCTCAGATGTCAGTCCTCACCTTCCACATTGTTTGCGATGGGGTTTCTTTGTTGTCTGCCACCTGCACCAGGCTATGTCTCCACCTCTCATCTTGCCAAGAACCACTGGCATTGCAGTGCTTTTTGTGGACTCTGGGGATTCAAACTCAGGTCCTCATGCTTATGCAGCAAGTGCTTTACCAAGCCATTTCCCTGGCACCCCCACCTTTTTTGAGACAGGGTTTCATGCATCCCAGGCTAGCCTCAAACTGGATAGGTAGCTGAGGATGACCCTAAGTTCTGATTCTCCTGCATTTACCTCCTTAGTGCTGAGATTAGAGGCATGTACTACCACATCCTGCTTATATGGTGCTGAGAATCAAACCCAGGGCTTCATGCATGCTAAACAAGCACTCTACCAAGTGAACTATATCCTATACACCTACTTCTTCCTTTTAATTTCTTGTAGTTTAAGCCTTCTCCAAGGATCCTAATACACTTTATTATGGTCTAGTTTAATCAGAACTGTGCTAATGAAGGGAAGACCTCCTTACTTACCCATACTCTATATTGATGACTTTTCATCCTAACCAAACTTTAGTTTCCCAGCTTTCTACTACTTGGAAAAAATCTCTGTCCTCTGCAAAAACCTTTCCAGGTGGCCTAGCCTCCTACTTCCCAGAGCTTAGGGTATCCTTCCCAGCATGGGCTCTGCCTCCAGATAACTGATAACTGGTCTACCTGGGGCCCAGTCCTCACCATGGTCATGTAGGTGGCCTCGGCCTGTCCACGTGGTCCTTCTTCCATCACCTCCCATGTAGTTATCGATGAGTAGACATGTTTCTAGAAGGGGGAAAATAATACAAAAGTCATAAAAGTCAGCCAGGAATGAGGCCATCTACTGTTCACAGGGCATCAGCTACCAAAGCCAGTAAATTCAGAGGGATACAGAGACTAGAGAATTGTCATCAATAATGATAATTTGGTCTTTGGTCTCCCTGAAATTAGCTCACCAGGAAAGGACATCAACCTAAGAACCAAACTGTTTGCCTCAAAAGCCAAACATCTTTGCTTCTCTAAGCATTGTCTTAGCTGCAGGGAACCCTTATCTTGCCAGACATCTTTGTCAATAATGGCTACTTCCTTCCAATTAGAGTCATGGCAAGATAACATTATCAGCTAACTGGCATCATCTCTCAGAGGATTGACAATGGCAAGGACAGCCCTCCCTGAATATCATCTGTGAGGTCTGAGGACTTTGAGAGTCACAGTCCTGTCACTCTTTGGGAAAGTAACAAATTTTCAGGCTTCTGGAGGCATCTGCACCATGTTGGGCAAAAATCCTACTCTTGGGACAAAAAACAATCCAAAAGATAGAAAAGTAACTATTCAAAGAGAAATTTCTAAAAGTTAAAAAGGGGAGGAGGGAGGGAGGAGTGAGAGAAAGAACGGAGGAGAAAAAGAGAATATAGGAGTTCGGGGAAATTAATCCAGCTCTCTGTTCCTATTTATAAAACTACCTTGGAGGGAAAGGTCCTTCCTGATCCTCTCCAAAGGTTCTTGAATATTTACTCTTAACCATTAACTCCTTAGCTCATGCAGGTGGTAGAACTTTCTGGTTCCAAGTTCAGGGCTCTTTCCTGCACCTATCCCGGAATCTGCTGCCCAAGACCAATCTGGAGAGCCTGCCCTGCCTTGGCCCATTCCTCAGAAGCCTTATTGCAGTAATAAAGGCTTCCTGAGTCATGCAGTGCCCTAGGCCCTGGCCTGCAAGCTGAGAGCTAACACTAATGAGTAAGACAGAGTTACCAAGGGAACAGGGAACCACAACCTCCACCCTGCACTGCCCCAGTGTTTCACACTGGAGTGTGTCCATCTGCATGCTCCTCACCCTCAGAGGGCAGGCAGTTCCTCTCTCACCTCTGGATTAGCCTTCTTTGTGTTCTCCAGGCTCTTCACAGTGGCTGTAGAACTACAGGGCATGAAAGGCACATGAAATTAATCCTTCAGCACTGTTTATTCAAGTGTAGCTAGAAAGGACCCCACATTGAATGGGACCCTTGCATCAAATGGGACGCCTGCCTACATCACTTTATCAAAAGAGAAACCCTGGGGAGGAACTATGTTCTAGACTCCTATAAGCAAGGAAACAGGAAGCCATACTGAGGATAGTTTACATTGAAATATAGCTTCTCTATTATCACTCTAACAACTTTCTGTCCCATAGTACGAGGTAGAGGCACAGTGGCCTGCACCTGAAGTCCCAGATGCTTCCCAAGCATGGACCCAAGAGTTCAAGGACAGCCTGGGCAGTATGTGGAGACCCCATTTTTTAATTTGTTATTATTACTGTGTTTGGGGTGTGCGTGTAAGTGTGGGCATGTGTGTGGAAATCAAACGACAACTTTTGGAAATCAGTTCTCTCCTTCCACCTTGTCAAGGCAGGGTCTGTCTTATTGTTTCTGCCCTCTGCAATACTCCAGGCAAGCCACCACATCTGGCTTCTTACATGGGTTTCAGGGATTAAACTCAGGTCATGAGACCATCTCACAGGCCCAAGAGACCCCATTTTAAAAACGGAGAAAAGAGGACAGGAGAAGAGAACATGTGGGCATAGGGGAGGTATAATTTCAAGTAACAGAATAGAGAGAGGCCATGAGGTTTGACTGTGTCATCCTTCTGACATTTCGAGGACTAGGAAGATGTAGCTGACCCACCAGTGAGCAGCACAGAGTCAGCAAGACTGTAGGTCCCAGGGCTCCCGGCCTCTCCCAGGGAGAGCCAAACCAAATTATCCCAGCGTCCACCCAAGCTGTGTGCTGTGACCCCTTCCTGTCGGGGCCTTTCATCTTTGGTCTCTTGGCCATTTGCCTCCTGCATTTGTCACTAAATGTGCTTTCCTTTTCCTTTTCTTTTTCTGTTTTGGCCTAAGGCAGATTTTTTTTTTTAAAAAAAGAAGAAAAATAAAGGTATAAGTTTGACAATAAACCATATTTTTTCTCTTAAAATGGAATTTTTTTTCACATTTTCTGATTGTTAAGCTGTATATTCTCATTATAAATTAATCAAATAACACAGAATGTAGACTGCTGGAAGTTGATACTCCCAAGTAATTTCCACACCCCCGCAAGATGGTTATCTTAAGTATCATACCACTAACAATATTAAAATTATCCTTAGAATTATCCTTCTGAACCTCTGTCAATGACAGTGTAAGTAAACTCTCAGACAGGATAAATTTGAACATATGCTTCTGACATGAGCTTCATATTACCTCCTGTCTATAAAAACAAGATAACACTTCATACTTTCCCTTACAACCTTCTTGGCTATCACTCCATGTCATTGCACATGCAGACTTGTATGTACTGGTGCATTGAACAGAACACCCATTCATCAAATCATTGGCTTTCTGAGAGATGCTGTACTCACAATAACTCCATGTTCCAATAATAAGCAATATTGCAGTGACTATAACTATGTGGGGGTCTCAGGATAGCAGTATTTCTTTAGAATAAACCAATAAACACAGGAATGTTGACATTCTTGCAGACATTGAGGTCCCATAGGGAGGTAAGCTGATAGTGGAACCCACTGGTTCTTGGTCTTAGGCTGAAATGTCTAGAAAGGCCAAGCAAATTCAAAGCCAAAACAGAGAATGCTGGGGGAAATGTAAGTGTAGCACTGACAGGCCCAAGTGCCTTCTTTAGAATCTATTTTCACCTGGGAAGTCACTTAACCATCAGCAATGTGAGGCTGTGGGTATAGCTCAGTGGTAGAAAGTTTGTCTAGAATGGACAAGTGTTGGGGTTAAATATACAGCACAGCCAAAGAAGAAAAAATAGTCAACATTCTTTGGTCTTCATGGGGCCCTTTTCCACTGTCATGATTTCAACTAGAAGATCAACTTGCCCTGCCAACATATTTCACTAATAGTTCTATAAACAAAGATATGGGCTAGTGAAATTACAGCATCCATGTCCTGGCATCTGGGCATTTCTCAGAACCTAGGAGAGCTATCCATGAAATTCAGCCCTTTAAACATATTTCAAGCCAGGCATGGTGGTGCACACCTGCAATCCCAGCACATAAGAAGCCAAGGCAGGAGGATCGTAAGTTCAAAGCCAGCGTGGGCCCTCTCTCACCCTGCCCTCAATTTATTTCTCTTGAGCAGTGAATTGTATTTGTTACAGTTCTCCCATGAGATTTACACTCTTAATTATGTTCCACTTAAACTCCCATTTTTAAGGGAGTTGGTAACCTTTGTGTAACACCAAGGCGAGTAAGGATAGTACAGGAATGTCCAGGTATTTCCAAAGCATGGTGAGCAAAGGGGGCAGAGTCACCTGCAATGATGCTAATGCAACCATTAAGGTGGTTTCACTCTAACTGGAACCCCTTCGGTGATAGCATCAGTTAGGGCCCCACCACTCTTCCACTTTGGATTAGAAGCCGTCTACACTCTCAGCCTCCCAACTGAAGGTATGGATGGTCTTGTACCTCTTATTCCAGTGAGTCCTCTTCACAACCAATATCAAAACAGGGAGCAGCAAAAGAGTGACACAGACAATCCCCACGATAATCACCAGCTGATTCCCATCCAGGATCTCAGGTCTAGGTGTTGTTGGAACCAACACTTGGGAAAGGGAGAAAGCAAGGAGAGGGTCTCAGTATTCTAGAAAAGAGTGGAGAGCTCCAACAGTCCTATGCCAAACCACAGCTGCCAGGTCAGGAAGCAGAGGGAAAAGGCATGGTCCATCCAGATTAGCACACTGGGGACACCATCTCCATTAAACTAAGATTGCCAGTCTAATCCTTTGCTTAGCCCTAAAGTATAGATTATGGTGGGCAGACGAGGCTACACTTTACCTATAATGAAGCACACTTTTGCATCAACAATTCTATTTTAAACTTTGGTTTTCCAAATGAATAAACATAACAGGCATTTTAGAGGCTGCTGATTTTTTTAATGGGCAAATGATTGTTTTAGAAAAAAATATATGCTACAATGTTCAGCCATATAGTCACAATGCCAAATAGGGCCTTAAGCAATTTCACCCATCTGGTACCCTCCATTCTAAATACATATATCAAACATTTTTTTGTGCCATACATCTCTAGGCATAGAGGTCGCCTACAAAGACAACTGATGTACAGTTCCTGTCTCCAAGGAGAGAAACAAACACGAAAACAGAAAACCACAGGCTGCTACATGCACCACGACAGATGTCTATATGGGGTGCAAAGGGGCATAGAGAAAAGGGTGTCCAATTCTGTGCAGAGCATAAGAAAGCAATTTGCCAGAAAATGTTAAATTTTAATGTGAATTCTAAAAGAAACATTCAGTGTGTTAGGCTGTTAGCAGTATCGGGAAAGGCAGAGACGATGTTATGCATGGGGTCTGGTGTCCTGACAGTAGAGTGCTTTAAGGAATTGGAAATGGTTCAGCACGTGCCATGCAAAGGCTGAATCTGAGGGTGTGGTAGGAAATTATGCTGGAGAAAGAGTGGGGCTTTTTTGGCGTTTAATTTTTGCTATGAGCAATGGAGAAATCACTGCAAGTTTATAAGTAGTGGAATGGGATATTCTGACTTGTGATTTAGAAAGATGGCCCTAGCTAAGAATAAACAGAGAATGGTTAGAGACCAGCAGTCCAATGCAGAAGAGAAGACAGCCAGAACCAAGATGAGGTGAAGGCCTAAAAGGAAGATGGCCTCAAAAGTCAGTCATAAAAATGATAGGCTTGAGTCACCTGTTAGATTAGAGAAGGAAGAATCAAGAACCACTCCCAGGCATCCAGTTACACAGCCGTGTACGTTTGAAGGATCTGGGAAATTTGATGAGTCAAAATATATGCATGCATAACACACACACACACACACACACACACACACACACACGCACGTGCACCAGTCCTCATATTCATGAATTCCTCATCCATGAATTCAATCAGCTGCAGCCTAAAAATATTTAGAGAGGAGAACTATATCTGTGCATAGACTTTTTCTTATCATTATTCCCTAAACAATATAATGTAACAACTATTTATATTAGATATTATCGGTAATCTAGACTTGATCTCAAATTTACAGGAAGATACGTGTAAGTTCTATGCAAATCCTGTAACATTTTTATATGAAGAACTTGAGGACCCATAGATTTTGGTATTTGAGAGGTGGTGGGGTATCCTGGAACCAACCTCCATAAGATACCAAGGGACATAATTGTGCATATATAAGTGTGCCTATCTAATTGTGTCCAACATAGAATGTAGGTAAAACACAGTGTCCAATATCACTGTGGTAAAAAAGACTGAGGATGGGCCACTGGAGCACCACTGATGATGTAAGCTAGAACAGACACAGGAACAGAAGTCCAAGCCCAGCAAAATGAGGTGTTAATGGGAAATAAGCCAGGTAGACACCACGTGAAACTTCAGTAAGGCATTTGGCTATGCTGAAAAAGAAATATATAATTGATTATGGTGACCATACAACACCCTGAATACATCAAAACCACTGAACTGTACACCCTGAATGGTAGACTGTATGTTATAACTCCACAAAGCTGCTATAAGGAAAACCAAAGTACAGGACAAAAGCTGAAGTGGACAGGTAGGAGGAGGAACTGAGCAAATTCACAAGCTGAGTGGAAGAGACCCACGGACTGGGGGAGGGGGGCTCACAGAGTCATGCTCTGAGGTCCCCTGGTGGAGGAATGAGTGATGCCAGAGCACAGGATGCTCAAAGCACCCAGGGCAGGAAGGAGCTCATCAGCCTCAGGATGGTGGGTGGAGATAAGAATGGGGGCAGATGTAGACACGTCTGTGGGTGGGTAAGGAGGCCTCAGAAGGGAGTGAGCCCCGCTCCTCACTATGGCATGTATTTTCTCTGTGAAGTAGAGGGAACATTTCTGAGAATGAAGACACAGAGATGAAGGTTCAAGAAAGTTCACCTCTCCGACTGCCCTCTTCAGTTGAGATCCTTTGCTACTGACAAGGTATCTCCATAGAAGTGGGTGTCTGGCCTGAGGCATTGAGGTACTTTCCTTTCTAGCCATCTCCCCCACCCCCAGTCAACCACAGTCAGCTCCTGAAGGCTCTAGTGAGAGACAAAGTCCACAGGCCACATCCTGACTGCTGAGTTATGGTTTAACTTTTACCCCCACCATCTCCCTCAGACAACACAATTGAGCCTTATTTTCTTACATACACTTGGCCTTGATGCACACTGTCTGTCAGAATACAAAGTCTAATCAGAAAACCCTCTACTCATTCTGGTACTTTCCTATTTTCTCTCTGTTGCTTACTATCCCTAACCAGCTTAGGACCATTTTCCCTTCACTCAGAGCATATGGTGAGTCCCTTGAAGCTAATAAGTTAAACCAACTTGGGATCTCCATCCCACTCTACCTCTGAGCTCTCAGATCTTTACAGCAGTGGAATGCCCTGGCCATGACTGGAGTTTGGCAGAGGCCTGTTGTTCACTGCATATTAGCTCCCTGGCACCAACAAGAGCTAGGGCAAGGCGAGCCAGGCATCTGGTGAACCAGGCTGAAGGAGGTGTCACTCTCAGGGTGGTGCAAGGCCAAGGTCCCTGAGATCTGTGCCTCCTTTCACATATCTGGAGCCTGACTCACTCTAGACCTGACCGGGGTACCAGCAGAGGCCCTCCCCCTCCCCCCAAATATTAGATACTTTGGGATTCTTCCTGGATCACATGCAGAACAATGGTTTTCCTGAACACCAGCTTTCCCAGGTAGATGCTGCAGGTGTAGACACCTCGGTCAGACTCCTTCACTGCTTGAAGCATGACGGAACCATCATAGTGGGAAGCATCCCCCATCAAGTTGACACGGTTCCGGAAACGGCCCTGATTCTGGGTATAGTTGAATCTGAAGTCATAACGTAAGATAATCTCCTCCTACAAGGGAAAGGCAAAAAGCATGAGACGGGAAGGAGTGGGGAAGAAAGGGGTGGAAAGATCTCAGCTCTGACAAACCTGTTACGTGAGGGCAAAAAGAGTGTTAGATAATATAAAGTCACGTTCACATGTGTACTGGTGGGGACAAAACCAAACCACAAACAATTGATCCATCAAAAGAAGTAGATAAAAAGGGAAAGGGGCTAGCTTGTAATCCCAGCTACTCAGGAGGCTGAAGCAGGAGGACCATAAGTTCAGGGCCTGCCTGGGTTAAAGAATGAGTAATTTAGGGGGACTCTGTCTCAAAATAAAGAGCAAAAAGAGGCCTGAGATATAGTTCAGCAGTAGAATGCTTGCCGAGTATATATAAAGTATTCCTGGGTTCAATATGAGACACACACACACACACACACACACACACACACAGAGAGAGAGAGAGAGAGAGAGAGAGAATATAAAGTAAAAGACTTACTTTTAGTAATTTTCAATGAAAAAAGAAGTACAAGTACACTTTCAGTTGGATTTCCAACAGGCACCTAAAACATGTCTAAATTTCATTGTTCCCCAAACCAGTTCTCTCCATCCTATTTTGGTAAACGGCAATTTCTTCTTTCTGATGCTCAGGCTAAAAATCTTGGAATCATCTTCAGTTCCTCTCTTGAACAACTCACATAACTCCTCAGCAGATCCTAACCTTTCTACCTTCAAAACACATCCCCCAACCCAGCCACTTCTCAGCTCACTCGGTTGCCATTCTGGGTCAAAGCCACACCTCATCTTTCACTTGGGCTCCTGCAAGGGCCTTCTCACCTGTCTCCCTGCTTACCCCAAGATCTATCCTCACCAGACAAGCCTTTAAAATGTAAGATACATCCTGCCATTCCTCTGCTCTAACCCTTTCCCCTGCCCCTCAGGCACAGGTCCTATGTGATCTGGCCAGGTCTCCTCTTCCCATCACAATTCTGTTTTCTCATCCTTCACTAGCTTCGGCTGCACAAACCCTCCAGGTGCTTCCTCAGTACTGGTCTCAGGGCCTTGCTCTTGTCACTCCCCATGACTGGAACCCTCTTCTTTCTAGATAGTCACAGACTTCACTTTCTTCAGACCACTAGTTAAATGTCACCTTGGTGAGGACTCCCTGGCCACTATTCAGAATAACAGCCGCAGAGCTCTGCCTGATGGCCCTTCACAGCTCTTACTACTCCTGATGGTTTTAGCTGTTCACTTTCATTATGTCACTGTGTATCTCCCCCCATCTCTTCTGCAATTTTCCCTTCAGGACAAGAGCTTTAAATGAATGAACATTGAAATTTTTTACAAAGGTATATAGATTTTTGGTGGTGGTGGTAGGGATTAAAATCAGGGCCTTGCACATACAAGGCAGGTGTTCTACTAATGAACTATATCTCCAGCCCTGGATTTTTTCTACGAAAGGAAGGCAGGAAGGAGAGAGAGAGAGAGAGAGAGAGAGAGAGAGAGCTTTTAAGAGGAAGTAATGAGTACCCAGGCAGAAACACAAATGGAGAGACCTAGCCCTAACCTCCTGCCTCTTTCTGTCCTGAATCATTTGATGGATGACACAAGTACATGACAAATTCTCAGGAGTGAACTTCATTCATTCCTCACCCTCCACCATGAAGTCACCCTTCCTGACACCCTCAGATAGCAGACAAGAATCAGGTTAAGTATAAATAACTTTGCAAGCAGGATGGCCTGGAATACATTTTAATCTATAAAACAAATATTTTACAACGTTTCACCTTAACTTTTATTGACAATAAATCACCCAAGATGTCCCTCATAACACATGTTTTTATGTGGGGCACTGTAGCATATGTGTGGAGGTCAGGGGATAACTTGCAAGAGTCAGTTCTCTCTTTCCATCATGTGGGACTCAAGGATTGAACTCAAATCATCACGCTGCAGGAAGCACCTTTACACACTGTGCTGGATAGTTTTAGTGTCAACTTGACACACCTGGGTTGAGGGAGTCTCAATTGGGGAATTTCCTCTATTGGATTGGCCTGTGGCCATGTCTGAGGGGCATCTTCTTGATGAGTGATGTGGGAGGGCCCAGCCCACTGTGGGTGGTGCCACCCCTGGGCAGGTGGGCCTATGTTGCGTAAGAAAGCAGGCTGAGCAGGGGCCAGGCAAGAGCAAGCCAGTAAGCAGTGTTCCTCCATGGCCTGCACTCCAGCTCCTGCCTCCAGGTTCCTGTCCTGAGTTCCTACCTTGGGCTCCCTGATGAACTGTGACCCAGGAGATGTAAGACAAATAAACCCTTTCCTCCCCAAGTTGGTAGTGGTCGGAGTGTTTTGTCACAGCAATGAAGAACAAACTAGGACACACACTGAGTCATCTTGCTGACCCATAAATATATTACCATGTCATGGTTGAGATCCACTGGTCTAGTGCTATTTGCTGCTTTACAGTTCCCATGAAATATCCCCCTCTCTGGCCCCAGAGGATCTACTAATCTCAACCCCTGAGAAGTCTTGAACACAAAATTCTCTGTCGTATAAAATAGGTAATGAAGAACCAGCCAAAACTTACAAATATAACCTACATAAAGGTAAGAATGTAATCAGATTCTATGGCTAGCTGTAGCTTTCCTGATTATGCCACAAAAACCCTCCTCTTCCATTCTCACAGGACTGTGTAAAGAAGGGAGGAGTAAAAAAAAATTAAATCTGGCCGGGCATGGTGGCGCACACCTTTAATCCCAGGACTTGGAAGGCAGAGGCAGGCGGATCTTTGTGAGTTTGAAGCCAGCCTGGTCTACATAGTGAGTTCCAGGACAGATGGGGCTACAAGGAGACCATGTCTCAAAAAGACAAAAAAAAAAAAATTTAAATCTTCAAATTCAATATCCACATCATGTGCAAAATGCTTTCCATGTATGATTCCACACCAGTGTCCACACCAGTGTCTTGAGAACCCTAAAATTTAAGCCATCATCTCTTCCGCCTCCCCCTCCCCCACACCTTGCCCCCCCCCCTCTTCTCCCCCCCCCCCTCGCCCCCCCTTCTCCCCCCCCTTCCTCCGCCTCCTCCTCCTCCTCTTCCTCCTTCTCTTCCTCCTCCTCCTTCTCCTCCTTCTCTTCCTCCTCCTCCTTCTCCTCCTTCACTAGGGCCAGATTTCCCACCAGGAAACCAAAGTTGCCCAGTCAAGTGGGTGAGACAGGATGTCAGTCCGACAAGCTCCAAGACCCAAGATTTGCGATGTCACCTGCCACATGGCACCTGATAACTAATTCTTTTCTCCCTGCTCTGTCCTGCCATCAGCCATGGCCTTCTACTTATTACACAGTAACATTGCCTCCTCCTTACCTTGGCATGCTCTCCTGAGCTAAACATCCAGTCTACTTTGGTCACGCGTCTCTCTTCTGTGCTCTGGAAGAAACATCCCATCTGAGTTGAATCACCTACATGGATGGTGAGCTCTGGAGATAAAATGGTAAATCAGATCAGACTAAAAGTATAATCTAATAAAATTTCTTGAAAATAAAGTTGAGGGGTTGGGGAGATGACTTAATGTGTAAGTGTTTATTCTGCAAGCCTAAGAATCTGAGTTCAAATCTTCAGTACCCACAAAAAAATCCAGGCATGGCTGCACATGCCTGTTACCCCAGCACTGGGGAGTGGAGACGGGGGATCCAGGAAGCTCCAAAAATGGTGGCGCTTCCAATTCAGTGACAGACTTTGTCTTAAGGCAACAAGGCAGAGAGCATTGGAGGGGGAACCTGAAGTCCTGTGCTGGCCTCTACATGTGCACACATGGGCAAATACAGCCACATACATGCGTGCACGAGAGAGAGAGAGAGAGAGAGAGATCAAAACAATCAAAATTTAGCTAAAGCTCTTCAACAGCAAACTATCATCATCACCACCAAGCACTGTACATGTTCCCTCTATAGATGATTCAGATGATACTACATGGACAAAATATTCAAGAGACCCTCATTCACAGCAGCATGGCATCCCTGGGGTAAGAGCAAGAGCTCTCCATACACCAAGTCTGAGGTTTCTGAAGTCTTTACACTGCAATAAATTCCTTTTGGTCACCTTTAACTCCATTCTGTTTCCCTTTCTCCAGAATTCCTCTCCTAAGTTCCAAGTCCACATGTTTGTACTAAATAAAATACAGAAAGTCGGGGCTGGAGAGATGGCTCAGCAATTAAGAATACTGACTGCTCTTGCAGAGGACCCGAGTTCGATTCCCAGCACCCACATGGCAGCTAACAACTGTCTGTAACTCCAGTTCCAGGGGATCCGAGGCCCTCTTCTGAACTCGTAGCAATGCACAACATGAGTGCACTTGTATACGTGCAGGAAATACACTCATATACATAAAATATAAAAAATAATAAAACATTTAAAAAAATACAGAAAGCCTCAAAGCCCCCACTTTCAGAAACTCTCTCTGAATCCATCAGCACATTAAGAATGAACTCTATTTTAAAAAATCAATAATAACAACTGAACTTTCTGAGTTCTTTTAATGCATCAGGTATACACTAAACACCTTACATACAGCATATCACTTAGTCATAACATATATGCTCAACGTCTACAATTTGAACCTACCCAGAGCCTCATGTGTTAAGCCCCCACTTTCTGTTCATTCACTCAGACACCCATCTGCATAGCATAAACAGGAAGTGGGAAGTTAGAAAACTCATATTTAACTTGCTGTTCCTCTAACTGAAAAAAAAAAAGAATCATAGGTAACTTCCTTCAAATTCTTTTATTCTTTTTTTAATTGATTTTTGTGTGTATTTCATAAAGAACATCTCAAACAATCTTAATCATCTTTAAACCCCCATCCCCCATCCCCACTGGCACCCTCCCATACCCCCCCACCACTGGAGCCCATATGCTCTGTCATCCCTGTTACTGACCACTGTGTTGTCAGTGCCCCCATCCGCTCCCCAGTGCAAGTCTATTCGCTGAGTCTAGTGAGCCTATCTAGAGTCCCTTGTTTTAGGAAGATCAGCTCCTCATCATCTAGCAGCACAAGTTATCTTAGGACTTGCTTAGGACTTAGTTCTGGCTTCAGTATAGTCATACGACTCCTTGCAAATTGGGCCAAGAAAGTAGGCAGCTTTCCCCTTGACTTCTCTCTCTGCTTCAACTCTGACCTCTCCTGATCTAGACCCCACTTCTACCTCTTCAGGCCTTCTACCTCCTAGGTTCCTCCTTCTGCCAATTTGTATGAGTGCCTGACCCTACCAAATGCTTTCTGAGTAAGTCACTTCATATCCCTGAAAATAAAAACAAAGTAAAACCATGTTTCTAATCTTTTCATAATACTCTACACAAAGCCACCACCAAATAATTAAACAAAAGACAGGGTGGTATCTAGGAGTGCAAGTCTAGGTTTTAAGTAGAGAGAGTTGTTCTAAAAGAATGCTAAGTAAATGACAGAATAAGCACAGGCCTGAACCAAGCCTCATCCACACTGTCCCCCTGGGAAGATATGAACTTCCTGCCTAGCAAACGAGCTGCACAATGGGAGGAAAGCAAAAGAAAATACTATGAACTCTATACTTAATGGAGAGAATTATTTTGAAAGCAGTGAAAATTCATTGCAAAGAACATCAGTAGGGAAGGAAACTCCCTCTGAATCTATCAGCACATTAAGAATGAAATCTATTTTTAAAAATCAATAATAACTGAACTTTCTGAGTTCTTTTAATGCATCAGGCATGTGCTAAATACCTTACAGAATATCAGTTAGTCATTATAATATATATGCTCAATGCCTACAATTTGAATCCACCCAGAGCCTCACATGTTAAGGACACACGCTAGCACAGAACTATATCCGTAGCCCCAGTCAGTACAGTACAGGATTTAGAGGGACAATTTATATCTCTCTCCATTTTATGGAGAAGACTAGTGAAAAGAGCCCAAAGCCACATGGCCAGTAAAAGTAAAAGCAGCACCTCAATCCCAGGCCTAAGTGAAAACAAAGTTTTCTCATATATTCCATTACTTCACATAAGTAGGAGGATAACTGGTTCTAGAGCAAAAGATAGGAAATTGGTGTTACTTTATAGATAATTTTTAAGCCAGATGTGGCGCATGCCTTTAATCCCAGCACTCAGGAGGCAAAGGCAGGCAGAGTTTCAGGCCAGCTAGATCTACAAGAAGACCTGTCAGAGAGAGAGAGAGAGAGAGAGAGAGGGAGAGAGAGAGAGAGAGAGAGAGAGGGGGGGGGGGCAGAAATTGTTCACATAATGGGAGATTGAGAATGTCAGTGAAGGGACAGCTTCATGAGATGCCATTTCTATACCGTCCACAGGCATTTCCTACCCAAGTTCTTAGAATGTCACCATCTCCAAGTAAGAAATGGTCTTTGTCATAATAAAATTGCTTTGGTGTCTTCCTGTTCTAGAGAACTACTGGTTGACCCTCTCCACCTTTTGCTTTAGAGACCAATCCAACAGCTACTACTGTTGCTTATAATGCTTGTACTTGAGATCTTTCTGAGAGCTTGAAGAGGCTAGAGGCATAATGCCTCTCAGCTGCATTCCCTTCTACTATAACTACTTGGTCAGAGAGAAGAGCATTTAGAAAGTTCCGGCTACCTCAGCTCAGACTGCAACATTCAGACTGAAAGCAGCAGAATCCTACTTTAAACAAAGCCTTACCTAGCATCCCAATGAATAAAAGTGCAAAAAAGAACAAAGACTCTGGTTGTGATGGGTAGAAAGCTGGGGTCCTAGCAGAGTGGGTCTTCTGCCAACCCCTACCCTGTCCTCATGTTCTGCCTGATGTTCCCTAGAAGATAAGGCTTCCACAAAGGGGCAATTTAAAAACCACTAACCAAGGGCTGGGGATATAGTTCAATGGGAGTGTGACAGCAGAAAAGAAGAGGGATTTTGCTGTCAGAGACTCCAGGGTTTGAGTATCAGTTCAGATAGTTAATAAATATACCCTGTAGGCAAGTTGCTGAGCCTCTTCAAGCCTCAGTTACCTCCTCTGTAAAATGGAAGAACAATGCAGACTTCACAGGGGTTCTGTTAAGAGGAAATGTGTTTAAACTAATAATTATCATTTAGTGAAGACTCACTCTGTGGGCAGTACGTAGCCCAGAGGCTGGCATTTACTCCATAAGGTAGTTTCCCTGCCTCTTCCACAAAATCTCTCGCCCCCACAACCCCGTTCTGAATATGCCCCCCCCCCATACCTTTTGGTTCCTCTGGCAGCACATGCAGTACCACGAACTTTTTAAACACCATGCTCTGCCTTTCAAAGCGGATTTCACAGGTGTAGATTCCCTGGTCAGTGTCCTGCACATTTTGGAGCAGGAGAGAACCATCATTTTGTAAGATGTCTCCCACCAAACTCGCACGGTTCAGAAAGCGTCCCAAAGCCACGCTGAGGTTGGAGTAATAGTACAGAACGTATTCATTCTGGAGGGTGACACAGCATTGGAGAGAGTCAAATAGGAGCCAGACCTAGGAGTCTGACTCTTGAAAAGACTGATATAGAGACAACAAGGTTACCATCATCATCATGACCAAGAAGTACTCAGTGAATAATAACAATGTGCTAGGCAACTTTCTAGCTCGCACAAGGCTCCATGACTCATTTTCTACACAGGCAAATGAAACATGGCTGCCCATGTTTTTATTTCTTACACCTTAAGTGAAAACTGCAGCATCCACTCTGAAGATCGCCCTGGGGATTTGAATTCATAAATTTTGAAAATAATCCCTCATCTCCACCCTGTCTTAGTCCACAGCCCCAGTGAGCTGTCATTCAAATGTATGATGTAAGCTCTATGGTATTATGGGCTGGTGTTCCCTGTATGCTATCACTCCTCTCAGTTCTGCCCTCCTCCAGCCAGCAGTACCATAACACAAAAGGATTCATGGTTACAGGAAATGGTTCTAGGAAATGGTTACAAGCTGGGAGGGGGAGCCCTAGGGAATTCTTAATTCTACTTCTGCCATAGCTAGATCATTTTTATAATACCAAAAAGTAATAAAATTTGAAAGCAGCATTACAGAGACAGCAGAGAATATTCTCTGAGCTACAGAAGAACTGTTTCATTGGCAACCATTATACTGCTAGCAGCAAACATCTTGGGATGTATTTCACAAATGATCCCAATACCCACATATCTCCACAGACTCCATGACAAAGCTTAAGACAGTGTCCTAGAGTAAGAGCTCCACGAGAGACCTTCGCCCTCCACGATGCACCTGCTAATCCTCACACTTCAAGCAGATGGAAAGGAGGATAGCTAAAGAATCTGTCCCCCTCACAGAAAGGTAATTGTCACATCATTCTTCTGTCTCTGCTCAGAGCTCTTCTGTCTAGACTACAGCAATTTCCTCTCACATCCTCCTTTGGGCAGGAGACAGAAAAAGGGAATGAACAAACTTTGTGTGCATGTCTCCCATTAGCCCTTGAACCACCCAAAACTTAAGCACTGGCATCATTAGGACTACATTCCTCTTCACAGTCAGAGAAGCAGAACCTCAGGGAGGCTGGATAATCTGCCCTGCTGACTGCAACACAGCCAAGTGTCCGAGCTAGGAGGAGGCCCAGTTATGACACCTTCCAAAGCTCTTGCAACACCACCTCACAGTGCCTGATGCTTGAACTGCACAGTGTGGCTTCTTCTTCCTTACCTCCGCATGCTCCCCTGGTGAGAGTGTCCAGTCCACCTTGCTCACATGTTTCTCTTCTGTGCTCTGGACAACACATCCCATCAGAGCTGAATCACCCACATGGACTCTTAGCTCAGGGGAGGAAACAATCAAGTCATTCAGGCCCCAAGAATAACCTACAGAGGTTAAAGGGAAGAGGACACGTCATTTTGACAAATAACTTCAATGAGAAGTACCAATCTCTAGGTACTATCCATGTCCCAGACCTCCATGATCCAACACAGACCAAGTCCATAGAGGTCCCTCACTCAAACCGGCATTGCATAAGAGAAATGTCCTCTGCTTATCAGCATGGTACAAGTCTGAAGGATTCTGCAATCTTCAAACTGCAATAGGTGCTTTCTGTTCCCTTCTCCCAGCTAGTCTTTTCCCCTTTTCTAGAATTCTTCCTCCCAACTTTTCAGTGAAAGGGAATCCTGAAGTACTCACCCACTCGCCCAGTTCACTTAGCTCTCCACACAGTGTTCTTAATATTAAACAGGAAATGAGATCATGCTTGCTCTTACATTTCCCATGGGTTCCCTACCTGAATGATCAGCTAGCTCACTGGTGTTTTCGTTTTCTTCCTCTTTTCCCTTTCTTTAGTTCCTTCACAAAAGCTTATCTCTGCTTTTGCTGGCAGGAGTCTGGCTACAGTTAAGTAGGCCAGAGCGCAGCACGGCTTTCCCTTTGAATTTCCTCTGCAGTTTGCCCTCTCCCATCCCTCCAGAATTGCCATCAGCACTGCTGTCTGGGATGTCTGTGTCTGTGTGTGTCTGTCTGTCTCTGCGTGTATGTGCGTCTGTGTGTCTATGTCTGTGTCTGTCTGTCTGTGTCTGTGTGTCTCTAGGCATTTGAAGGCACGAATTCCCACACAAGCATCTGCACGGTGCTCAAGAAATTTCAAGAGGTCACTAAAAGGGAGAACCATGACAAGGATATTTCTGTTTTCACAAGATAAGACTCTGGGCAAAGAGACAACAAAACTCAAGAAAGACAAATTTAGATGCTGCCCAGTTTATATCAAAGAAGAGCCAAGTGAACACATATGGGAATAAACAAATGTGCCAGTCTTTTCCTCCGAGCTGCCTCCCCTGAGAGAAGAGAGCTAACTTCCTGCCCAACAGCAGGCTCACACAGTAGGGAGGACAGAAAAGAACACGTGAACTCTCAACCCTCTGGAGGAAGAGATTTTGAAAGAAATCAAAACTAGCTCCAACAACTATTTGGAATTTTCCTGTGAGGAAGAGCTGAGTGATGGGTGTGTGTGTGTGTGTGTTTAAAGACATAAGGAGTGAATTTAATGTAAAGAGCACTGTCTGGGCAGCGAAGTGAAGAGCTGTTAGCAACAACTAAAGCAGAGAAAAACTGAGCTCTGAAGGGTAATCTCTCTTAGTAGGGAAATAGCTGAAGAAAATGCAGTATTCCACGGGGGAACACCTCTCCACAAAGAGTACAAAGCCCTATGATGCCACCAAGCCACTCCATAGAGGGGACAGATTAGAAACACTCTGAAGCAGGCTGCCTCACAGATCTCTCTGAAGAAGCATCCAAATACCCTCTGAAATAATCACAACTCTGGTTCAGCAAAAAATTTCTCCAACACATACTATTTTCTCGTGTGTGTGCCTATATGTGTATCTGTGTGTGTGTGTCTGTGTCTGTGTGTCTCTGTGTGTATGTCTGTCTGTCTAGTGTGTCTGTGTGTGTCTCTGTGTGTCTGTGTGTGTCTCTGTGTATGTCTCTGTGTGTGTGTCTGTGTGTGTGTCTCTGTCTGTGTGTCTGTGTGTCTGTGTATGTGTGTCTCTGTGTGTATGTCTGTTTGTCTAGTGTGTCTGTGTGTCTCTGTGTGTGTCTCTGTGTGTCTGTGTGTGTCTCTGTGTATGTCTCTGTGTGTGTGTCTGTGTGTGTGTCTCTGTCTGTGTGTCTGTGTGTCTGTGTATGTGTGTCTCTGTGTGTATGTCTGTTTGTCTAGTGTGTCTGTGTGTCTCTGTGTGTGTCTCTGTGTGTGTGTCTCTGTGTGTCTCTGTATATGTCTCTGTGTGTGTGTCTGTGTGTCTGTGTGTGTCTGTGTCTATGCATATCTGTGTGTCTGTCTGTGTGTGCCTGTCTGTGTGTGGTTCTGCATTGTCTGGAACTGAGCAAATGTAACCCTTTTGTGTATTTTGCTGAGTCAGTATATGGTTCACTGTCTACAGTTCAAAAAGAATAAAAAGGGCCAGTGAGATGGCTCAGCAGGTAAAGATATTGCCACCAAGCCTAAGGGCCTCAGTTCAGTCCCTGGGACCTACATAATGGAAGGAAAGAACCAATTCCTGCAAATTGTCCTCTGACTTCCACAAGATCACCCCCACATAAATAAACAAATGTCATAAATAACAATAATAAAGAGTCAAGCATGATGGTGCATGCTTATAATCCCAGCACTCAGAAGGCAGAGGAAAGGGGATATTGAGTTCAAGTCCAGACTGGGCTACATAGACAAACCCTACCTATAAATTAAATTAAATTAAGTTAAATTAAATTAAATTAAATTAATAAGCAAGCAAAGCACCTAATGTCTTCTTCCTACAGTTATTTCCATGGAATAAATAACAAGATATGGGAAGAAAAGGTAAAAGGAAGTGAGAAAAAAGTAGAGATGAGTGACAGGAGGCCACCCTGGGCACAGGGATGAGGTCTGAATAGAAGATTCCCAGGCCTCCCAGGAGCAAGTAAAACTTAGGGGAAACCTGAAGAATCAGGAAGGCTTGGGCAGGCTTATTGGGGTGATGTGCTGAAGGAGGGGGAGGAACCAGAAGGAACCACCACAAATTGGGAAAGCGTGCCATGTATTCAGAAACCACAAGAGTACTAGCCTAGCTAAGGCATTAAAAACAAATGAAGAGGGACTGGAGGGATGGCTCAGTGGTTACGAGTACTGGCTGCTCTTGCAGAGGAAACGGGTTCAATTCCCAGCACCCACATGGTGGCTAACAACCATCTGTGACTCCAGTTCTAGGGGATCTGACTCCTTCTTCTGACCTCTGCAGGCATTACACAGGTGCACTTACATACATATAGGCAATGCACTCATACACATAAAATCAAGAATAATAAACAAAAATATTTTTAAAAAACAAATGAAGGGATCCTCAGTTTCTCTTTGGTAATTTCACTTCCAGATCTGAAACTAACTGTGGTTTACAGATAACAATCTTAAGTGTAGGAACAGTGTAGAGAAACTTTCTTTGTATCATATAAGTAAGTTCTAAAATGCCCGGTAAGGACCCAAAGATACTCTGTGCCTGACAGAAAAAGAGAAAGGCTTAATTCTCCAAGAAAGATTCAACAACCTGCTTCTAAGACAACTATTTCAGCAGAACCAAGAAGTTTCAGTTCAGGGTTTTAGTTTCCTACAAATCAAAGGGAATTGAACATACATAAAACTGGCTCTTTTAAAAAAAGTAGGAAGCCAGTCGTGGTGACACTTGCTTTTAATCCCAGCACTTGGGAGGCAGAGGCAGGTGGATCTCTGTGAGTTTAAGTCCAACCTGCTCTACACTGTGAATTCTAGGCCAGTCAGGGCTACACAGTGAGACCCTGTCCAAAAAACAATGTATAAGACTAGGGCCAGAGAGATGGCTCAGCAGGTAAAGACACTTGCTGCCAAGTCTGACAACCCGAATACAATCCCTGGAACCCATGTGATGGGAGGAGAGAACCAACCCAGAGACCCAACCCCGAAATTTGTCCTTTGACCTCCATATGCATCTCCCCCCAACACAAAATAAATAAATGTCAAAAAATACATCAGACTAAGGAGAACTCAAATACCAATCCAGTCTCTTACTTACCCACTAACTTACCTAGGTTACTTACCCAGTAACACTGGAATCACAAAGAGTTTCAGTGAACAACACATGCTGCTTCCAAGTTTTCAGCCTTAAGATAAAAGAATCAAAATTATGTCAAGAGAACTTCATTAATTGAATGAACCAATAATGACTGCCAATTTTGGCCAGCTCTGTCTGAGGCACTGGGACACAGCACTGAACGACAAAGACAATGTCCTCACTCACCTGCACTTTACATGTGAAGGAAGGGAAGTGGGGAAAGACACAAATGAATGAATGAAAAACACCAGATACTAAGGGCTATGATGAAACAAAACAGTGATGTTTGCAGAGTCACTTGGAGTATGTTTCAGATTGGCCATAAGGGAAGGTTAGATGAGAGTTGCTTTTCCAAAGAGAAAAGGAAATGGTTGTAGGACGCCTTTGAGATGACTGCCCTAGACATCCTACAACCTCAGTATTTCACATAAACAACAACAACAACAACAAAAATCACAGGATTCCAACCAACTAAATCAGAATCCTCCATACAGAGAGAGAATGGATTTTCAGCCCATATGGGAGAAGAAATACACAAAGAAGAGGAATTGATTCATTGATTTTTCTTTATTATGGTGCTAGGAATTAAACCAAGGGTATTACACAAGCTAAGCAAGCGCTCTACTCCTGATCAGATCTTTAGCCTACAGAGGGGAAATTTTAAACAAAGTAATATTTACCAAATTTAGGGCACAAAGAAACCACATGAAAGATTTTTTTTTTCCAATCTTTTAAAGGCAGGACCATGTAGGTAGAATAAAGAGTTGATCTGTACATGTAAAAGTATTTCTCTAATGTCTTTGTTATGTCTATAAGTTCCACTGCATCAACCAGCGCCTAGAAAATGACTCACTGTTCTATACAAAGTTCCCCCAAATTTTCTTAGCTAAATTGAAGAACCTAACCCCAAGGAGTTACAGCTCAGTCAGTCTTGGGCTCATACCTGTATGTCTCAGCTGTGATCCCTACAACCCTGCTCACTCTGCCACCAGAAGAATTTGCCCTCAGAATCGCTAAGGGGTATTAATAGCAAGTGAGCCTACCTGGCTCTGCTGGGACAGCCGCACATATGGTGGCTAATTTCCTGGGGCTGGAGAGACAGTTAAGCAGGAGCACATTCCAATCTTGCAGAGGACCCTTCCCAGCACCCATGTCAAGGCAGCTCACAACTGCCTGTAACTCCAGCTCCAGGAAAATCTGAACCCTCTGGCTTCTAAGAGGTATATGTACTCATGTGCACATACCCACATGCATACAGATTTCTTTTAAATAAAATAATTTTTTTATTTTTTGAGTTGGGGGTCTCCTTATAGTCCCAGCTGACCTGGAATTCACTATGTAGACCAGGCTGCCCTCAACCTCGCAGAGATCTACCTGCCTCTGCCTCCCGAGTACTGGGATTAAAGGCATGCACCACCACACCCAACCCTAAAATAAATATTTTCTAAGTAGTTGCCTAAGAGATGCCTTACCTGTATTCCAATCAACCAACGCTTCCACTTGGAAAATAAATGTCAAACTGCTCAAGGTTTCTTCCTTAGGTCTTACTTGACCTCACTAAACTCAGCTTCCTTGCCTATAACACAGGATAATTTGCAAGGATCAGATATGATCACACATGGATAACGTGCAAAAAAGGAAGCATACTCTACAGGATCCCATTTTCTAGAATCCAAGAGCCAGACAGAAAGCAGTCTGTGACTTTAGACAAGATTTCAGGTTCTGAGCTTCGACCTTTAAAGGAATAATGAATCAGAACAAACTAGATACTTTGAAGTTTCCAATTTGAGCCCCACTATAACTATGTATACAATTATTACGCTGTCCCAGTTATGTCATGAGTCATACACAAGTCCCTCTAGTGAAAACACTAATCTCTCAAAACAGCCACAACTGTATTCCTGCTCTGTGCCAACCCCCTCAATTCATATATATGTGGATGATGGTCCTAACAGGCTTCCTTTATAGCATGCCTTAACTTTAGTTCAGTATATTCAGACATCTAAGACTCCTGTCACCACCTCCAGAGAGCTAACTGTGCTCAACAAACAACTCAGCTTTCAAATAATTCCCCCAACAGCACACCGTTTGCACGGAGGAGTAATGACTAATTCGCATGTCTGTCACAGATGTCTATTCAAGTCCATACACTCTCAAGGACAGGAACCTGTATGTCTTATTTGTGTTTGTTCTCCCCCAGCTATAGGACCTGTAAATTGCTGGGAGCCTTTCAGATAAATGTTCATTACCAACAATGGGACCATTACATTCAAGTTAGCTTCAAGGTATCTTGCAACCCCTAGACTCTATTCTAGGGGGAGACCAGCAACTTGAAAAAGACTGAATCTAGTCTTACTCACTCAGAGCCATACCCAGCCACTTTCAAACCAATTCTAGGAAATTTATGTGACAAATAAAAGATACCCATTTTCAGTCCTAAATGCTCAAATGCACCAATAGAGTTCTTTGTGAATGGAGGAAAAAACAATGATTTTAGCAGAAAGAACACTGAAATAAAGTTTTTTTTAAGTTATCTTCCAGGCTCAGCCCTATTAACTAACTCTTTGATATTTAGAAAAATTGCTTAATTCCCCTGGGCCTCAACTGTAACATTAAAGGATCAGATTTATTTTTTCCTAGTTAATAAGAACTAGACTAGAAATCAATTGCTTTTAGCAATTTACATGCTAACTCACTTAATTCTCACCACAACCCTGAGACCTTTTGACAGATGGGGAAACTGAGGTACAGATTCATGATGTGACTTGCAGATGGCAGAGCCAAGATTCAATCCCAGACATCCTGGATCTTTCAAACTCAGTTTGTATCATCACGCAGCACTTCTGCCCATTTGTGAAAATAGCCAATGTTCTGAAGTAAAGACTCCTTGACCTTTACTGGTCAAAATAAGATCAGACTATGACCAGAATGTGCAAATGGTCCTCAGATATGATATTTCAAGCAAAAGAAGAAGGAGGTGCTATCTCCCAGCCAAAGTGTTTGCCCCCAGTAAGAACAACTGACTGTTGAAACACAGACAACTATGCAGCTTTCCGTCCCTCACGGCTCCCTCCACCGTGTGTCTCTTCAACTTCCCTATCCATTCCTGTGTACCTCTGAGTTCTCAGATTTGTAAGTATACAAATCTCCACAACCATTCTGAGATACAAACCTCTTAAAATAATATCTTGCTTTTTCCTTCTGAGGCCACATGATACAGACTGGGTGTCTACATGGCCTCTGAAACACAGTTTAGGCTACATCGGCCAATGCTGATCTTGGAAGTCACGACATTCTGCTGCTCCCTCCAAACCAGAATGTACCTAATCCAGTCTGTTTCCATCTTTCTCAAGGTCAGGGCTATGCCTGGTAGGATCAGTGAGCCTAGCTCTCTTGGGAAATTTAAGCTGCTACCTTGGCTACATATCGACTTATCTAGAATGGAGAGAAGAAAATCAGTGAGGGAAAGAGTCCTACCACCAGCTGAAGGCAACTGGAAAGCTGAAGCCATACAGACCTCATTCACTCTTTCCTCTGAGGAGCTTGACATAAATTACAGTACAGAAACCAAAACTGTACCCGCTGGTCCACCTCATGGCAGTCCCCCTCCAGAGACAGAATTCTATGACTAGCCTCATCATCCTACAGCATTGCCAATTAAACTAGCCTTCCTTTGAGTGAGAACCAGCCTTCTTCTGAGAAAAGTTCAAATAATGGTTCATGACATGCAAGGCCACTGCTTACCCAAGATGATGATGCTCAGAAGCAAAGCACAGAGATCTCCCACCACAGCAGCTCCCACAGCAACTGAAGAGACTACTAGCTGCACAGCAGGTCAGGCTCAAAACACACCAGATGAGTGCGTGCTTCTGAAGTGGCTGTGGAAACACAAACAGGAACCTCTAAATCAAGGTTCCCCTTTAAGTCATCTGGTTCACTACCCAATTGGCATTTACATTTTCGTTATGATCATATTCATTACTATTACACTGTTTTGTCCCTGTCCCACCCCTGCTGATCCCTTTCCTCTTCCCAACTAGTCCCCCTCCTATTTGATGTCTTTGTGAGCGAGTGTGTGTGTGTGTGTGTGTGTGTGTGTGTGTGTGTGTGTGCAGGTCTTGTACAGGTAGCACAGCAGCTGTATATTCATGATTGCAATGGCCATGTTATATCCAGAAGACGGCATTGCATAGCTCTCCTTCCCATCCTCTGGTCCTTTCATTCTTTCTGCACTTTTCTGCAATGTTTCCTGGGTCTTGGAGGGGGTGATACAGATGTCCCATTTAGGGCATTTATATTTTTATTCTAAAAGGAGGCACTGTATTCATTCAACTTACTGAAGTGAGCCTTACATCCCAGGTCCCTACAGGTGTCACTTCCACTTTTGGATTAAAAATTGTGCAAGGAAGATCTCAAACGGGCCAGGTGTATTGTTGTATGCCTAGAGCAACCTGGAGACTCAGGCAGGAGGAGCCAGCTTGGACTACACAGTGAGGCCCTGTCTCAAAGTGTGTGTGTGTGTGTGTGTGTGTGTGTGTGTGCGTATGCGTGTGCATGTGCATGTGCGTGTGTGTGCATTAGGAAAACATTTGCTGAGGAATAACTATGTAGACAAACTATAATAAAGATAGATATAAAACATTTGGCTGTGTTTAAGATACAGTAGTCTCACTATTTTCTCTCACCAGAGATGCAGTTCACATAATCACTGCTTCCGAAGATGCCTGCCAGGTGTTCCAGCTCAGCAGGTTGCCATGTAGATTTCCTCTGGCTGTGAGGCCTAAGTGTTGCTAGCACACAGGCAGAAAGTTACTGTCTTAGAGAACCCTTTGCATGACTTGCTATCCCAGTCCACTCAAGGCTTCTTGACTGCAAGATATTTCTCAGTCTTAAATCACCACTTCAAAGTAAGTGTTCTCCCATATACTCATCCAACCTGGGCTCTATGGGACACTCAAACCTGGATTTGCTCATCTTCTGGAACTTGTCCTGGAGTGAAAATTATTCACTGTTTTCTCTCCTCAAGGATCATGCTGCATGGTCCTGGTGTAAATATTTCCACCACGTCCTATTTCAGGCCACCAAAAATTTACCACATGCCTCCCAAAATTTCTAGAGAAGTAATCATCAGCTCCTGCTGTGTGAGCTGCGCCGGCACACCATTGAATCTATGCAGGGTCTTGCTAGGGTACAGCTCAGATGTTTGCTCAATGCTGAAAACCACAAACCCCCTCTTTCACACCTCTCATCTTAAATGTAGCTATACACCAAAAGGTAGCCAGAAAGTGCAAAGAAGTTTATTGACTACAATGGAGTAAAAAGATACCATGATTTACAATGTCTATGCACACAGCATCACAGCTCATACCCCTGCAAACCTAATTTAAAAGGCACTGAGATGCAGCAGTTAACAGTCAAACACTGGTGGGGAGCTGCCTCTTCTGGCAGGAAAGTTTTGATTTGGCCATTAAATAACCATCTTGGTCCACTCCTGTGGGTCTTCTTAGCACATCTTAGACTGTAGCTGCATGATACAATAAACATTCAGGTTCAGGATTTGGCCTCCGGGTCCTCTGATGTTGTTGTAACACACATACACACACGGACGCACACACACACACACACACTTTCAACTTTCCCTCGTGAAGCACCAGTGGCAGATTCGGGAGCTGCAGACAGCTAAGATGCCCCCAAGGGGCCTGAAATAACAAGTCACAGGGGAAAACAAAGACTTTATAAATTCACATTTTGTAACAGTTTTAAGAGCCTGATGTATAAAACTCACAAGGTAATGTAACCACAAGAAAATATTTAAATTACCTTTCCAGACAATGCTATAATTTCACATGGTTTGACAAAAGCCCACTGAGCAGCAAAAGAAAGAGATAGAGAGGTAGTACCTTAGAAGATATTAAACAGTAAGTTAAACCAACAAAATAAAACCTTTATCTTATTTCCATCCTTAAGAAAGCCAGAGGTCTAAGACTGCTTTGCTTTCCTTTAGAGAAAAAAAGATCTGTAGCCCAAATCTCAATATAAGGGTGAAGAAGGAAGCTGAGGGCAGTCTGTGCCTGGGATGCCACCACAAACCCACAGAGCAAACTAAATTACTAAGTCACTCTCTTACCATGAAGGATTCCATTGTCCTGTCATTTAAATAAGAAAGGACCATGTCACACCAGACAAAATAATGTGTCTAAGTACTCACAGAGCACCATTTACCTAAAGTGGCCAACTTAGGTCTAAGCTGGACTAATCCTCACAATGAAGAAAATTACAAGGCATCACCAAAACTGCTTCCTCACTGAATGGGAAGAGAAGGTTTAAATGGATTCTAATATCTCTGGCACACAAAATGAGACCCACAAAATGTCCCTCTTATAACTGGATCACTATTTTCAGTTCTGCAAGAGCTTAAATTATTTATGCTTGTTGCCCAAATTGTTTTCTTCTCGCTAATGAGATGTCAGAAAGGGTCTCCTTAAACTGGCCACAGATACCCATATCCTTAACAAGCAGCCCAAAGAACTATTAAGTTCAAACACTGGAAATGTAAACTGCCAGTCCCTTCTTTGCCTCTTCTGTGGACTTACCTGACCAGAAGTAAACCACAATGTTTATCAACTAATTAGTGGTCAAGATTAACAAATCTATGAGACAGATTTAATGACCCAAATATCAAAAATAGGATCTTGGTAGTAAATATGAGAGTTATTTTTCATAAGATAAACATATGTTATAATACGCAAGCCTCCCAAGCCACATGGGGAAGAACCATGAAGATGGACCACCATATTGAAACCATTAAGGCCTGGGAAGGGGTATTTCATGTCTTCCACAATCATGAAGTGAGCCCTATTGCTCTAAAAGGGTCATTTTCTATATGCTGCCAGTCCTTCCTGATATGTTGGCCATGTCTTCCTGGCTTAGAGAAAATCCAATATAAATAAAAACTTTAAAAGGGTTGCTGTAGGAGAGGCGTGTGTAACAGGTACTGAGAGACGAGAAGGGAGATGTCACATACAACCACACTTCTTCGTCTCCAGTACTGAGCAAAAACAGCTTGCAAATGCAGCCATAACTGGTGCATTTTAGAAAAGGAAAATATCCTAAAGATTAATACAAGTGAAAAGATTTGGTGCAAAAAATTGCTAAAATATTTTTAAAGTCTCCACTCAAAACCTTTTACAGAGGTTTTCCTTGCCTTTGACCTAAAAAAAAGGCAACCACAAACTAATTATAGAAACATAAAATAACCAAGATTTCTTGTACCAAGCAAGACAAATGCAAAGAATTCTTCCATCTCACCACTCTTTTCCTTAACTGTAAATCAACAACACTTTAACACTTTAACAACCCAGTTAAAGCAAACCCATCACTTCTGAGCTTGCCAGCTCAGAGAAATCAAAGTTAAATACTTCAAGCCACCCAAATACAATTGATGACCAAAAACCAAGCAGTAGATGCTGAATATTCACAACAGAAAATACTCATGGAGAAAAATGAAAAGATATCTATTCCAAACAAGTGTTTTGTCCATTGCATATCATCAAGAAGTTAGAGGCTCCATTTCATTAAAAAACATGATTTTGGCACCAGCAGTGTGACAGACATTTAGGATTCTCTTTCATGTAACTGGAAGAAAACGTGCAATACATTCAAGGGTGAAGGTAAACCAGGAAGTGTCTTTCTGTTCAAAAAAAGAATTTCTTCATTAGAGCATAACTTGTTAAGAAGGGAAGTCACAGTTTCTTCTGAGAGTTTCTGAATAATTTATAAATACAAAAAGAACATTTCTTCAATAAATAATTGCTTCCTAAAGTCTTCACTGGTGACCTCCAGAATTCTCTGTCCCTGCTGTCCCTGCCAGCGGCACTCCCAGCCAGGGGGTGGGATCTCCTGTTAGTAGGTAAGTCTTCCTGTATCACACAGACTTTCATCAGTATGCCTCTTCAAAGTCCGAATCCTGAAGGGGAAAGAACAGCAGGTGTAATGTGTGTTTGTGTATGAAATACAATGCCATGGTCCTGTTAGGCAAAGACTACATGTAGGGGGTCTCCAAATGGAACTTGGCTTGGGGTGACATCAGTAAGGTGTCTCTGATGCCACACCTAAATTCCATGGAGCATCACATGACCTTAATATAATGTGTCTACTGGGCTAATTTCTACTTTGATGTCCTAATGGTTCCCTTTTCCTTGGTGAATATTTTTTAAAAACTCAACAAGGTTTTAAAAGATGTCTATAGCAGAAATTTTACAAGACTGGGGTTAGGAATGCAGGGCAGGAGTCGTTTACCCCAGTTCCCACCTTTGCTGGCTATAGGACCTTGGATAGTTATTTAACTTCTCTAAGACCATTTCCACATCTATAAAATGAGGATATAAAAATATACCTCACACAACTGCATGAAACAATAGGTGTAAACAACAGCACTGTGCTTGGCACTTTGTAACACTCTATTTAAGTTTAACTCCTATTACTACAATCGTTACCGTTATTATTCAAACTCAGTTTCATTATTTCTAACCCCATATGGGACATTAGTGTTAGGTGGTCTAACAGACTGCTCCAGGCCTTAATTCTCCCTCCTCTTTTTCCTCCTCCCCTTCTTTCCTTACATTTACTTCTACAGTGTGTGTGTG